>NC_080173.1:58568775-58881691 GCF_950295315.1 Erinaceus europaeus | reverse complement strand
GTTTTTATTTATTTATTTATTTATTTATTTGCTGGTAAAAACAGCCATGTAATTAAGTTTAAATTCTGACCAGGGAATTATAATGAGAGTGATATGGTGAAATATGAAAGTTCTATACCATGGTCTCAAAGAGGAAGTATATATGCGGATGGGTTTATGTGTGTCGTGACAAGTTGACACTGTGCAAAAGTAACATTTAAATTTTACTGGTGTACGTGTTCTGTTGATAAAAGGTCACCATAAAGCTGCCCTATCTGCCCCGGATACTTTCAAAGATGATTAGACTTAAGAAAAAATAACTGACTTGTTTCACCAAAACAGTACATTTTTCAATCCCTTATTACAGTAGAATAACTTCTATATTAACAAGCACAAATCATTTTAATAACAGAGCTCTAAGTTAAGAAACAGAATGACTATTATTGTGGACTGACTTGACAGTCATGTATTGACAGCAAGCCTGGGTCCTCTATAACATTCTCCTTCTCTGCAGGGACTGGCTATGTGGAACTACAGAATTTTTCTTGTTTTGCTTACAGTTCTCAACTTGGTATCTTTTTATTTCTTGTAAAAAAAGTCACTAAGTGACTACTTTTATTCAGTCACTTCAGTGATCTGACCTGTTTTTCAGAAAATGGAAGATATATGACACTTAAAAATTATAAGCACACTAATCCCTTGGGTTTGTTAAATAGACATATTTAAGTACATTTAAAATTCAAAAATATATAAATGAGCTTTAGTACTAGTATTATCAAAGTTTCAAAAGTGGTTAGAAAGTGTGAAAATTCTGAAATCTAATTTCCATATGGTTCCCTTGGGACTCTCAGTTTTTTGATAATTTGAATAATGATATAAGGAATCTGTACCCTCTGCTCTGTTTAGTACTTTGATGTTATATATTTTAGTGAGAACTTTAATTTTCTAAATGAAAATTCAGATATCTTACTAATGATCTTAAAGAGGTCAACAATTATTTTATATTTTTGTATAAATCTTCTATAAATTGTTCACATGCATTTAATCCTGTATAAGGTACAATGTTTCCTTCAAAGTCAAGGCTAAATACTTACAAATTTACCAGCAGTTAATATATATATATATATATATATTTTTTTTTTTTCCCCTTTTGGCTTGCCCTTGTTTTTTATTGTTGTTGTAGTTATTATTGTTGTTGTTACTGATATAGTTGTTAGGACAGAGAGAAATGGAGAGAGGAAGGGCAGACAGAGACAGGGAGATAAAGATAGACACCTGCAACCCGCTTCACCACCTGTGAAGCAAGTGAAGCAACTCCCCTGCAGGTGGGGAGCCCGGTGCTTGATCCTTAACCAGTCCCTGCACTTTGCAGGCCATGTGCACTTAAACAGCTGCACTACCACCCAACTTCCAATATATATTTTTTATAAATAAAAAAAGAAAAAATATATAGTAAAAATATAGTTTCTATGTCAAAAGTTAAATTATATAGTTTTTTTGTTTTCTTTTGTTTTGTTTTTGCCTCTAGGGTTATCCCTGGGGCTCAGGGTGGGCACTATGAATCCATTGCTACTAATGGATATTTTTTTCCTCCCTCCCTCCTTTCATTTCTTTCCTTCCTTCTTCCCTCCTTCCCTCCCTCCCTTACTATTTTATTCAATAGGACAGAGAAAAATTGAGAGGAGAGTGAGACAGAGAGGGAAAAAGACATCTGCAAACCTGCTTCACCACTCATGAAGTAGCCCCTCTGCAGGTGGGATGTGGGGGCTTGAATATGGGTCCTATTGCTGGTCCTTGCATATAGTACTATGTGTGCTTAACCAGTTGCACCACTGCCTGCCTGCCACAATTTCTTTACTGATCAATATTTTTACTAAGTTATGGTGAGCTCTAAACATATTGAGAACTATGAAAGAACAAATTATAGCAATTTATGATTTTTTTCCACTTTTTTATTATTTCATATATAATCTAAACCAAATTAAAACATTAGGATGTAGGATAAACTACATTTGTATCACCCTTTGTCAATATATTTTATTATTAATGTAAATTATTAATATAAATTACTAATACTGATTAAATGTTTTAAGGTTAGTTCTATTTTGTTGTATGCTTTACATTGGGTTGTTCTAGCTCTCCCCCTGCCAAGAAAATTGGATCAGTCCTGCTAGTTTCGTGGGCCCGCTTGGCCCTGCCCCTAGGATCCCCGAGAGGGTACCAGAGTTCCAGAGTTCGAGAGTGCTTGGCGCCATCGCAGGGGAAAGAGGCAACAGAGTTCTGTTTGGTGATTAGTTTGGGTTAGTTTATGAATTGTTGTTCCTGAATAAAGAAATACAGCTTCCCTGCCCAGCCGTATGTCTCTGGTCATCTCTGTTACCTGCCCATGAAGCTAGCCCGGCCAGCTAGAGCCACCGAATTTTAACAACAAATGGTGCCCACGTGGACCTGACCTGCGCATCTCTCAGATAAGTGAAGATAATTTGGCTACCTATGTACTATGGCCTTCTCTTCTGCTTGTGAAGAGATCTCCAAAGGCCTCTGCTCTTTCTTCAAGAGACTGTTTTGCTGTTTCTGGAACATTTATCTCTGGCCACCCTGTGGTTTCCACTCGCTCGGGCGCACTCAAAACAGCCAGATGAGTCGGGAAGAGACAGCGGGCAAGAGGCGAGGCGCGGAGCTACCTTTTCCACCTGGTGGAACAGCCAGCCAGCCGGCTGTGCCCAGACAACCCCGCACACCACGCCCGCAGCCTCGCAGCCCTGCAGCCCGCAGGAGGCCGATGCCACCACAAAGGAGCCCGATTCCAACATGCAGGAGCCCGATGCCACCACACAGGAGCCCGATGCCAACACGCTGGAACCCGATGCCAACACGCAGGAACCTGATGCCACCACGCAGGAGCCCAATGCCAGCACTCAGGCCAGCCCACAGGAGCCGGCTCTCCACTGCGTGGCGCAGGGCACTGGACGCGTGATCCCTCCACGCTGCTTGGCCACTGCGAGCAGGGCAGCAGATATGACAGGGCCATGGAACAGGGCAACAGACATGGCAGGGCCATGGGGCAGGGCTGCGGCGGCCTATCATGGCCGACACCCCTGGGCACCTAGGCCCACGCCTTCTACAAGGCTGGCCTGCGCGCCCTCATGCTATGAATTCTGGAACAATCCTGGACCTCCTGGACCCCTGGGCTCCCTGCCGAAACTGGGCACACGAGATCTCCAGCTGCAGGTCTGGTCTGAAGGCAGACAAGCTGGAGTACGCAGAGATTTGTACAGAGATTGCAAGCAATTCCTAGAAGTGAAGCTGCCCAAGAGACCACCACTGGACAATGCATCCCCCCAACAACTAAGACAGTACATATCTAAATTCGTGTTTGAAATGACATGTCTTCGTAACAAAGGTTTCTCTCCTTGTGCATTAATAACCATGTTTATGTGTATGTTTAAAGTTTGGTAAACAGTAACTTTAAGGCTAAATTCTTACTAGTGAAAGTTAAATGAAAAAGGTTTTCAATGTAATTCCCATAAAGATAAAATTAACTTACATTTAAAGTCTGAGGTAAAAATTAGTTAACAATCAATATATTTTAACTAAGTTGGTCTAAACAAAAGGTTAAATAGACTTGTTGATATGTAAAACTCTCGATTACCTTCTCTATTAGAAATGGTAGATTACACAATGGCTATGCTAATTATTCTTATGCCTGAGGTTTTCTTTCCTGTGCACACCTAGGGTGTGTCTCCATCTTGAATGGGTGTAACAAAAGGTTAAAAAGACGTTGTTGATATGTAAAAGTCTCAAATTCCTTCTCTATTAGAAATTTTAGATTGTGCTGTGGTTATGCTAATAACAAGTTTTGTTTCATAGTAAGTAAATTGCAGCCAGCTGCCTTTGGGACTCTAGGCCGTTCCCCACCCCCATGCAAATGCCTGTCGAGGCAAGTACGCCCCCCAGAGGAAAGAAATGTTTTTTTTAAGCTGATAAAGTTTTGCCCACAAAGGCAATAAATGGCCCCCTCAGGCCTTCCCTTGGCAGCACACTGGTTCTTGTTACTTGCTTACATGTTTCTCCATGTTTGTGTCAGTTTCTTTTTTTAAAAATGCCTGTGCGATATAGGTTTCTGTTCACCCCACACCCTTGATGCTGTAGTCATTTAGTTAAAAAGAAAAGGGGGAATTGTTGTATGCTTTACATTGGGTTGTTCTAGCTCCCCCCTGCCAAGAAAATTTGATCAATCCTGCTAGTTTCGTGGGCCCGCTTGGCCCCGCCCCAAGGAACCCCGAGAGGGTTCCAGAGTTGCAGAGTTCGAGAGTACTTGGCGCCACCGCGGGGGGAAAGAGGCATCAGAGTTCTGTTTGGTGATTAGTTTGGTTTAGTTTATGATCGTTGTTCCTGAATAAAGAAATACAGCTTCCCTGCCCAGCCGTATGTCTCTGGTCGTCTCTGTTACCTGCCCGTGAAGCTAGCCCAGTCAGCTGGAGCCACTGAATTTTAACAACACTATTTATCTCTATTTTACATTTATATAAAACATGTAAAGACTCTCATTTTATTTCCCTTTCTTCATTTACCCAGTATAGTTATTTGATAATCTGTGGGTTTAATCAATACTCATTCCACTAATAAAATACTATATACAGTTAAGTTGTATGGGATATTAAGATTTTATTATTTTCTCCTCCTATAAATCTTTTTTTTTCACCATATATACTTATATATCCACCAGGATTATCACTGGGTCTCTATACCTTCACAAAAAGTCCACTGCTTCTGCCAGTCTCCCCTCCCTCTCTCTCTCTTTTATAGGACAGAGAAATCTAGAGGGGAGGGAGATAATGTGGGAGAGGGACATGAGATGAAAAATGGGGGGGAAGCAAGACATTTACATCACTATTTGTGAAGCTTCCTCCATGTAGGTAGGGACTGGGAGATTGAATTCAGGTCCTTATGCTTGGTGGTGCATGCATTCAACAGGGTGTCCAACTGGCCAGACCAATAAGAGCTTGTTTGGGGGGAAGCAGAGGTTTCTAAGTAATTAGCAATATATTTTTCTTCAATTCTTTATCAAGAAATGTAAAGCTTATCTCAAAACATAGTAAAAAAAAAAACACAAAATGTATCTTGTTAGCTCTAATGTTATCCTCTTAGAATTGCTGTTCCTTGAGGTCTGCAATCATTCTATACCAAAGAGGATAGATTAGATTTAATTTTAATTGTAACTATCATTTTGAGACCTATTTTCACTTTTTAAATTTTTTTATATTTATTTATTTATTTTCCCTTTTGTTGCCCTTTTTATTGTTGTTGTTATTGATGTCATTTTTAGATAGAACAGAGAAATGAAGAGAGGAGGGGAAAACGGAGGGGGAGAGAAAGACAGACACATGCATACCTGCTTCACAGCCTGTGAAGTGACTCCCCTACAGGTGGGGAGCCAGAGGCTCCAACCAGGATCCTTACGCCAGTCCTTGCACTTAGCGCCATGTGGGCTTAACCCTCTGTGCTACCACCCAACTCCCTAATTTCACTTTTATCATGAGAATTGTCTTCATTTTTTCTTTCTTCAAAATGTAAGCCAAGACTCTTACTTTATACTATATATAAAAATTAATTTGAAGGGGCCAGGTGGTGGCACACCTGGTTAAGGGCACACATTACAGTGTGTAAGGAGCCAAGTTCAAGGTCCTGATCCCAGCTTGCATGAGGAAAGCTTCATGAGTGGTGAAGCAGGTCTTCAGATGTCTCTCTATTTCTCTCCCTCTCTATTTCCCCCTCCCCTCTCAATTTTTCTCTGTCTCTATCCAATAATAAATAAATAACATAACATAACATATTTTTAAAATCAGTGCGAAATGGATCATAGACCTAAAATCTAAGTGCTGTGGCCCAGGAATTTCACATTTGACAGAGTACCTGATTTTCATGCAAGTGGTCCTAAATCAGATATCCAACATCACAAATGTCTTGATATTCTGGTTTCATTTTTAAACAAATAATTTAAAAAGAGATGCTGATTAAAATAATAATAATAAATAATAATAATAATAACAAATCTTGTGGTCCAGGAGGTGGCACAGTGGCTAAGGCACTAGACTCTCACGCATGAGGTCCTGAGTTAAATCCCTGGCAGCACATGTACCAGAGTGATATCTGGTTCTCTCTTTCTCTCTTTCTCTCCTATCTTTCTCATTAATAAATAAATAAATAAAATCTTTAAAAAAATCTTAACATAGAAAAAGAAGTACAGTAACTTTGTGTTTGACAGAGCTCTTTACAGCATCTGGAGCTGTGAGAATTGTTTCAAAATTAGAAGGTGGCAAACACAAGAACAGAGAAATATGAGTGGAAATGTCCTTGGCAGGCTTGCTGATCACTGAACTTCCTATTTCTACATTTCATGCTGTAAAAACAAAATGTGTTTTTGTGTTCTTTGCTTAATCTTTATTCTTTAGTCATATATTTTGTTATATCCTAAAAAAGTATTAATCAAAACAATATACTGTATTTCACCAATGATATGTACCAAAATATTGGAATGGGGCAAGTGCTCAATAATGTTTTTCAAATGGATACTGATTTTGCATCATGTTCATGAAAGTGTCAGTGTAGTTTCTTTGGGAACCTGCCTAAATTAATAATGAGTATAGAGAGATTAATTGATTTAAAAAAACTTGTATACTATACCCTTCAAGTAAAATTTTATTTTGATGGCTGAGAAAACAGCATAATAGTTATGCAAAAGACTTTAATGCCCAAGGCTCCAAGTTTCCAGATTCAGTCCCTCTGCACCACCCTAAGACTGAGCTGAGCAGTACTCTGGTAAAGAAAAAGTATGTTTGGATATATATATATATATATATATAGCAAAACAATATTAAAATTAGATATTATAATTAAAACTCACAAAAAATTAAAATGTAATTTTCTACAAAACACATAATTAAAGGTATTCAGAATAGGCATCCCCAAAACTCTTCTAAACTCCCAAAATCATGCCACATGGACATGAAGATTATATTAAAGCTATTAATTAGCTCAATTAAAAACTCACTATGTATCATTTATGATAGAATTTACGTGTGTGTTTGTGTGTGTGTGTAAAATTAATGTTCCTCTGCTTCTACTCGCTCTGTCTGATGTTGTTTGATAGAACATTCCTAGAAGCTCTTGCCATGAATTGATCTTGTATATAGGCAAAAGATGTAAAAAACAAACCATAGTCTTGGACACAGTATAGATATTCATCAAAGTGATATATGAATGTAAGAAAATAAAAAAAGAAATATCCTGAATTCTTTTTACTAAATAATGAGGCAAATCAATTAGAAATGGAAGTCACAAAAGATTTGAACTGGCACTTTGCTGGAAATGATATAAAGATGGCAAAGTGAAGTTGTTCAACACCTTTAGCCAAAAGCAAAATGAATTAAAACCAAAATGAGATATCATTACTATGCCAAGTAGTAATTAGTTTCATATATCACCACTTTATGATATTAACATCCATATTGTAGTATTGTAATGGATTTTCTTAGTATTATTTTTCTTCTGTAGTAAGTAGGCTGTTACATTTTCTCAGTAGAGGGTTCCAGTACTATACTCAGGAGGAAGAGTTTTCTTTTGCTGTCTCTAGTTGCTACGTTGTTGTTTAGTAGTGAAGCTGTGTGTATGGACATCCTGTCATGCTCTGTTCAATATTTTGTCTGGTCCTTGAGCCCACCTAGAAATGTATGTCAAAGTCAGTAAAAAAGACATAAGAGGCTTTAAAAAAATATCAGAGTTTGGAAGCATGATGAAGAAAGAAAAACAACTCAGACAAAATATCTTCTGCAGAAGTGAGAAAGAATAAAATATCATAACAGATAAAGGATGTATTCTTCTCTAATATATTTGTGTGTGCTTCTGATTATGTGTTAGTTAAAGTAAAACAATTTAAAGATGATTGGTAAAATAAGAGCATAAGTAATTCAACAGATCTCAACTAGCTCCCTTGGAATTCTGCATTTAGTATGTGGTAGAAACTGAATTTGAAACTAGGTCTACTTCTTCATGAAATCTATCAACATCATGCAAACTTCTATTAAACACTGTTTTTCTTCCATGAAGATAGTTATTATATGAGAAGGGAATCTCTTGAGCACCTGTATTTAGGTAAATTCTGATATTACAGCTATGTTTATTTTGATACATGATGTGTGTTAAGAAGGCCATATGTTTATTTGTTATAAGAGAGAAATAGAGAGGGGGAGATAAAAAGAAAGAAAAGAGGAAAAGAGGAGAGAGGAGTGGAGAGAAGGGGAGGAGACAGGAGGAGGAGGGGAGGGGAGAGGGGAGGGGAGGGGAGGGGAGAGGGGAGAGGGAAGGAGAGGGGAGGGGATGGGGAGGGGAGGGGAGGGGAAAGGGGAGGGGAGAAGGAAGGAGAGGGGAGGGAAGAGGGAAGGAGAGGGGAGGGGAGAGGGGAGGGGAGAGGGAAGGAAAGGGGAGGGGAAGGAGAGGGGAGGGAAGAGGGAAGAAGAGGGGAGGGGAGAGGGGAGGGGAGAGGGAAGGAGAGGGGAGGGGAGAGGGAAGGAGAGGGGAAGGGAGAGGGGAGGGGAGAGGGAAGGAGAGGGGAGGGGAGAGGGGAGGAGAGGGGAAGGGAGAGGGGAGGGGAAGGAGAGGGGAGGAGAGAGGGGAGGGGAGGGGAAGGGGAGAGGGAAAGAGAGGGGAGGGGACAGGGAAGGAGAGGGGAGGGGAGGGGAGAGGGAAGGAGAGGGGAGGGGAGAGGGAAGGAGAGGGAAGGGGAGGGGGAGGGGAGAGGGAAGGAGAGGAGAGGGGAGAGGGAAGGAGAGGGAAGGGGAGGGGGAGGGGAGAGGGAAGGAGAGGAGAGGGGAGGGGGAGGGGAGGAGAGGGGAGGGGAGGGAGAGGGGAAGGGGAGGGGAGGGGAGGGGAGGGGAGAGGGGAGGAGAGGGGAGGAGAGGGGAGGGGAAGGGGAGGGGAGGGGAGAGGGAAGGAGAGGAGAGGGGAGGGGAGGGGGAGGGGAGAGGGAAGGAGAGGAGAGGGGAGGGGGAGGGGAGAGGGAAGGAGAGGAGAGGGGAGGGGGAGGGGAGGAGAGGGGAGGGGAGGGAGAGGGGAAGGGGAGGAGAGGGGAGGGGAGGGAGAGGGGAAGGGGAGGGGAGGGGAGAGGGGAGGAGAGGGGAGGGGAGAGGGGAGGATAGGGGAGGGGAAGGGGAGGGGAGAGGGGAGGAGAGGGAGGGGAGAGGAGAGGGGAGAGGGAGGGGAGAGGAGAGGAAAGGAGAGTAGGGGAGGGGAGGGGAGGGGAGGGGAGAGGAGAGGGGAGGAAACAGAACACCATAACATAGTTCAGTTCTGATATGGGGTTATGCGGAGATTGAATTTTTGTTCCCTGTAACATTATTTCAATAGTCAAAATATGGAAGCAACTTAAGTGTCCACCTAAAGAGGAATGGATAAAAATGATTACTGACACTGAATTCTAAGAAAGATGAAAATTTACCATTTCTAACAACCTGGGAGAACTTAGAAGGCATTATGTTAAATAAAATAAGCTACATAAAGATAAAAATCCTTTATAATCACACTCACATGTGTAGGATAAAGAAATGAAATCAATGAACAAGGCAAAACTAATAAGACAGAATGATGGTTACCAGGAATAGAAATAAAATGTTCATGTGGGTGGAATGAGTAAAGGATATCAGTTGTATGGCAGAGGATGGAAATTAGATTTTGGTAGCAATAACATGTAGTATATACAGAAGTTGAGGATAATCTTGTATATCTGAAGTCTATATAATATTGAAACAACTTTTTACTTCCACAAAGTCTTTAAAAATAGATAAAAGAAAGAAGGGCATGTACATAACATATAACTAATAAATGTTTGCCTCCTATTTTCCATATAGGAGAACTCTTTGGGACTGATAAAGTATAAAGTATGCAAGGTAAATTAGATACAACTTACTACCCATATTGCTACTGTAACCACAGTCTTTCTTGCTATACAAGTATAACACTTATTATCAAAACAGTCCTAGTAAAAGCCACTATTTACTTATTCTGAGCATGGAACATGCAATTTCTCTTATTTCTATATGGCTTTAAAGCACTCCAGCCTCCTATAAACAGGCAGGAGAATCAGTATAAGAGTCACTTGAAAAAGAAAATCTATGATTTGTGATGGTTTATTGAATGTGTCTTAATTCCTAACCCTTCTGTAGCTTTCCAAATTTTTCATAAGACATATACTAAATGCTGTACATCCTTCTATCATATTGCTATTATATAATTGACAATTTTAGACACTCCTGAGGATTTATAGTTCTCCCCAAGTAATTTTTTTTTTTAGTAGAGCCACTTCTCTAGATCCTCCTAAAGGTTCTCTTCAGTAGTTATTTAAGCTGGCTTTTCTATTTTCCTCTTAGTAGTCTTCAAGTACTTAGAACTATATTCTCAAACTTATAAAGCCCTGTACTATAAAAGTAATAGGCTTCAAGAAAGCTGGTAATCCATTGATGACCATTAAGAAACAACTCCAGAAAATACAAATTATAGCTGCTACAGATGGTGGGGATTGTATCTTAGTAATTTCTAAGTTATATTTTATTTTATTAAGATACTATAAATACATTGAAAGAATGCCAACAGAAAAACAATTTCATTAGTCTGACTCAACCATAATTAATGTGTTGGGGTAATGTTTCTTCTATGCATTTGTGTCCTTACTGTTGTCTGAGTTTCTTTCCAGTACTGTGGTTGGCCATTTAGTTTATGAATATCTTCCTTGACACTTAATGATGCTAAATGGTCAGGATTTTAATGACTCGAAGTATTTCAGTAGTTTAATTACTCCCCTTTTGAAGCTGATTATTTTATGCTATTTTCCTCTGTAAATACTTCTATAATAAACATATGGCACATAAAGCTTTTCCCCACATTTTGGACTCTGTGATAATTTCTCTTAAGTGGAATTACTGGGTCAATGGACATGAACATTTTTATAGCTCTTACGTTCCTTATCAAACTGCTTGCTAAAAGGTTCTACCAATTTGCAGTGTTCTTATGTATACAGCTCAGTTATTTAAGGAAAAATCTTACTATTAAGTGGCCTCTTAAAGATGCTCCTATATGAATTTAGATCTTACTGACTTTTATGTAATAGCAGATAATTAGAATTCCATTAAAAGTCTTGATAACCTCTCTCCATTTACCTCCAAGTTTGTACATAAATAAAATAGGTGAATGCACAAGTAGAATTTATAAATACATTATGACTTAGTTTTCTACAATATGTTTCCAGAAACCCAGGAGCACTGTGGAATCAGGTGAATACTTGCCTTGGGCTCCTGTCCAGCATTATGCCAAATGATGGACTTTGATGTGCAAGGCAGGGCCTCAGGACATAAAGCTTAAACCAAAACAAAGTAGTGGAGTCTGCAGTGCTGAAAGCTTGAATACTTGAAGCTGGTTGATACTGGTTCTCCCAGAAACCTTGCAGCTGACTTTGCAGTGTTCCAGAAAGAACTTTAGTGTTTTCTACAGTTTGAAGATTGTTGTCACCAGGAACATAACTGTGATTGCCATTTGTTCTTAGTGCTAGAGAGGAAACCATGATTGATCCTCAACTGTTTTGGGAGATAATTTGCAAACATATGTGTAGTGTTGTTGTAACAATTACTTGTAGATATGAGATCCGGTACTAATCCCTGTGGTTACTCATAGGAATTGATAGTATGTGAGGTGATTGTTGGATTTACTTACTTTGCTATTCTCTTATTCATGAAAATCTCCAATCAGTTCCATTAAAGAGCTATTTAAAACTTGCTATATAAATTTCTACAGCAATTGAAGAAAATGTAAACTACTTGAAGAATATAGTATATTTAAAAATATAGTATATGGACTAGTAAATAATGCCAACTTGAGTAAGAGTCAATCTTTAAAATTTTGAAAGCAGTATGTGAAAAAGTTGAACAGGTATGAACATGAAAAGGTTTTCTCTAGAAAAAGAGTTAAAGAGAAATATAAGCATTCCAGACAAGATGAACTGATGATAAATATACTTAAAATGATACAGTTTCTAGGAGATGAAACTCACAACTAGCTCAAGTTAAAATAATCCCCCATATATTTCAAATGAATGAAGAATAACTTCAGGTAGCTCTAAAAGATGCCTTCTATGAAAATCATCACTTTTTTTTTTTGTAATTTTATTTATTTATCTTCCCTTTTGTTGCCCTTGTTGTCTTTTTATTGTTGTTGTAGTTGTCGTTGTTGGATAGGACAGAGAGAAATGGAGAGAGGAGAGGAAGACAGAGAGGAGGAGAGAAAGATAGACACCTGCAGACCTGCTTCACCACCTGTGAAGCGACTCCCCTGCAGGTGGGGAGCCGGGGGCTTGAACTGGGATCCTTATGCCGGTCCTTGCGCTTAGCACCACCTGCGCTTAACCCACTGTGCTACAGCCCGGCTCCTGAAAATCATCACTTTTAAGAAAGTCAGAAATAGATCTTACAGGAAACTAAAGAATGTAAATCACAATGGAATGAAATTAATAAATAGAAAATAATAATTAAAAACTATATTTTTCAAATTTTATCAGACAATTTCTCTATGATAAGTGCTTTTTAAAATTATTTATTATTAGAGACAGAGAGAAATTGAAAATGGAGGGGGATGTAGAGAAAGAGAGAGAGGCACCTGCAACCTTGTTTCACCACTCATGAAGCTTTCCCCCTGCAAGTACAGGTGTTTGCACACTATAATATAAGTGTGTAACCACTGCCTGACTCCTGTGATGAAGAAAATTAAGACTGGATCAAAAAGGACCACCTGAGACTGAAACAAGACAAGACTAGGACTACTTTGGGAACACACCAAGTCACTGGTGAGTGAAAACACGTGTGGCACGTGGACAGAGAAGAGCCTAAGGAGAGATTCCTTGGCAAAGGCAGTACTGAGAGGGAACTTCATAGCCATACAAGCACACATTAGGAAACAAGAAAAAGCTCAAAGAAAGAACCTGATTGCATACCTTAAAGACTTAGAAGAAGAACAGAGGAATCCTAAAGCAAAAGAAGGATTGAAATAACTAAATTAGGGCACAAATAATTGACTTTGAAAATAAGAAAACCATACAAAAGAGCAACTGAAGTAAATGTTGGCTCTTCGAAAGAGTGAACAAAATTGACAAACCTTTAGCCACACTCAAAAGAAAAAAGAGAGAAGACCCAAATAAATCGAATTGTAAATGAAAGTGGAGATATCACAGCAGACACAACTGAAATTCAACATATCATGTAAGGCTTCTATGAACAACTATATGACACCAAGCTAGAGAACCTGGAAGAAACGGACAATTTCCTAGATGTCTATTACCTTCCAAAATTAAGTACAGAGGAACTAGATAACACGAACAGGCCAATCACAGCCAAAGAAATTGAAACAGTTATCAAAAACATTCCCAAGAATAAAAGTCATGGACCAGTTTTACATATGAATTCTATAAAACCTTCAAGGAAGAATTAATACCTCTACTTTTAAAACTCCTCCAAAAGATTGAAGACATAGGAATATTCCCCTCCAGGTTCTATGAAGTCAGCATCACTCTGATACCAAAAGCAGACAGGGACACAACCAAAAAATAAAACTACAGACTGATATCTCTGATGAATATAGATGCTAAAATATTGAACAAAATTCTAGCAAAGTGGATACAGCAGTATGTTAAAAAGACTGCTGACCATGACCAAGTGGGTTTTATTCCAGGGATGCAAGGTTGGTTTAATATATGTAAATCAATCAATATGACCCACCAAATCAATAAATGCAAGGCCAAAAACCACATGGTCATATCAATAGATGCAGAGAAAGACTGAAAAAATCCAACATCCCTTTATGATCAAAACACTACAAAAAATGGGAATATGGCGCAAAGCACAAGGACCGGCATAAGGATCCTGGTTCAAACCCCGGCTCCCCACCTGCAGGGGAGTCACTTCACAGGCGGTGAAGCAGGTCTGCAGGTGTCTATCTTTCTCTCCTCCTCTCTGTCTTCCCCTCCTCTCTCCATTTCTCTCTGTCCTATTCAACAATGACAACAACAATAATAACTACAACAATAAAAAACAACAAGGGCAACAAAAGGGAATAAATAAATAAAATAAATATTAAAAAGAAGAAAAAAAGAAACAAAACAAAAAAAATTGGGAATAGATGGAAAATTCCTCAAGATAGTGCAGTACACACAGCAGACATACAGCCAACATCATACTCAATGGTGAAAAACTGGAAACATTCCTTCTTAGATCAAGTAATAGAGAGGGTTGTCTACTACCACCATTAATATTCAACATAGTATTGGGAGTTCTTGGCATAACAATCAGGCAGGAGCAAGAAATTAAAAGGATACAGATTGGAACAGAAGAAGTCAAACTCTCCCTGTTTACAGATGATATAGTAGTTTACATAGAAAATCCTAAAGAATCCAGCAGGAAGCTTTTGGAAATTATCAGGCAATATAGTAAGTTGTCTGGCTACAAAATTAGCAAACAAAGTCAGTGGCATTCCTTTATGCAAACACTAAGTTGGAAGAAGAAGGAATCCAGAAATCAATTCCTTTTACTTTATCAACAAAAACAAAATATCTAGGAATAAACCTAGCCAAAGAAGTGGAAGACTTGTATACTGAAAATTATGAGTCACTACTCAAGGAAATAAAAAAAGACACAAAAAAATGGAAAGATATTCCATAGTCATGGATTGGAAGAATTAACATCATTAAAATGAATATACTACCCAGAGCCATATACATTTAGTAAAATTTCAATCAAGATTCCAACAAAAATTTTAGGAGAATAGAAAAAATGTTACAAATGTTTATGTGGGACCAGAAAAGACCAAAATTACCAAAATAATCTTGAGGAGAAAGAAAAGAACTGGAGACATCACACTCCCAGATCTCAACCTGTATTATAGGGTCCTTGTAACCAAAACTGTTTGGTACTGTAACATAAATAGACACACTGAACAGTGGAATAGATTTGAGAGCCTGGAAGTAAGCCTCCATACCTATGGACATCTAATCTTCGACAAATGTACCCAGACTATTAAATGGGGAAAGGGGAGTCACTTCAACAAATGGTGTTGGGAAAAATGGGTTGAAATGTGCAGAAGAATGAAACTGAACCACTAGATTTTGCCAAATACAAAATCAAATTCCAAGTGGATCAAGGACTTGGATGTTAGATCAGAAAGTATCAGATACTTAGAGGAAAATATTGGTAGAACTCTTCTCTATAAATTTTAAAGAAATCTTCAATGAAAGGAATCCAACTACAAAGAAGATTAAAACAAGAATAAACCAATGGGACTACATCAAATTGAAAATCAAAATAAATCACCACCCAAAGAGACCACTCACAGAATGGGAGAAGATCTTTACATGCCATATATCAGACAAGAGGTTAATAACCAGAATATATAAAGAGCTTGCCAAACTCAAGAACAAAAAAACAAATGACCACATTCAAATATGGAGTGAGGACATAAACAGAATATTCACCATAGAAGAGATCTGAAAGGCTGAGAAACATGAATAAATGCTCCAAGTCACTGACTGTCAGAGAAATGCAAATGAAGACAACAATGAGATACCACTGTGAGATACTCCTGTGAAAATATCATCTACCAGAAAAGATAGCAACAACAAATGTTGGAGAGATTGTGGGGACAAAGGAACCATCTTACACTGTTGGTGGGAATATCAAGTGGCCCAACCCCTGTGGAGAGCAGTCTGGAGAACTCTCAGAAAGGCTAGACATGAACCTAACCTATGATCCTGCTATTACTCTGCTGGGGATATATCTTAAGGAACCCAAAACACCCATCCAAAAAGATCTGTACACACATAACGTTCTTAGCAGCACAATTTGTAATAGCCAAAACCTGGAAGCAACCCAGGTGTCCAACAACAGATGAGTGGCTGAGCAAGTTGTGGTATATATACACAATGGAATACTACTCAGCTATTAAAATGGTGACTTCATCATTTTCAACCCCTCTTGGATGGAGCTTGAAGAAATAATTTTAAGGGAGTTCCCGGAAGATGGCAGACTGAGAAGCTGCTAGTGGCTTGAGCTCTCTCTGACCACATCCTCTGGAAACGGTAGGATTTTCTGCCTTTAGTAGGCCAGTCAATAAGGGGTCCTAGCGGTGACACCAAGGAGGTGACTATAACTTAATTTGGGTTAAAAAATAGAATAGAAAAAAAGAGAAAAAAATTTTTTTCTTTTAAATTATTATTTCCAAAGTGCACCTCCTTTCCCTCCCCCCCCCATAACCAGTCCCTGGGGACCAGCTCCTAGCAGGTTCCCCTGCTGAGCTTCTTTCTTTACCAAGATTTCTGTCCCACCAGGGAGTATCATTCATTCTAAGTCTATTCCCTTCTGAAACCTCTGGCCTTTTTTCTTAATAAGTAGCCACACACCCCCATATAGCTAATTAAATAATTTTTTAATTATTTAAATAAAAAACTCTTTCCTTCCACCGCTCTTTCATTACTGCTCTTTTTCTTATCTTTTTCTTTTTTCTCTTATTATTTTTTTCTTTTTCTCATTCTTGTCATCCTTTCTTCCTTAATCTTACAGCTTCCAAAGCCACAGGCCCCATCCCCCACACCATCAAACAGTGTGCTTTCACTGAATTCACTGATACACTTTTGGCAATTATTTTGGGGAAGAATTCTGACTCAGAGTGGACTCCCACTGCAAGTATCTCTGCTCAACTTCCCTTCTTCCATTGCTACCCCTAGAATATACAGTGGATAGTAGATTTGCATAACTGTCTATTTCAGCTATCCTTGTCTAGTCCTGAGGTTTTTTGTTTGTTTGTTTGTTTGTTTTTTATTTCTTAACAATCAGCTGCCACTGCTCAAGAGGTTTGAGGTAATCTGGGACAGGGTTTTTTTTTTTTTTTTTACCATGCTCTATTTTATTATTAATCTTGTATAAAGGCATATCTCTCCCCCACCCCTTAGGTTGATCAGAATGAACCTTAGGGTATCTTTCATTGCTAGGGTAGTGGGCATCTTATCTATTGTGGGAGAAACTTGTCTCGTTATTCCTACCTCCTCTACAGAATCTCCCCTTCCTCCTTCTAGCTAATTAAAAAAATAAAATACATTAAATTAAATTGAAAATAAAGTAATCAAAAAAACTTTCCTCTCACTGCTCTTTAATTACAGCTATTTTCTTATCTTTTCTCTTTTCTCTCTCTTGTTTCTTTTTTTTTTTTTATCTTGTCATACACTTCTTCCTTCCTTCTTCTTTGCCTTTCTGAATTTAGGAATTATTATGGGGAAGAAATCTACCTCAGAGTGTACTCTCTATGTGTGTATCTCTGCCCTACTTCCATTTCCCCTCTTGTTACCCCTAGAATATACAGTGGATAGTAGATTTGCATAACTGTCTATTCTTGCTATCCCTTCTTTCTTTTCTCTTTCTTCTTCACTGGGATTTGGTTACTATTTTTTCATGGACTGGAGACATTGTTTGGCTAACTGGTAGTGATTAAACTGCTTCAATACTTGCTTCAGTTGCTATTGTAATTCCTGAGGTTGGTGAGTGCAATTGTCATAAAGGTATTTAGTACAGTGTTGCTTGCACTCAAGACACAACAACTGAGGAACAACAGAGAATAAAAAAAGAAACACATAAATAAAAAAATGGGTAGATCAAAAACAAATAAAACTGCTACTCCAATGAATGAAGACAAGAGCCCAGAAGAAACTACAAATCAGCCAGAAGTAACCATAGATAAGAAAAGTATGCAAGCAATAATAAACTTATTAATCACAGAAATGAAAACAACATTGGAGGAAAGGAATGGCAGTATGAGGGGAACAACAGTAGATCCCCCCAAGGAAAATACGATTATCTTGAGGCAATTAGAGAACTGAAAGCTGAAATAGCTGTAATGAAGAAAGAAGCTGAGGCAAGGGAAAGCAGACTAACAGAAGAAGAAAATAGAATTAGTCAGACAGAGGATGAGTTAGAGAAAGCTAAGAAAGAGGTGAAAGAGCTCAAAAAGAGATTGAGAGACACTGAAAACAACAAAAGAGACATATGGGATGATCTCAAAAGAAGTAACATTTGTATAATTGGCCAGCCAGAGGAAGAAAGAAGGAAGGGGAAGAAATATTCTAGAGGAAATAATAGAAGAAAACTTCCCAGACCTGAAAAACAGAAAGGACATCAAGATTAAAGAGGCCCAGAGAGTTCTAAATAGAATCAACCAAGACCTGAAGACACCAAGACACATCATAGTTACAATGAAAAGGAGTAAGGATAAAGAAAGGATCCTAAAGGCTTCAAGAGAGAAACAAAAAGTCACATACAGGGGAAAACCCATAAGATTATCTGCACACTTCTCCACTCAAATTCTAAAAGCCAGAAAAGAATGGCAAGATATCTACCGAGCCCTGAATGAAAAATGGTTTCAACCAAGGATACTATATCCTGCTAGACTTTCATTCAAACTAGATGGAGGGATCAAAACCTTCTTAGACAAACAACAGCTAAAGGAGGCAACCATCACCAAACCAAGAAGAAGCTCAAATGAACAACCTTACTGCACACCACAAGGACTTAGAGGAAGAGGAACAAAGGAACCCTAAAGCAACCAGAAGGACAGAAATCACTAAAGTTCGAGCAGAAATAAACAACATCAAAAATAAAAGAACCATAAAAAAGATCAGTGAAGCCAAATGTTGGTTCTTTGAAAGATTAAACAAAATTGACAAACCCCTAGCCAGACTCACCAAACGAAAAAGAGAGAAGACTCAAATTAATAGAATTGTAAACGATGCAGGAGATATCACAACTGACACCACAGAAATCCAGAGAATCCTGTGAAAATTCTATAAAGAACTATACACCACCAAGCTAGAGAATCTGGAAGAAATGGCACAATTCCTAGAGTCTGGTGCCCTTCCAAAACAGAACCAAGAAGAACTACAAAATCTAAATGCACCAATCACAGACAAAGAAATTGAAACCATTATTAAGAATCTTCCCAACAACAAATGTCCTGGACCAGTTGGCTTCACAAATGAATTCTACATAACTTTCAGAAAACAGTTAGTACCCATACTTCTTAAGCATTTACATAACACTGAAGAAACAGGAATACTCCCTTCCACCTTCTATGAAGCCAACATCACCCTGATAACAAAAGCTGATAGGGACAGAACAAAAAAGGAAAGCTACAGACCTATATCTCTGATGAACATAGATGCCAAAATATTAAACAAGATCTTGGCCAACCGGATACAGCAACATGTCAAAAAGATTGTTCATCACGACCAAGTAGAATTCATCCCAGGAATGCAAGGCTGGTTCAGTATCCGTAAGTCAATCAATGTCATTCACCACATCAATAAAAGCAAAGCCAAAAACCACATGATTATTTCAATAGATGCAGAGAAAGCCTTTGACAAAATCCAACACCCATTCTTGCTCAAAACTCTACAAAAATGGGAATAAATGGGAAATTCCTCAAGATAGTGGAGTCTATATATAGCAAACCTACAGCCAACATCATACTCAATGGACAGAAGCTGAAAGCATTCCCCGTCAGATCGGGGACTACACAGGGCTGTCCACTGTCACTGTTACTCTTCAACATAGTATTGGAAGTTCTTGCCATAGCAATCAGGCAAGAGAAAGAAATCAAAGGAATACAGATTGGAAAGGAAGAAGTCAAGCTCTCACTATGTGCAGATGATGTGATAGTATACATAGAAAAACCTAAAGAATCCAGCAGAAAACTACTGGAAGTTATTAGGCAATACACCAGGCAAGGTATCAGGCTACAAAATCAATGTACAAAAATCAGTGGCATTTCTTTATGCAAACACGAAATCTGAAGAAGAAGACATCCAGAAATCACTCCCCTTTACTGTTTCAGCAAAATCAATCAAATACCTAGGAGTAAAGTTGACCAAAGAAGTGAAAGACTTGTATACTGAAAACTATGAGTCGCTACTCAAGGAAATATAAACTGATAACAAGAAATGGAAAGATAACCCATGCTCATGGATTGGAAGAATAAATATCATCAAAATAAATATTCTCCTCAGAGCCTTATACAAATTTAATGCAATACCCATCAAAGTTTCACCAAGCTTCTTTAAGAGAATAGAACAAACACTACCATCATTTATCTGGAACCTGAAAACACCTAGAATTGCCAAGACCATCTTGAGGAAAAGAAACAGAAATGGAGGCATCACACTCCCAGACCTTAAACTATATTATAAAGCCATCATCATCAAAATTTCATGGTACTGAAACAAAAATAGGCACACAGACCGGTGGAACAGAATGGAAAGCCCAGAAATAAATCCCCACACCTATGGACATCTAATCTTTGATAAAGGGGCCCGAAGCATTAAATGGAAAAAGGAGGCCCTCTTCAATAAATGGTGCTGGGAAAACTGGATTGTAACATCCAGAAGAATGAAATTGAACCACTGTATTTCACCAAAAATAAAAATCAACTCCAAATGGATCAAATCACCAAAATATATAAAGAGCTCAGCAAACGTAGCACCATAAAAGCAAATGACCCCATCAAAAAATGGGCAGAGGATATGAACAAAACATTCAGCTCAGAGGAGATACAACAGGCTAACAAACATATAAAAACTGCTCTAGGTCACTGATTGTCAGAGAAATGCAAATTAAGACAACACTAATATACCACTTCACTCCTGTAAGAATGGCATACATCAAAAAGGACCGTAGCAACAAATGCTGGAGAGGTTTTGGGGACAGAGGAACCCTTTTCATTGCTGGTGGGATTGTAAATTGGTATGGCCTTTGTGGAGAGCTGTCTGGAAAACTCCCAGAAGGCTAGACATGGACCTTCCATATGACCCAGTAATTCCTCTCTTGGGGTTATACCCCAAGGACTCCATAACACCCAACAAAAAGAGGTATGTACTCCTATGTTCATAGCAGCACAATTCATAATATCTAAAACCTGGAAGCAACCCAGGTGCCCAACAACAGATGAGTGGCTGAGAAAGCTGTGGTATATATACACAATGGAATACTATGCAGCTATCAAGAACAATTAACCCACCTTCTCTGACCCATCTTGGACAGAGCTAGAAGGAGTTATATTAAGTGAGCTAAGTCAGAAAGATAAAGATGAGTATGGGATGATCCCACTCATCAACAGAAGTTGAGTAAGAAGATCTGAAAGGGAAACTAAAAGCAGGACCTGAGCAAATTGTAAGTAGGGCACCAAAGTAAAAACCCTGTGGTGAGGGGTGGACATGCAGCTTCCTGGGCCAGTGTGGGGTGGGAGTGGGTGGGAGGGATGGGTCACAGTCTTTGGGTGGTGGGAATGGTGTTTATGTACACTCCTAGTAAAATGTAGTCATATACATCACTAGTTAATTAATACGAGAGGGGGAATATTAGTTGTATGTCTTGAAGTTTTTCAAAACACAAACTGAATCTTTTCTCGATATATACAGTGTAATTGATATGCAGACTCTCTCAAAAGCCTAGACCAAGTAGATCAGAAGCAACAAATAGCTCAGCTATAAACAAGATACTGGATACTGTACAGCAAACCATAACAAAAGGACTTTTCAAAGTTAACCCAATTACCAATTAATGTGATGATAACATTAACTATCGATTGTCTTTTTGAACCCTAAGACAGCAGGAACCTCACATCTCCACCATAGAGCCTCTACTTCCCACAGTCCTGGAACCCTTGGATAGGGCCCACTTTCCCGTATGCCTCTCCCAATCCATATCAAATAATATTGCATCTGCTGATCACAACCTAATCAACACAACCATGTCCACCTCAACATGCTTCACTTCAGACTGTGTCCAGAGACTTCACGTGTGGAATGACAACCCTTCAGCTTCATTACTCGCGTGAGACCTTTCCTTTCATAGTATACTCTAATTCCATCTCAGGTGGTTCACTTTCTAACAAAGTCCCAAAACCTAGATATACACCAGTTTCTGTGAGAGAGAGCATATGTTCACACTTATCCATAAACTACTGCAAAATATATACCTGAAAGCAGAAGTACACTAGAGTTTGCAGTGAGTACCCCCCTAACACTTCCTCTCCACTATTCCAAGCTTTGGGTCCATGATTGCTCTACAATTTGTTTGGCTTTGTATGTTAACCCTCTTTTCAGTCACCAGGTTCCAGATGTCATCAGGATGCCGGCCAGGCTTCCCTGGACTGAAGACCCCACCAATGTGTCCTAGAGCTCTGCTTCCCTATAGACCCACCCTACTAGGGAAAGAGAGAGGCTGACTGGGAGTATGGACCAACCAGTCAACGCCCATGTTCAGCGGGGAAGCAATTACAGAAGCCAGACCTTCCACCTTCTACAACCCACTATGACCCTGGGTCCATTCTCCCAGAGGGATAGAGAGTGGGAAAGCTATCAGGGGAGGGGGTGGGATATGGAGATTGGGTGGTGGGAATTGTGTGGAGTTGTACCTCTCCTACCCTATGGTTTTGTTAATTTATCCTTTCTTAAATAAGAAAAAAGAAATCATTTTAAATGAAATAAGTCAGAAACAGAAGGATGAATAGGGGATGATCTCACTCTCAGGTAGAAGTTTAAAAGCAATATAAAAAGATAAAACACTAAGAAAACTTGAACTGGAGTTGGTGTATTGCGCCAAAGTAAAGGTGGTTGAGGGGGAGAATTCAGGTCCTGGAACCGGATGGCAGAGGACCTGGAAAGGGGTGTATTGTTATGTAGAAAACTGGAAAATATTATGCATGTACAAACTATTGTATATACTTTCAATTGAAAAACATTAATCCTTCAATAAAAAATAAAATAATAGAAAGAAGATTAAGACTGAGTCTCTGATTAAACATTTATTATGGCTTGTGTATTATACCTGAAGACATAACAAATGAGTTGGAATTGGAAATGATGAGTGAATCAGAATATTATAACCAAAAGGAGCTTTGAAGAAACTTTCAAGATGAACTGTATAATATTGAAAGGGTGTGTGTGTGTGTGTGTGTGTGTGTGTGTGTGTGCGCACACGCATGTCTATTGCCCTCAATCAGTTTAAAATAGAGAACAGAGGGGAGTCGGGCAGTAGCACAGCTGGTTAAGTGCACGTGGGGCAAAACACAAGGATCCAGGTTCGAGCCCCCGGCTCCCCACCTGCAGGGGAGTCCTTTCACAGGCAGTGAAGAAGGTCTACAGGTGTCTTTCTTTCTCTCCTCTTCTCTGTCTTCCCCTCCTCTCTCCATTCTGCTCTGTCCTTTCCAACAACAACCACAACAATAATAAAAGGGGTGCAACAAAAGGGAATAAATAAATAAAAAGATATTAAAAAAGAAAGTCTTTTAAAAAATTTTAAAAATAAAATAGAGAATAGAGATTGCATTAATCTGACTGTATTTATTTATATGTTCACTTACACTCTGGATAATCTCAAATCTTTTATTTAGGAAGGTTTTTTTTTCTTTTTCTTTGCATAATGTTGATCTTCTGTAGTAACATTTGAAAAAAATATTTGTGGTCTAGTTAAAATGTTAAGCATTGTCAAATTCTGGGTTTCTATTTTCTTCCATTATGAACTAGGCACACAGTTATATTCAGGTATACTTAAGGTGTTGGCAGGATCTGAGTGTTCTAAATAATTCCTCTACACCTCCTTTCAAACTTAGAAATAATGAATTGGGGATATGGAATAATGGTTATGCAAAAGACTTTTATGCTGGAGGCTCTGAGGTTTCATGTTCAACTTCCAACACCACCGTAATCCAAAGTTGTACATTACTCTGGTATGTGGGTCTCTCTCTCCCTCTCTCTCTGTCTCTCTCTGTCTCTCTGTGTGTGTGTGTGCACGTATGTCTGTGTGTGCCTTTCAGTATCACTCTCTTTTTTTTTAATATAAAAAGAAGAAATAACGATTACATCCAATGTAAGAACTTAACCAATACTCCATCCAAGAGAAAATTAAACTTCTAGGTTAGTCTGAATTTCATATTTTTCAAACTTTTTAGCTGAGTCTTTACTTTCCCGGCTTTAAGACCTGTGAATATCGTTTCATGAAAATACAACTCCAGTGAAAAGAGCCAACCCTTACTAGTATTAAGAGAAGACGATATGTTAAGCCAAGAGCCTATTTCCTCTTCAAATCTCTTTCTGCTTTATTCTTTTAACTACAGTTCCAGCTTTTCCCTCAATGCAACTTTCTCATTTAATCTATATTCCACTTCTGAACCATCATTTTGAAATATACAGTACCTGGAAGAAAAAAAAAGTCTCAAAAGAAGATATGATGCCTCAACATATTTTATGGTTGAATCTACAGGAGAAAGAAATAAAATTTTTTAAAAGCCCAAGATTTAATGAAAATGGGAACAAATCATGGTGGAAATGCAGTTCCAGGCATGAGCTACAAGCACATTAAGAAACACTAAAGTTTCATTGTACTTTATATTCCTAAAGTCTTGAGTACACTGATTTAAAGTAGTCATTAAAGATTATGCAAAATGTGAAAAATTAATGTGCACTGGTTTTCCTTTAGGTGAATCTTTTTCATTTTACTGTTCTTTGCCTTGCCTCATTTTACCTGCCCAGGCAGTTAACCTGTGTTCTGAAACAGAAAAGGTACTTATCAACTTATTTGATATGATGTACAAGTTTTGTTTTTTTTTATTTTTTAAGTTGTTTTTATTTATTTATTGGATAGAGACAGGCAGAAATCAGAGGGAAGGGGGTGATAGAAAGGGAGAGAGACAGAAAGACACCTGCAGCCCTTCTTCACCACTGGCAAAGCTTTCCCTCTACAGGTAAGGACTGGGGGCTTGAACCTGGGTCCTTGAGCATTGTAACATGTGCACTCAACCAGGTGCACCACAAATGGCCCCCAAATTTTATTTGTTAAGAAACTACATGCAGGATAAAAAGTATAGATGGTGTGAAACATTACAGGGATATGAATTCTAGCTCTGTTACAAACTGTTTCCCTCCCATAAGTTGTCTAGCTTTTCGGGTCCTGATATATATATTTGCCTCCAGGGTTACCGCTGGGGCTCAGTGCCTGCACTACGAATTACGAATCCACTGCTCCTGAAGGGCCTTTTTTTTTTTTTTTCATGTTTTTCATTTTTTGTTGCCCTTGTTGTTGTTTTTGTTGCCATTAATGTGTGATGGGACAGAAAGAAATGGAGAGAGGAGGGGAGACAGAGAGGGAGAGAGAAAGACACCTGCATGCCTGTTTCACCACTTGTGAAGCGAACCCCCCTCCCTCCCCGCAGCTGGGGAAGCGGGGGCTCAAATGGGATCCTTTGGCTGGTCCTTGTGCTTTGTGCTTTGTGTGCTTAACCCGCTGTGCTACTGCCCAAGCCCTGGTTCCTCAGATTTTCATACATAAATAGAAAATTCACCTAATTGTTAGCAGTTGCAGTGAGTTATTAAATAACTCTTACAAAACTTATATAATACTTTTACATAGTACCTAGAGTAGGAAATAAGAGTGTTCACTAGCATTATGAGATAATTTTTAACAATCCATATAATTATCAATAATTGAGATAAAACATTTATGAAATGTTATGGGTAAAATTTAGAATTTAAAGCCCTAAAAATAAATTAAGAAAAGGGGCTCAATTTTCCTTTGCAAGTAACTCTCTCCATGCTTCAAGTATCTCAGTCATATTTTAAATGCCAATATTTAATGTTGAATTCATTTTGAAACATAAAAGGCAATAATATACACATTTGATCATGGAAATAGTATAATGGTTATGTAAAATGTCATTTATGCCTGAGAATCTGAGGTCCCAGGTTCAATCTTTGGCACCACCATAAGCCAACTGTGCAGTAATCCTGTTGAAAAAAATTAGATACTTGCTGGATATTTAATTTTATTTGCTTAAGTTTTTGTCTTTTTTTATTATTATCTTTATTGGATAGAGACAACCAGAAATCAAGAGGGATGGGGGATAGAGAGGAAGAAAGACAGAGAGACACCTGCAACACTGCTTCACCTCTCGTGAAGTTTTCCCCTGCAGGTGGAGATGGGGGACTCAAACCTGGGTCCTTGTGCATTATAAAATGTGCGCTCAACCAGGTGTGCCACCACCCAGCCCCCTTGATCTTATTTGTATATTTATTCACTGTTGAATAGAGACAGAGAAATTGAGAGGGCAGAGGAAGTAGAGAGGGAATGAGACAGAAAGACAACTGCAGCCCTGCTTCACAAGCTTTCGATCTGTAGGTGGGTTAAGGGGCTTGAACCAGGTTCTTGCACACTATAATGTATGGACTTATCCAGGTGTGCTACCACCTGGACCCCTGTTGCTTGCTGGGTGTGGGGAGCCATATGTGCCCTCAAGGTTGCTATTGGCATGGCCACATAGCCATTGTTCACAGAGGGCCTTGCTTAAAAGATACCTTTGTTAGAGTCTTTGTTCATAGATGGCCTTGCTTAAAAGTTAAGTTTCTGTCTCCCAACTTCACTTCCCCATGAATCACCCAGGACCTTCCACATAAAGGCTGATCACCATGACAACATGCCACATCAATCAACTATCCCCAACTGCTAACTCCCCCCTTGCTGGGTCTTAAAAACAGCACCTTTGTTGCTAATAAACAGACTTGATCAGAATCCTGTCTTGTCTCATTTCTCTTGTGTCTCTTGTCCTCATTCCCTCCCCCTCTTGTCCTTGTCCTCACTCCCTCTCCTAGGTTTACCCATGTTGAAGGTCCCGCGGGTAGGGACAGCTGGGTATTTTATATTTTAATTTTCCTTTGTAGTGGGGGAAAATAATGTTCAATGTTAGCAAGCAATTCAAATCATGTCAAAGGAGTTTATAGTGAATATCACGTCCCAAAGAAAAACGAAATTAATGACAAAAAAATCTACTGATCTGGGTAAAATATACTCATTAAAAATAATTTTTATTTGTTTACTTATTCCCTTTTGTTGCCCTTATTGTAATTATTGATATCATCATTGTTGTTTAGGACAGAGAGAAATGGAGAGAGGAAGGCAAGGGAGGGAGTGTCAGAAAAATAGACACCTGCAGACCTGCTTCACCACCTGTGAAGTGACTCCCTTGCAGGTGGGGAGCCAGGGGCTCAAACCGGGATCCCTTAGCGTGTCCTTACGCTTTGTGCCACCTGAACATAACCTGCTGGACTCCCAAATATACTCTTTAATTGCTATTCTGTCGATTTCTTACTTATGACAAATGTATCACAGTGATGAGAAATGTTAAAAATTAGTACTATGAAAAGCAGGTAAGACTAAGTACGTGTTAGGGACAATGTAAAAAAAAATTAATATTTGTGATGTCTTAGAATTTAAAATAGTGCAATTGCTCTGAAAAAAATACTGTGATGGGAAAAGTTAAAATAGAACTAGCATATAATTGAGCAGTTGCACCTCTAAAACCATATCCTAGTCCCTCACAATTACTGGTAGTATTTCATAAACATGAAAGAGAGAGACTAGAAAAGCACCCCTCCTGTACTGCCACTTCCAATTATGTCTTCTTGTGGACAGTGATAAAGAGATCATTTATTCATAAATGATTACTTATGAATATACTAACAAAGTTCTTTGGATGCTTTCCTATAATTCACCTCCATAATTTCACTGAAGGAGACTTATTGAAATGCATTACAAGTCCCTAAGTAATTTTTGTATTGTTTTTTAATAATATTGTTTTCTTGGTTATATATATGTATTATGGGGGAAGCTTTGGATCTTTAATAAATCACCTCTTCAATAAAGGTCTAAATGCATTGAAAATCCTAGAAAACATTTACACCACTGGTCACTCTTAAAAAAATTTGACAGATGCATTCTGACACATTTCTCAGGATACATTATATAAAACATTTCAGTAGCTAATTTCTTTAAAATACATAACATTTACGATGGTTAAGTGTTATTATTCCTAATTTCTTTCTTTTCTTGGACCTTCAAACCATCTTGGAATAAATAAAATATGATAATTTTAACTGTAGAAAATGAGTAATGCATGATATTTAAACTTTGGAGAGGAAAATAAATGACTTAAAAAATAAACAGTAGGAACAGTCAATCCTGTATCATAACATATATACTTGTAACATAAAAAAATGTTTTAACCTTACTTTGAAAACATTAGGTATGTATGGGAGTCCAAAATGTTTTTTTTTTTAAACTGACACCAGTGCATCTATAATCCACTAAAAATAAAATGATCAGAATGATATGCACTTAGGAAGCGAGTTAAAAATGTGGGGACTTCTTTAAAGTGCTGAGACTTAGGCAAGGAATAGCTCTGTGAATGCTGGCTGTACTTATCTTGAAGGCATTCACCAAAAATAAGTCTTTTTTAACTCAAGTTTAGGAAAAAAAATAGAGGTTCTATGAAAGGAAGGTTAGTAACAAACATTTTCCCATTGAAGAAAGAACCCAGATGAAAGAACTAGTACTACAATGAGTCCCACTAAGGCATTACAGAAGGTAACCTTTTTCCTTGCAGTGAGTGCTCTCTCTGAAATGTATTTAAATATATATATATATATATGTGTGTGTGTGTGTGTGTGTGTGTGTGTGTGTGTGTGTGTGTGTGTGTGTATCCCCAAGAAAAACATTCTAGTGCAAAACAGACAAATAATAATGAAAAAAACAGGGATAAATGATACTAAAATTCAGCACATATAAGGGTGTGACTGTATTTTGCCAAATTTGCTTACTCCAGCATACTGGCAAGATGAAAAGCAAATATACCACCTATTCTTTACTGATGAGACCAGATCCATTCAGTCTTCTAAGCTAACAACAACCACCATCACGTGTGTGTGTGTGTGTGTGTGTGTATGTATAAATCCTTATTATGAGAGAGAAAGGCTAGAACACTGCTCATCAGTAGCATATGTGATGATAACAGGAATTAAACCTGGGCTTCAGTCCTGCTAGTCCAGTGATTATTGCTGGGTTATCTCCTTTGCCACAGATAACTTGATTTATTTGTAAGCTATGGAGGATTTGCTCTGTCATATGTCATCAAGTGGCAAGTACCAAATTGAAGGCTCCAGAGCAATAAAATAACTGACAGTTCTTCCCACCCATAGAAAGAAGCTTGAAAGACTCGTGTGCTAGGGAGATAGCATAATGATTATGCAAAATCTTTCATCCATGAGGCTCTGAAGTCCCAGTTTCAATCTCCAATACTACCTTATGCTACAGCTGAGCAGTGCTCTGGTGGAAAAAGAAAAGAGAAAAATTAGAGTCATATTAATAGTATCTTGTTGGTGTTCACACA
Source organism: Erinaceus europaeus (assembly GCF_950295315.1). NCBI lineage: Eukaryota > Metazoa > Chordata > Mammalia > Eulipotyphla > Erinaceidae > Erinaceus > Erinaceus europaeus. The sequence goes on along the minus strand of NC_080173.1, from coordinate 58,852,369 downwards.
TTTGAGAGAAAAGAAAGATTTCACAAAATTCTTTCAAGATACTTCATTTCATGGTATGTGGAAAAGTCCATCTCATTATGATTTACTGTCTTAATATATTCTTTATCCTAGAAAGAGGACCCTCTCCTCTATAAAAAGATCTGAAAGACAGAAAAACCAACATCTCTACACACACATAACCTAAGTATACATAGTCTTTCCAATATATATTACAGATAGACAACTATAAAATTATTTAACTCAGTTCTTCTTTACATAAAATATAGCATTGAGTTCACCAGTACAGACATTCTGATGGTTTTTAATCAGTGTAGCTTTTAGCATTCTAAAGATGTATCCTATTTATAGACTGTGTTAGATGCAGTAGTTTTAAAGTTTTAAGTATAGTTGCTTTTCTGCTTATAGTGTGAGATGAAAAATTCCTTGCCCTTTCCCCTTAAAACAGGACCTAATCAGTAAGCCACCAGTTGTTTACCAAGACCCTGCATACAAGCAAGGCTTATCAGGACCTTTGCACAAAGAAACTGTTTTCCAGGAGAGGGCAGTTGATGGCGAGAGGATATGGTGACCCTACCTGGCTAGATTCTACTGGTTGTGTGATTTTGCAAAGTTTGAAACTAGTCCACACTTTGCTTTGAATGGGTCATGCTTTTGCTAAGTTTGAAATGATTGGATTTCGCATGTTATTGGATATAGGTTGATAAAGTGATGTGTTCCCCCTCCCTGAGTGTAGTCTGAATTCCTATAAATTGTGTGGTTTGAACCTTGTTCAGGGTCGAGCTGGTAGACTGCTGTCAGTCACCACTCGGCCCGGATTCGAATTCGTGAATAAACATCTTTTGCTTCCTTGCAGTGGATGGTGGTTTGATTTCCGCTCTCTAACAGACTGTAAATCCTTTTCACTAGGGTATCATTACTAACCAAAACAGTGGTTGGCATACAGTAATGCATAACAAATAATATCTATCATAAAGAATATTTCCAAACATTTTCTACTAAGAGAGCTTTGCACTGTTTCTTCTTTTGGTAAATAATGCTCTAGTGAACGTCTCTCAGTATATATTTAAATGTGTGAAATGTGTGCTTTTTTTTCCCTGTAAAATAAATTTCTAGAGGAATTGCTACAAAAGGCTATGTATTTTGAATGTGAGGACTTAGCAACCTAATTACTCCTTAAAACTCAATTAATTTTAGGAAAAAATAACTTTAAACCTGAAAACTTAATTTTAAACTTGAAAAAACAATAAAAGCTGAGTTATGGGTGGGAGTATAGCATAATGCTTATGTAAAGAGATTTTCATTCCTGAGGCTCTCAAGTCCCAGGTTCAATCCCCCAAACTACCATAAGCCAGAGCGCAGTTCAGCTCTGATTTATGTTGGTTTGAGGGACTGAAACTGGAACTTCCTACTGTCGAATGTAAAACATTAATTCCCCAATAAAGAGATAAAGAAAGAAAGAAAGAAAGAAAGAAAAGAAAAGAAAAGGAAAGAAAAGAAAAGAAAAGAAAAGAAAAGAAAAGAAAAGAAAAGAAAAGAAAAGAAACTGGGACTTCTGGAGCCAGAGCCTCAGGCATGAGAGTCTCTTTGCATAACAATTATGCTATCTACCACTGCCCTTATAAATTCCTTATGTTAATAAAGACAAGAGTGACATAGGCAATGGAAGTGGTAAATCCACTTCCATTTATACATATAAAGGAAAGAAGGGTTTCTTTTGTGCTTATTTTTGTTTAAGGATATGTAGTAGTGTAACTAAGTTTAACTATTACTTAGACAAGACAATTTTAAGAACCTTAGTAAATCAATTACTCAGAATTTCCCCCTGCAATGAGCAAGGACCCAAGTCCAAGCCCCCATTCCCCGTCTGTAGGGAGGAGATTTCATAATTAATGAAGCAAGTCTGCAGGTATCTCTCTCTACCCCATCATCTCAATTTATCTCTGTCCTACAAAATAGAAAAAAAAAAGGGGGGGGGAGATAGCTGCCAGGAGTGATGGACACAAAATGCATGCACTGAGCTTCAGTGATAATGCTGGGGGGAAGGGGAACAATTCCTCTGCACAACCCATGATGTCAAGAATTCAGGGGGATGGGTGGTGGCATGCCTGGTTGAGCACACAGGTTAAGATGTCAAGAATTCAAAAACACTAAAAGTAACAGCTCTTCTGTCTCTTCATGTATCACAAAATACCACATTTACAAGCTATAGTATGCTTTATTTCTTAATGCTTTTTTGGAAAGACTAGACCTAGATCTGTCACATAACTGGGTAGGTAATCTTGAAAGCTGTTCAATGTATGTGGTTCTCAATTTCTTTTTTAAAATTTTATTTATTATTTAATAGAGACAGAAATTGAGAGGGAAGGGAGAGATATAGAGGAAGAAGGAGACAGAGAGATACCTGCAGCTCTACCTCACCACTGGTAAAGCTTTCTCTCTGCAGATGGGGATCTTGACCTTGACCTTGACCTTGATCTTGCACTGTAGTGTGTGCCTGTAACCAGGTGCACTACCGCCTGGCTCCTGGTCCTAAATTTTGTTACCTTCAAAAGGATGATTACATTATTTAGTTCACAGTGTTGATGTGAGGAGCAAATAAAATATATAGATATATGTGTAGTACTTTAATACTGATGAGTAAGTATATAGTCAGTATTTAATAAATGATAGTTTGAAGATTCAAAATATCTCTTAAATTCAGAAGTCAAAAAAAATCTGACAAAACACCTATGAATCTAGGGCCCTCTTCAGTGTCTTATGCTAGCATTGTAAATATTTAATAAAATATCTCTGCCCATCAAAAATTTTAATTTGTTCTGAATTATTCTCCTTGAGACTGCAACAGTGTTTTTTGCTTTATTATTTATTTATTTATGTTGTAAAACAGCAGCAAAGTATGCACTCACAGAAATGACCTATTGTTCCACCATTTGAAGAAAAGGAATGTGAATAACATATTCAAGTGTTCACATTAAATAATACACATAAAATGGAAGAAATTTACAGAGGTACTGAGAGAGACCATTGCACAAGTTTGCACTATGTTGACATTTTTCCCCATATTTAGCACAATATTGAAAAAACCAGAAAACAAAACAGGAATTTTTAACATGCACCTTAATATTAGGACTCTGCTTCCCTAGAGACTTTCCTTACTAGGGAAAGAGAGAGGCAGACTGGGAGTATGGATCCACCAGTCAATGCCCATGTTAGATGGGGAAGCAATTACAGAAGACAGACCTCCCACCTTCTGCAACCCACAAAGACCCTGGGCCCATGCTCCCAGAGGGATAGAGAATGTGAAAGCTATTGGAGAGGGGATGGGATATGGAAAGTGGGTGGCAGAAATTGTGTGGAGTTGTACCCCCCGATCCTATGATTTTGTTAATGTCTCCTTTCTTAAATAAATTAAAAATAAATATTAGGACTCTTATCTAATATTCAAAATGAACCCATGGATGAGGACTTTTCCAAACCTAAAGTTATACTTTCTATTGAAAATCACTTTTTTTTTTTTTGGTTTCCTCTTTATTTGGGTAGAGTTTCTTTTGAATATATAGTACAATGAGAAATAACTTGTTCTTGCTTATAGTAGAAAATAAGTCCCCCATTCTCCAACCTAGGAACTCAAGAATTTAAGGTCCTCCATAATACACTCATAAACATCTACTTAAGTGCCTATTTATATTTCTCTAAGATAAATGACACTGCATCCATACAAAACAGTGAGAATTTGTTAATGACTTTCTCATCTTTAGTGATTTTCTCCTGCTAAAGTTAAAAAATATATATTAACTTACATGAGACTTTATTATTCCCAGATCCAAAAATAGCTTATAAAAAAGTTAAATAAACAGAAAACTTGAAATACCTCACGGGGAATGTAAAGCTGATAGGCTGTACAGCCCATATTAAGAAAAATAATATGGGTCCAGAGTACTTACACTTAGTAGAATCCAGAAGCCAGTGTGGACACTGAAAGGCTAAGCAATGATGCTGAAGGTGTGTGAGTCTGTGTCCTGACAAGTTTCCATTGTTGAAGGTACAGCAGATTGTGATTCAAAAGAGAAAGGAGTAGTGTTTATAAGTATCCCATAATCTTCTATGTTCATTAGGCAGGCAGGTCACCAACTACCTACACCTTCTATTTCTATTTGTCTTAATATGGATGGGCTTATTAAGCTGTGGTTGATGTGAAAGACTCAAAAGTAAGCTTGACTGCTAAATCTCACACAACTGTTTGTAGGCACTGAGAACTTTCTGCAAACCTACCCTAAATATGCCCTTTTGAAATCATACTGTTCTGCAGTATTTCATCACTGTCATTTCTAATGAAAACTGTATGCAAGTGCTTCATATTCACTTCAAGGGTGACTTTCTGTTTCTTTTTTTTTCTTTTCTTTCTTTTTTTTTTTTGTTATTGTTTTTGGTTTTGATTACATTCAGTTCTACTCTAAGTGTAACACCCTTATAGTTTCTTAGGCTTTTCTGATAACTTATAGCACATTTTGTTAACAGAATCACAAAAGGAACTGAGATAAGGCACAAATACTTGCAGATACATTTCAGATCTTTTGGCAACTAGATGCTGCATGTAGTTCAAGGAAGGAGTTCATTTTGCTGCTGGGAGTGCATTTTGCTTTATAAAGGCAGCTTATAAAACATATACTTAACACTATGTTTGCTTTTCATTTTTGTCATACTAGGAAAAATTATCTTTGTATTTTTTTTGGAGAGCAACAGCTAATATTACTGCAGGACTTTCTTGACAACAGTGGTATAACATGAGGTGCTGAAAAGCAGAGATACTTCTATTGTTGTTGCTTTTATGCAATTCACAAGGCATATAGGAATCATTTTACCGGGGATTGAAGAATATAGGTTAACTTCTCCTAATTCATACAATGAATAATAATACTCTTACATTCTGAATTACTTTTGTGCAAAGTGCTTTTTTATCATTGTTGGATTCTCATTTTAATAGTTTCTTATACTATTTAAAATATAATACCTCTTATGTGATCCTGATACCTTCCTAGTTTCATCGTTTCCAAATACCCACATACTCTGCTACCTCTACAAAGAACCATTCATATGAGCAGAGATAGATAATGATCCTAATTTTTTTTATCACTGTATTTTTGCATGTTTTACTCTCCCGACTTGGGGGAATCTTTGCTTTTTTGAAGAAAATCACCTTTGTGAGGTTTCCCTGAATACTGTTTTTAAAGTACACCTATCCCCTAATCACACCCCACTCCTCTTCTTTTCTCCTGACCACTCAGGTGTACTCTATTTTACTTTGCTACCTGTTTGCTTAGCTAGCTCTGACTTTATTTTTGTATCTTCAGTGCTTTCAGCATTACTTACACATACCCACTGTTTGAAATATGTCTTTCAATGTAATCACCCCTCTTTCCTCATATAACCCATATGGCTATCCGTCAGTGCCAGCTTATATATCACCTTTCCCTTAAGTCAGCATGGTTGTACTACATAACTTGGTGAGTTCTGCCTTAGTATATCCACTACACTCTTCTCTATGAATGTCAGTCACAAAGCTGTACTTGCTTGTTCACTTCATTCTTGGAGATACAATGTCTTGTTTACCTATTTTGTCAGCACCTTTTTAAGTGTCCAATAGTCAGCATACATTCAATACATTCAATAAATGATTGAAGCACTGACTATCAGGAAAGGGTAATATCAGGACCTGAGCACAGGTGTGGTTTTAAAACCTGTTTCTATCACCCTACTTTTGGTTCATTGTTTTTTTTTCTTGAAAGTACTTGGGGCTCCTCTTAATCATGTTCTCTTTCTCAGAGAATAAAATGGTAAAAGAAAAAGAACTGCAGAACTAACTGCTTATAACACCATTAAATGTCTTTTTTAAAATTTTCAACAAGTACTAAGATGCGTCCTTTATTAAAATAAATTGGAGGGGACCAGGTAGTGGCACACCCAGTTAAGCACACACCATACTAAATGCAAGGACCCTTACAATGATCTGGGTTCAATCCCCCACTACCCACCTGCACTGCACTGGGCAGGGGTGTGGGAGGGTTCACAAGTGATGAAACAGATTTGTAGGTGCCTATCTTTCTGTTTCTCTCTCTGCCTTCTCCCTCCTCTCTCAATTTCTTTCTGTCCTATCTAATAAAATGGAGAAGATAGCCACCAGGAGCAGTGGACTCCTAGTGCAGGCACTAAGCCCCAGTAATAACCCTGGAGGTAATAATAATAATAACCATAATAATAAAATAAATAAAAATATAATTGAAAATAAAACAAAATGTTCACATCTTTTAATCTCAATTTTATATATGGTCTATTAAGTAATTATATTCCTAGTCTCATTATATAAATTAAAGTTTCAGTGCTCAGAGAATTGAAGAAGCTTATATGACCAGACCAGTGACAGTGAGATTCATATCCAAGTCTACTGAATTCCAGAACTTTTGAGTCTGAATCCTGTAATATTCTAGTTTTTAGCTGTGGAAACGTTATTAAGTTTTAAAATAAAAGTAATGGAACAGGATTCTGCATAGAAGATCACAAAATTTCTGGAAAATATTCCCCAGGGCAGCTCAGAGGTCATTGTGAGCAAGGCTATGGATTTGTAGCACAAACACTGTGCAACTCCAGTGTATTCAACAACTCTCTGGATGGTGGTGGGCCATCTGTCAGGCCCACCTTGAGTATTTTGTTCATGGGATATGATCTACTAACCTATTTGGAAATAGGACTTTTGCTTTGATTCTTTAAGTGTATTCTTTTTTAAAAAACATATTTATTTATGTATTCCCTTTTGTTGCTTTAGTTGCTTTATTGTTGTAGTCGTTGTTGGATAGGACAGAGAGAAATGGAGAGAGGAGGGAAAGACAGAGATGGGGAGAGAAAGATAGACACCTGCAGACCTGTTTCACCGCCTGTGAAGTGACTCCCCTGTAGGTGGAGAGCCAGGGGCTCCAACTGGGATCCTTGCACCAATCCTTGCGCTTTGCACCACATGCACTTAACCCACTGTGCTAACACCCAACTCCCTTAGTGTATGCTTTTTTTTTCCAGTAAAATTATTTTATTACACACACACACACACACACACACACACACATCTGTAGCCTTGGTGGCTGTCATGACCCCAAGCAGGTACACACCAGGATTCTTGGAATAAGGCTGGAGTCAGCACCAAAACCAAGTGGGGCCAAGCTGTAGGTTTGGTCTGTGAGCTAGGCAGCTGCCAAGCAGCCTTTACCTCCTACTTGTCCGGCATGATGGAAAACCATCAAGTTATTGGGGAAATTCACTGAAGAGCTCTTGACAGGTAAAATAAATAATAAATAGAATTGTTTGCAGATATCCCTTAACTAGTTAGGAACAAAGATTGGTTTATCATTTAATATAGTTCTTGTCCAAAGTTGAAATGTAACTTTACATTCTTATCCAACATATTATATCCTTCTTACTAACTCAATCTGTTATTCTTTTCTATACAAGTTCAAATTCAGTTTTAAGGGAAAAAAATGGTTGAGTTCACTATAACCTGATAACCTGAAACAAGTGAAATATATCTTTAATTTGATGAGTTATAAAGAAAATATCAGAAAGCATTCTTACCAGTTCTTGGAACTGATGCTTTGTCACGCTAAGATTAATTCTCAAATAAAGAGAATTAGTATATAAGATTTGATCCTGAATAAAGTCTAGGTCAGTCCCATGAATCCCAGGTCAGGTACCTATTACTTTGTCAGGCTAGCGACATGAGAGAGAGATGACCCAGGAACCAAGCTTATGGCGGCGAGACCATTCAAATTTTTATTTATCCAAATGCCCCAGAGTCCGGCGGTAGCACACCTGGTGAAGCCACATAGTGGAGACTGCAATGACCAGAGTCAGCCTCCCCAACTGCACAGGTACTTCCCCAGGCCAGAAAAGGGAAACGGAAGTGGCTTGATGATACCATACATGGTTAAGAAAGGGGTGGAGAAAGGTAGGAACTTCCTTAGCAACTGTTGCTAGGGGTTTAAGTGGTAGGATTAATAATTCAGGGAATTAGGAAGGAGACCTTTAGTCATTTGTTAGACAAAGCAGAAGATTAATATGTAGATAATAAAAGGGTGGGCCACAGTAACAAGGAGTGCAGGGTGGAGCAAGAGGAGCTGGCTTAATGTTTTAAGGAATGCCAGGTGCCTGGAGGCAGAAAAATGCAGGGTGCTTTGTGACATGGGGAGTCTGATAAGACGAGGCAACCCTTTATGGTTCCCATGTCTTCCTCACTCAACCTCTCGGTAGAGAGAGAGACTAACAGGATAGACACAACCCTCAGGTCAAGCCCTGAAAGGCTCTACCACATCCTCACAATTTCCCTACCTCACTTTAATAATGAGACTCAGATGCCTGGACCTCAGAAAACTTTCCTAAAGCACAGAAGTGCTTTAAATGTTGATTGCCTTCTGACTGCCTCTCTGATGGATTGTTGCTCTTTGCTTCTTGATCACATACTTAGCTTTAGATTTTCTCTCTGCCCCCCTCTCTTTTTCTCTCATCTTTTCAGGGTTTTGTTGTACTTTTAGTATCCTCACTTTAAAACTCTGTTGTAACATCAACTTAACTATCATCAGTGATATATTCTGTTTCCCTATTTGCAATGTTATACTTAGCTCTCCACTCATGATAAGGGGCTACTTACATATCAATTTTAGACAACCAAAGAGAAGGATCATTTGTTCTGTAATCCAAGTCTCATCTTGTAGTGCTATATCTCTAATAAATGTGGCTAGTTTTGAAGACTATTCAGATCCCCAACCCTTTGAAGGAAATATAAGCTAGTAGTTAAGATAAGGGTCAAGATACTACAAAAACCAGAGACATTTCAATGTACTCTGGTTAACACCAGTTTTATAAAAATCTTAACTAAGTAGATAGTGGGGTTAAGGGATCTGGCTGCAGATGTTGCTTTCGAAAAGCATTACAGCCTCAACCTATGTTCTTTAGAGATGGTTCTTTCTTCCTGTGAGAGCTTTCTCTAAGTCAGGTGTTGTTGATTTTAATGTCTGTCTTACTCTCCTAAGAGATAGTAGAATTTTAATCTATTCACTAGTTCAACCACCAAACAACAGTTGTTCATTATGAATAAGCTGTCATCACAATGCAGAAATATATGTGCAGTAACCAAAATATTTCTTTCATTTTTTTTTATTATTGGATAGATACAGAGAGAAATTGAGAGGAGAGGTGTAGAAAGGAAAGAGAGTAAGACAAACTGCAGCTCTGCTTCAGTACTTGTGAAGCTTTATCTCTGCAGGTGGGGACCAGGGGCTTGAACCTAGGTCCTTTTGCACAGTAATGTGTGTGCTTAACCAGGTGTGCCACCACCTGCCACCAACAAAATATTTCTTATACTATATAGGGATATTCAGTAAGCAAAACAGGTTTTTCACATGTGAGGTGCTGAAATAGACCTGAAAGGGACAAAAAACATAAGTTCCTGTGAAAGGATGCAAAGTACAATACTTTTTAAAAAGATCTATTTGTTATGTATTTATTTGAGGCAGAAAGTGATTTTGAGGGGGAATAGGGAGATAGTGGAGAGAGAGAGAAATCTGTAGCGCTGCTTCAAGGCTCATGAAGCTACTCCACTGCAGGAAAGAGTGGGGGCTTGAACATTGTAATGTGTGCATTCAAACTGGTTTGCCATTGCCAGGCCCCCAGCACAATTCTTTTCTTGATTCACTGGTCAGAGAGTGAAATTTTGAGGAAGTAATATTTAGCTTGTGACTTAAGTAAAATCTAAGAAAAATCTAACAAGAGTTATGAAGGATAGATAGTCCCTTTAGGACTTTTTTTTTTTTTTTTGGAGGGGGGTATATTTGCTAGAATGAAAGCACCTTTATTTATGTCTTGTGTACAAGCTTGATTTTTATTTGTTTGTTTGCTGCTAAGTCTTTATTAGAACTTTATGCCTGGAGGATTTAACTACTCCCAAAGGACTCCATTTCCCCCCAAAGGTTAAGGGTGAGAGACAAAGGGAGATAATGATAGAGAGATAAAGAAGAGACACCACTGAACTGATTGACTGCTTCTAAAGTTTCCCCTTTGCATGGAAAAATGTGGTGGCACAGAGCTCAAATGTGGGTCCTTCTGCATTGTAAAATGTGCACTTTACGGTTGAGTCATCTCCAGGGTCCCTGTATTCACTTCCTGTGGTTATGTGTCACAAATTTATGTCCTTTTCTTGGAGAGACACTTTTTTCTCACCTCAAATTTTTATGCTTCTCTACCCAAAACTTCCAAGGGACCTAAAGGGATACATTTATTATCCTAATCCTATCTATGCATAGAATTGGAACTACACTCTACCATCTGCTCAGAATTGAATGTTCAATGTAAGCAAACATAAGTCAAAAGTAGTCAAATAATAGGAAGATCTGTATGTAAGTAAAGCATATCAGTAACTCATACTGCAATAATTGGACATTAATCTGTGTCATCAAGTTATTTTCAACCTTACACATACTTGAGACTTCTAGGGTTTTAGATTTCTGGTATAGACTTCTAGGGTTTTAGATTTCAGTCATGTGTTAATAATTTTTTCAACAGCTTTGTGTTTTCCCCTTAAATGGAAGTAAATCATGCCCCAATCTCTGTAAAAAATGTCTTTACAACCAGCTTCCCCTTACCTCTTAACTGAAATATTGCACTCTGTTTCCACTAAAGTATTATTTTTTCATGCCTGCCAATTCATCAGATAGTGTTGTTATTATTATTTTTTTTGTAGCAAGTGAAAGGCAGTTTGTTATGAGCTCAGAACACCAACATGAGCTTGTCATTTATACCAGAAGGAGAGTATTATATGCAGGGATGGATAGCATCTACTCATGATATTGCCTCTATTGGTCTAACAGGGGGGATCCATGGTTTCTACTCATTGCTTATGAGGTCATTTTACAGAGTGACAGATCTCTGATAAGGGTTAGAATCCCAATGACCTTTCTCTTCAGTGCTATCAATCATGTGCATAAGAGTTAGGTGGCAATTCTATTCCAGAGGCAAGTTGAGCAGACTCTGCTAATGGATTTTGGCACTGTTATGGCCACTGGAGTCACTGACTATGACAGAGATTTTGAGCTGTGTGAGTTAAAAGGAAAAACCTACCCATATGGGTAATCCATGCTTTCCTTCTCTTCTACTACAAAGAGTTTGCTAATTTCCTAAGCACAAAGAAAGTTTAATTAAAGTCAGTGGAGCAGGAGAATGCCACAGCTGAATGCATTTTTATATAGCTCACATAGTCAGAGCCAGGCAAAATATGAAATTTGATGATATAAGCTTTGTTTGGTAAGCAGTCTCACTCACTCCAGGCACTTTCCTCAATCCCTAGAGTACTTTAAAGTATTTACTGAGTAGTGCTCCAGTTCTTACTCCTTCTCTTTGTAGCCCCCAGTCATTCTGATGTATTAACAACCACACTCTGCTTCCAAGAAACATAAGGCAGAAGCAAAACTCAATAGGGAAAATGCCTCAATGTTTGCCTATAACACTACTCTGGGCTATATTTGCTCTAGTGGAAATTTCCTACTTGCTCATATAGTGAGCTGATTTCAGAAATTTGATTGGAGTTTTCCACACCAGCTGGGCAACACCATTTTCCCACTGGCAGAGAGTTCATTTCTTAGGAATACTTGTCATCTGTAGAGAAAAAGACTTTTGGGCTGGGGAGACAAGGGGAGACAGCATAATAGTTATATAAGAGACCTTTATGCCTAAGGCTCTGAGGTACCAGGTTCTATCCCCAGCACCACCACAAGCCAGAGCTGAGCAGTGCTCTGATATCTATCATCTATCTATCTATCTATCTATCTATCTATCTATCTATCTATCATCATCTATCTATATATCTATCTATATTTCACTAAAATAAATAAATAGAATATCAATAAATAAAATAAGAGAAAAATACTTTGTAACTTTTGAAAATAACAGTGAATTTATATGTACCCAAACAATTCTAGAGAATAGGTTCATTTGAAAAGAGAATAATGAGCATTTCCTCTTATCATTCTCATTTCAAGTCTATACTAAAAACAACTGGGAAAAAGCTCAACAGGTAAAGCATAGAACTGTGATGTCTGTGGTTCCTGGTTTGTTCCCTGGCACCATATATCAGAGTGGTAGTCTGACTTCTCTCTCTCCTCTCTGACACAAGTGGAACTTTTGCATATGTAATAAGAATCTCATATACATGTATATATTTGTGTGTATATGTGTGTGTATGTAATGAAAATAATTTTATAGTTATTAAATTATGTATTTATAAGTGAATTTAGGTTTTTTTGTATTAGTATCTTCTGTTTAATTGGTATTGGAAATGAGAGAATATTTTACATATATAGGCTATATTCAAAGACCAACGGATTCAGGCATGGATGAATTCAATTTTCAACAAATATTTTCTAATGTGCCCAACACTATTTTATACTCTGATAATTAAATAGTTAATAATGGTTTTTATGGAGCATATGACTTAATTCAGAAAATAAGTAGTCAGTGAGGGAATCGAATGGGGAAGTGAGACAGAAGTTCTCAGTATACAGGATATATATATATATATATATATATATATATATATATATATATATAAGTCTGGGCAGACTTATCTATGTGGAGAAGATAGTGTAATCATAAAATCATAATGAGACATGACACAGAGTCATGGTGTATGTATTGTCCAGGTAGAGAGAGAGAGAGAGAGAGAGAGAGAGAGAGAAGAGAGAGAGGAGAGAGAAAGACATCTGGTTCTGGATGTATACTCCAACCAGAAATAAATTACTGAATTGGCACATAGGCTAGGGGACTCCCCACAGAATGATATACTGTATTGTACCCCCCCCCCCAAATTCTTATGTTGACACTCACACACAGATACACACATGGGTTATCCAGTATGCTATTGGGGTTTGAATCCAGGACCACATCAAGGTTAGGTGTGTGCTCTGAGTCTAGTACTCCTTTGAAAGAAGGAAAGGAGGAGTCCGGCAATAATGCAGTGGCTTAAGCGCAGTGGCTTAAGTGCACATGGCACAAAGTGCAAGGACCTGCTTAAGGATCCCAGTTTGAGCTCCCTGCTCCCCAACCTGCAAGGGAGTCCCTTCACAGGTGGTGAAGCAGGTCCGCAGGTGTCTTTCTCTCCCCCTCTTCTTCTCCCCTTCCTCTCTCTATGTCTCTGTCCTATCTAACGATGACATCAACAACAACAATAATAATGACAACAACAATAAAAAGGGCAACAAAAGGGAAAATATGTAAATACATGAATAAAAATTTTTAAAAAAGAAAAATATTCTGTTGTGTAAGCCATTCAACTGATCCAATCTGTAGTACTATGCCATGGCCAATTCAGCAGGTATATACAACATACAAAGGGTTAGGATTAGGTTTAATACCTTAAAATATTTTGAGTTCATATTGGGGCATAATAATTTTTCATAAGATTTAATCATTAATACTTTATTTTTGAGACACAATACGAATTTAAATACATTTTACACAAGACTGGATTAGACACTGTTGGCAAAGCAGCCTAAATGACTCAAAGAGAAGTTGATTCAAATAGTAGACAAAAATCATAATAGCTCACATTTATTCTGAGTCTTCATTATTCTGAGTCTTTGGGTCATTAGCTGTAAATCTTGAGGCAGAATTACTAGATTTAGAACTTGGCAATTACTTTCTCAAGAATTAAAAAATCTTAAATGATAATTGTGGATATAAGACTTAACAAAAAAGTAAGCAATGGATGAGCAGTTCCTTATTTTCAGTTACTGGGTTCCTCAAAAGTGATCTTAGCTCTTATGTTTTCAAAACCTAATTCATCTTTCATTTGATTCTGAAAAACACTGCTTTATATTTATAACAAGTAAGCTAGTTAAATAATCCAGAGCCAATTTCTAGTGTTTATAATCAAATGTCATCAACTTATACTCAATGTTGAGCATTTTAAAGTGGGCAATCTGATCAGTGCCAGTTAATTTTTAACAGCAATCTTAAGTATCATTGTAACTATGACTTAAATGACTCAACTTTAAATAGAAGATAGAAGTTATTTCATCTGATGGTATTCAATAAAATTTATTTCTTATTTTATCAGATTCTCCTTGATATCATTTTATATGTGAAAATCTTTTCATAGTCTGATGAAACTGAGTATTAATTGCATTTGCATATTACCAAGTCCTCCTACATGGATGGTGTTAAGAACAGTATTTTTTGTAGTATGTAAATTAAAAAATACTGTTGAGTTTAAAATACATTAAAAGTGAATCAGAATATTAATGCCTTGGACACTAAGACCAAGAAATATTTATATATATATTTTTTTATTTATTTTTTATTTATAAAAAGGAAACACTAACAAAACCATAGGATAAGAGGGGTACAACACGACACAATTCCCACCACAAGATCTCCATATCCCATCCCCTCCCCTGATAGTTTTCCTATTGTTTATCTCTCTGGGAGTATAGACCCAAGGTCATCATGGGATGCAGAAGGTGGAAGGTCTGGCTTCTGTAATTGCTTCCCCACTGGCCATGGACACTGGCAGGTTAATTCATATTCCCAGCCTGCCTCTCTCTTTCCCTAGTGTGGTGGGGTTCTGGGGAATCGGATCTCCAGGACACATTGGTGGGGTTGTCTGTCCAGGGAGGTCTGGTTAAAATCATGCTAAAATGGGCCTACTAGCTACAAAACGAAGACCCCTCCCCACCCCAATTCTTCATCTGCACTATTCCAGCCTTTAAGTTCATGATTAGTGAACAATTTGTCTGGCTTTATATGTTAACTCTCTTTTCAGCCACCAGGTTCCAGATGCTAGCATGATGCCAACCAAGAAATATTTTAAGTGTGTCACAATTCTCTCTATGCTATTCTCATTACCAGATTTTTCAAGTAGGATAGGATGAAATCAATTATGTCAGAATATCATCAGTTCTTTAGAAATGTATGATCTTTACTTTATAAATTCTCTCTCTTGCTTTCTTACACTTCCCATAACTCTTTCTCTAATTTATTTACTATGAAATTTGTTCTAAACTACTGAAACTACATAGCTTAAAATAAACAATCAAGAGTTTTGTTGCATACTCTTTACCTTTATTATGCCATTTTGTAAATTCTTACATTTGATTTTAGCATCTTGTTTTTTATTATTATTTATTTTCCCTTTTGTTGCCCTTGTTTTTTATTGTTGTACTTATTATTGTTGTTGTTATTGATGTCATCGTTGTTAGATAGGACAGAGAAATCGAGAGAGGAGAGGAAGACAGAGAGGGGGAGAGAAAGACACCTACAGACCTGCTTCACCGCCTGTGAAGTAACTCCCCTGCAGGTGGGGAGCCAGGGGCTAGAACCGGGATCCTTCAGCAGGTCCTTGCGCTTCGCACCACCTACGCTTAATCCACTGCCCTACCGCCCAACCCCCCGATTTTGGTATGTTGTTATTTAATCTTTCTGATCTTAGAGATAATTTATCATAGTTTGGTGACATTTAGAATAATACTAGTCTCTCAATCATAATGATTCATTGCCTTCTATCATTTCCAATGTCCCATAAAAATGAAGGATGTAACTACCACTATATTATGTCATACTCCTCACTAGTCATAACTATATGGGGTCCGGAGGTAGAGCACATAATAGAGACTACATGATACCATGTGCAAGAATCTTGGGTTCAAGCCTCCAGTATTCATCTTTGGGGGGAAACTTTATAAACAGCCGAGCAATGCTGCAGGTGTCTCTTCTTTTATCTCCCTTTCCCTCCCTATCTATGCCTCACCCTCTATCCATAAAAATTGTTACTGTTGGAAAACAGTTTCCTGCAGACATCAAGTCCCAGTATAACCCTGGTAACAAAAAAAAATCCAAACCAAGCAACAGCAAAGGAATATATATAATACATATATATAATCTCCACTGATGTAATGGACACATGACTCTGTTCTCCTGAACTTTTCCAGAAATTTGAATAGTTTGATTCTTTCCTAATCTCAAAATTGAAAAATATGTAATTCCAGGAACTGTGATGTATTATCATTCTGAATTCCTATAAATATATTTTTTATTATTTCCTTGAGATCAGAATGGTAATAAGAAGGTGTACTCAGTTATATATGTGTTACTATTTTTTCCCTTGTTGTTATTGTTGCCTTGCTGTTGTATAGGATAGAGAGAAATCAAGAGAGGAGGGGAAGATAGAGAGGGAAGAGAAAGATAGACACCTGAAGACCTGTTTCACCACCCGTGAAGCAACCCCCCTACAGGTGGGAAGCCGGGGTTTGAACCAGGATCTTTTCATCCTTCCTTGTGCTTTGTACCACGTGAGGTTAACCCACTGCACTGCCACCCAACTCCCTGTATGTGTTAATATTTAAGGGGAAAGATGCATGGACTATTAAAATACTCTCAAGAGGTAATGCAAATGACAAATAGCTACACTATAAATATATACCTTTATTTTAGGTAGCTGTTTGTTTCAGAAGATATTTATGATCAAGAAAAAAATAATAATAAGTGGAACAAATACCCCAAAGTCTCTATGACAAAGTGATGAGTTGTCCCAAATATTTTTATTAGTGTCTCAAAACTTTCCCAGAGGAACCTTTCTTAACCATACAATGTAACTGATCTTTGTAATAAAAACAGGGAAGGCCAGGAGGTTATGAAGATAGGATAAACATCCTAGTCAATTCCCGTCATATCAACACATCATAACATTAGTTGTTTAACAACTAATCCCTGTTTTGTCCACAGCTTTGGAGACTGGGAAGTTTGATATCAAGGTGCTGGCAGGTCTGTTGTTTAGTGCTTAGTTCTTGCAGATAGCCAACTGCTCCCTTTTTCTCATATGGCTGAGAAAATCATCTCTAGTCTCTATCCTTGTAAACACACTAAAATCAACATGGAGTTTCCACCCTCATGATTCACTGAAACCTAATTATTCCCAAATGTACCCACTTCCAATAACACTGCACTAGGAGTTAGGGCTTCAAGTTATGAATTTGGGTGGCAGAGAGGCATAAACATGCAACCCATAAGAATGAGAGTAAAATATATTTAAGATACATTTGGAAATGTAGGAATATGGATTTAGTCTCTACTTTTTTTCTCAGCCACATAATGTTGTGTGCTTTATCACATTTTGATTACACTTATACTGCTAAGTCAAGTACACCTCTATCTTCTTAAAAGGTTTCAACCAGAATTGGTGTATGTGGGGTGGTATATAAAGATGTTGACTTGTGATGCTTTATACTTGGAGCTTATATGATCTTGTAAAGTCCTTCAATATAAATTTTAAATGGCTTCAATATCAATGCATTGGTTTGCCAAAAATCTCATGACATGGGGCCAGATAGTGGTGCACTTGATTGAGTTACAATGTGCAAGGACCCGGGCTGAAACCCCAGGTCCCCACCTGCAGGGTGAAAGTTTTACGAGTGGTAAAACGGGGCTGCAGGTGTCTCTCTGTCCCTCTCCCTATCACCCCCTTTCCTCTCAATTTATGGCTGTCTCTATTCAATAAATAAATAAAGATAAAATACTCGTGACACATATTTACATGGAAATACACAGAAAAATACATCATGATGGGAGCTGGACAGTGACATAACCTATTAAGTTCATATAGCACTAAGCTCAAGGACCTGCACAAGGATTTGGATTTGAGCCCCAGCTCTCTACCTTCAGGAGCAATGTTTGACAAGCAGTGGAGCAGGTGTGCAGATGTCTTTCTTTCTCTCCCTCCCTACTCTCCTTTCCCCTCTCAATTTCTCTCTATTCTATCCAATAAAAATGGAAAAATGGCCAGAGCAGTGGATTTGTATTGCAGCACTGAGAGCCCCAGTGATAACCCTGGAGGCAAAATAAATAAATACATAAGTAAATACTTACATACATAATGACTTCTCCAATAACCCAATAATCTTACAGGTTTCTTGATAAAGCCTGTGGATAAAGTGCTCTCACTTAGTCTTGCTACCAGTAAAAATTTAATAAAATTCAATTTTTAATTTTAGTACAAATTTAATAAACTACTACAAAGTCATTTTTTGAAGATATGAACCCTTGTAGGCTTTAAATCTATATAATTGTATATGTCAATGTTGTTTCAAAAATATCTAATTTTGTACCTAAATTATGTTTTGGTATCAAATCTAAAAGTATGATGAAAATAGAATAGATAATAACAGCCACAGATTTGAGGAGTAGAATAACAGACAGATGTATGATAATTCACTATCACATCAAACAAACATAATACTTCATAATTTGAAATTTGAGATTGTCAAACCCTCACTAGACACCTGAGTGAGGAGGAAGTATATATGATAGTAACCTACCCTTGTTGACATTGTGACCATGAAATTCTTGATCTCCTTATCAATGCCAAGAAGACTAAGTATTCTTGGTTTCTATCTATGTTTACCCATGTAAAAGACCCAAGATATGCACTTTGAATATGCCTGAACACTTAAGACAGGTCATGTTGGGCTCAGCAGCTTGCAATAAGACTCACTCTCTTTGATGGAGTGTCTGTTAGATGTCCAGTTTTTGTTTCTATGTTCAACCCTTCCATACACCCTGACTGTGATGACTTCTATCTTTTCCAGATCCTCTTATTGGGTGGGTGAGACATAAGTAGACTTCACTGCTCTAGAGCCAACTGTTTTTCAGAGAGAAAGAGAGACAGAGACAGAGAAAAAGACACCACAAAATCAAAGCTTCCTTACATGTGGTGAGGGTCATGTTCAAACCTGTATTTGACAAAGCAAATGTATTATTCAACTGAGATATCTTGTTGGCCCATGATGTCCTTTTCCTTACACCTTTAGTATTGTGCTTGTCACTCTGTATATAAAAACTAATACATTTGGGTGAAAAATGATAGCTCATTTGGTAGAACATAGACATTAGTATGGTCAAGTCCCTGCATTCAAGACCTGATCCCTCAATGGAACTCTAGGGACAACATTAGGGGAAGTTTCATCAATAATGGAGTGATGTTGAGGCATCTCCTTTGTTTCTGTCTCCCTATTCCTTTCTAAATTTTTAAGCTAAAATAATGTTTAAGAATATATACTTACGTGACAAATTTATAAGCAAGAGAAATTAACCACAAATTCAGTAAAGTAGTTACTTCTGAAGAAACTGGGAAAGAAGCAGAGTTGATGGAAAACAGCATAGAGGAAGTGGATGTTCTAAAGCTCTGATTTGCTATTTCTTATCTTGGATGAACGTGGTTGTTTTATTGTGCTTTTTTTTTTTTTTTTTTTAAAAAGCTATACATTGATGTGTTCAGTCTTATCTGTATAGGCCATATTTTGCAATTTTAAAATTACAATAAAATTGAGCAAACTTTTTTGGTGCCAATATGGAGCAATCTCCATGATATGTTCTAAATAATAAAAGCAGAAAGCAAAATAATATGCATTGTGTGATAACTGTGAAAAGTAGGGTGGGTGGTGGGTGTTGATATTTATGTGCTTTAATATACTTTGGTATCCCTGAAAGAAAACACAAGATGATACTAACACCTATTACCTCCACGGTAATATGGGACAAGGTGGGAAGGAGAGTTTTTTCTTAGAATTTTTTTAGTTTGTTTTTTTAAATCAGAACCCTTTTAATTAATACATAATTCACTTTTCACAAGTTGAATATAAAACCCCAGCCCGGTTGTTCCTTCTAGTATTTATTTCATGTGAAAAATCAGATACAGTCAACATTATTTTTTTAAAATACTTTTCCCTCAGATATATCAATATTGCCATAATTACAGTGAGGAGGACTCCATATGTATGAATATTAATTTAAGGGATCATCCACACACCTATTCAGTCCCCTTGGTCCCATCCTTCCTGTTTCTATTTGTTGTTGTGTATGGCAAATGACTAAGCTCTCATCCTTTGTATGTAGTCACTCAGAGAAACTGCATGGGTGCTCTGTATCCTATTAGTGAAGAGGAGCTGTTTTCCTTGCTTCTTACTATAAATATGAATGGTCTCCCATGCTAAGCTAATGCAATAGACTTGGAATTAGTAATGAACATAAAATTGACTTTTTCACTTAAGGTCTTTCAGGATCTGCATACAATGTGAGAAATACAATTTTATGACCAATATTCCCAGCTGTTTCTTTTTAGTAAACTACATCATGTTGGTAACACAGGAAAGATCTGCAGTCAGGGTCTCATTCTCTGAAAAGAAAAACTCTCTGTCAGTTTATATCTTTGAATGCTTGTGAAAATATTCCAGTTCTCTATTTGATAATTGTATACCATCCTAATCAGGAATTTTGCATGCAAATCATTTGGTTTTATGGTAATTGAAATTACAAATCAAACTCACACTGTGAAATAATGAGATTTTCTAAATGTGACTTAATATAATCAAACTGCAATAACTTAAGATATGTTGAACTGGTCAAAATAAAGCCTGAAAGAAAGCAATTCTGTCTAAATCAGGGAAGAAAGTTAAGAATTTCCAAAAAGGAGGGTAGGCTCTGGGTAAGACAGACCTATGTTCAAATCTTTACTTTTCCATTTACTAATTATCAATACTGTCAAATTATCCATTTACTAATTATTCCATTTACTAATTATCAATACTGTCAAAACTATATAAAGTTTTAAGCATAGTGGTTTAAATATTGGAGATACAATAAAAAGCATGGGGATAGATAGTGTAGTTAGCAAGAAATGAAACTCCTTCAGTATTCTTATTCTTGCATCTTATTATGTGACTGTTATTTTCTTCATTATAAGAAACATGATGTATCGTAATTCTGGCAGAAAATAAAGGAATAATAAAAAATTAAAAGCAAAGAACTGAGGAAAATATTTCAGGACAATTATGTTCCCAAAAAAGTTTTACGGAAGCTCTTCTGGTGAGCTTCAGCTCATATTTTGAAGGGTAGAAATAAATGACGTATTCATTTTTACCTATAAAGAAATCAGAGGAGATAAAGTTTTAAATCGACTTCCATTCCTTTCTCTAGTGAATTGTGTTTTTAATCATAAGGAATAAGAATGAAACCTAGCAGTACACACACCCGTTTACTCTCAAGTTTTCATAGTATTCTCTAATTGCAGTCCAGGAGATTCACTTCCTAAAAAAATTCCCAAAACCTAGATATAGACCAGGTTCAAAAGATAGAGCATGTATCCATAAACTAGGGCAAAATATATACCCAAAAGCAAAAGTACACAATAGTCTGCAGTGAGTCAGTATAAAGTTCCTAAAGAGATAGTATCTACTTAGACTTAGATACCCTCCTCACCTACTTCCTATTATAGTTCTGTCACTCACTCCAAAGCTAACCTTAGCAAAGCAAGGACTGCAAAATCTGAATAAGGGCAAGAGACTGGCATACTTTAACAATGACTCTTTAGTCACTATCAGTCCATGGGGTCATCAGCTGGGGCCCTAATCTGGGAGTCCTGAGATTCCCAAACAGACATGATGGGACTAGGCCTCAAATAAATCCCTCTCTCCATTGTCACTGGTCATCTCTATCAGGAACAACAAAATAGGTTCTTTTGTGGGTCCTCATAGGACCTTGCCCTCAACTTGGATCAACAATGGTAGAGAATGTTCCATCCTCTGAAGGGAAGCTGGACAACATACTCCATGCTACACCTGAGGAAGATGGGTCAATGTTGGGGTAGCTTGGAATGTTCTTACTCATGACCACAGAATGTGAGCTCAGATCTACAGGGATGCAGAGGTCACATAGGCTCCTAAATTGAATATGGGCCCTAGAACAAATAAAATTTATAGGGTATACAGTCAACAATGTTTATACCATTTTCCCATATTAGGGAGCTACTCTCTTCCCTGATGCAGCTTTCTGATCCTTTTCCCAGCCATGACATCATCTCCCCAGACAATAACTAGGATTCACCTGCATTTCAGATTTCAGGCTCAGGGAAAACAAAACAAACAAACAAACAAAGCTAGTATAGCTACAGGCCCTTTGGAATATAAAATATGCCTACTAGCTATCTACAAAATGGAGGACCCCCCCAACTCTTCATCTGCACTAGTCCAGCCTTTAGGTCCATAATTGGTCAACAATTTGTTTGGCTTTGTATGTAAATTTAGGTCCATGATTGGTCAAAAATTTGGTTTTGTATGTTAAATCTCTTTTCAGCCACCAGGTTCCTGATGCTAGCAGTATGCCAACTAGACCTCCCTGGACAGAGGTACAACCAGTTTGTCCTGGAACTCGCTTCCCCAGAGCCCCACACTACTAGGGAAAGAGTGAGGCAGGCTGGGAGTATGAATCGACCAGTTCACACCCATGTTCAGCGAGGAAGCAATTACAGAAGCTAGTGCTTCCACCTTTTGCATCCCACAATGACCCTGGGTCCATACTCCCAGGGATAAAGAATAGGAAAGCTATCAGGGGAGGGGATGGGATACGGAGAGCTGGTGGTGGGTATTGTGTGGAGTTGTACCCCTCTTATCCTATGGTTTTGTCAATGTTTCCTTTTTATAAATAAAAAATTAAACATAAAAAATTAGCATTGGGAGCCGGGCAGTAGCACAGTGGGTTAAGCGCACAAGACAGAAAGTGCACAGACCAGACCTCATAAGGATCCTGGTTGTAGCTCCTGGCTCCCCACCTGCAGGGGGGTTGCTTCAGGGGTGGTGAAGTAAATCTGCAGGTGTCTATCTTTCTCATCCCTCTCTGTCTTCCCCTCCTCTCTGGATTTCTCTCTATCCTATCCGACAACAATGACATCAATAATAACAATAATAATAACAAAAGATAAACAACAGGGACAACAAAACAGAAAAAATAGCCCCCAGGAGCAATGGATTTGGCACCCAAGCCCCAGCAATAACCCTGGAGGAAAAAAAAAAAAAGATAATAAAAAAATTAACACAATGTTGCTGTGACAAAAACTCACAAATTTAATTTTCGTTTTCTTAGTAGGACCAGACAAAGTAATATAATATATATATATATATATATATATATATATATATATATATATATCCCATGGGTTGGACATTCCCACATTCTGAAATGTCATTTTGGGGATTTAAATCTTATGAATTGGAGGAAAGCTGGTAATACATACTCAGCTGAGCACACAGGCTTTCATACCAAAGGACCCAGTTCAAGCTGTTGTTCAAACACACACACACACACACACACATACACACACACACAGCAGTGCTGCAGATGTTTCTCCCTCCTTCTCTAGTTCCCTTTCTACCTCAGTTTCTCTGTCTCTAGACAATAAAATGAATAAATTAATCAAATATTTGAAAAAATAAATCCCATGGTACCACAGGAGATTTTACCCCAGAACATTCATATACAAGTAAGCATGTTTAATTTCACTTCATTTCAGACAAAAAGACAGCCCAATTTCTATCTGAGAGACATTCTCTATAAATCTGATGTGCCACGCAAGGTCAAGAGTGAACATTACAATCTTATAGACTTGTCTATCAGTTTGTTTGACATTGCATTAACCCAGTAGCATGTCAGGGTGACTCATGGACCATAATTTCCTAGGAGGAGGAAAGGGGGTGTTGAGTGGGTGACAGCATACACATGTTTTATATAAAGAGATTACATCTGTTTCTAGATAATTGCATGCTACTTCCTAGTCAGCAGGAAAAATCTAGAAGTGAGACCAATTTAGGAAATTTGTGTAATCCTTGGGGAAACTCACTGTCATATGCTCTTCTTTTAAGTTTCTGTTATCTAAAAAAAAAAAAAATGTAGTCATGAGATTTTATAGCTCTACAGTTAAGTGTTTTATAATAGCTCTCAGTTTTTTGTCCATGAGGAAGTTCACTGATTAGGTTAGTTTTAGTTCTCTAATATTCTGTCTTGTTCCTTCTTTGGCTTAAGAAGTGAAAGTGAAAATTTTATAATGATTCTTAGTTATTTTTTTCCCCTTTAACAAATGATCTGAAATCAGGCACCTTCTCTGAAGTTTAAGTTGTAACTGATACTCAGTAGAAGATTTCTAAATTGGGAACATGAGTGAATGATATTAGTTTAAAATGATTTATTCCCTCATACTATTTGTTAAAAATAGTTCAGTGTTTTTCTTTTCATGTTAGAGGAACTGAATTACTAGATGCTTTACTGCTATTCAACATATCTTGTACTGTGATTTACTCAGATATTTTGGCATTTATAAGAGGGAAACTGACAGAATTTCAGAGAAAGGTAATATGAATGTTGAGTTCTAAAGATAACACTCAGATGAAATTCAGAAACCTGTATGAAACACACACACATACATATTTTAAAGGAAGTAAAAAGAAGGCATATCTGATAGGAAATGATCTAAAGAAAAAGATGAAATGAGGGGCTGAGTGGTGGTGCATGTTACAATGCTCAAGGACCCAGGTTTGAGCCCCAATCCCCACCTGCAGAGGTAAAGCTTCACAAGTGGTGAAGCAGGGCTACAAGTGTCTCTGTCTCTCTCTCTTCTTCTCTATCTACCCCTTCCCTCTCAATTTCTGGATGTCTCTATCCAATAAACAAATAAAGATAAGAAAAAAATTAAAAAGTTTTAAAAAAGATGAATGAAACAAGTAACAGATACTTATTCATCACTTAAAATATTCCAGACCTGGTGGGCTGGTGAGATAGCATAATGGTTATGCAAAAGATTTCCATGCCTGACTACTATTGAACCAGAGTTAACAGCTATTTATCTTTTATCCACCCATCTGTAGTTTAGGATGGTTTTTTCTACATCTCTCTGACCTTAAAGAAGTACCAAAACTGACCATAAACAGGATAATCCCATTCTGGATTCACAATAGAGAGATAATTTGGCATAGATTGAAAAAATAGCTGGAGAGCTTCCGTTAACTATTACCTAAAGCATAACTAAACTGGGGTTTAGCTGACAAGATCTAAGTTAGATTAGACTAGATTAGATTAGTTTATCAAAAAATTATATTTTTCATCAAAAAGGCATAACTTCAATATCTTCTCCTTCTCCTCATCCTCCTCATTTGTATTCCCACCAGGGTTATCTCTGGAACTCAGAGCCTGAAAGATGACTCCACCACTACTGGTGGTCATTTTTTTCTATTTATGTATTGTAAAATCATGATAGAGACCAAGTGAAATAGGGATAAAAGAGGAAGAGTGAAGAAGACAGGAAGAGACACCTACTGCCCGTTGTACTGCTCATGAAGTTCCCCCTTTAGGTGGGGATCAATGGCTGAATCCATGTCCCTATGTATAGTAACCTGTGTGTTTTACAATTGCATTGCCATCGCCCAGACCCTCTTAGCTCTCTTAAACTGTTAGCATATTTAACCGATAGACTGATGATTTGTTTATTTATTTTTGCCTAGAAAAAGTAGTAACTTATTTTCCTCTCCCATAGTTTTCTCTGTTTATCCTATTTTGGATATAGCTTATTGATTTGAATAGCCAGTTTCTGAAATGGGGCAGGTCTACTCATAATACCCATTATTGCAGTATCCTTTAGCCAGAGGGCATCATTTATAACCCTGGGAGTGAAGCTGGGTCAGATACATATCTGTAGCTTCAGTTCACTAATATATGTCTTCAGACCATTGAGTTAGGGAATTGGAAATCTCCAAAGTACCAGTAAACACATACATAAAAAAGAAGCAGAAGTATACAGAAGTGTTCATATAAGAACCAGATCAGTGATGGCATAACCAACCAGAAAAATAAAAACCTATAAAATATTTAAGTCAGGTCAAAATTGTGTGTCTGAAAGACAAGAGAGAAAGAAAAAGCTTCATAAGATGTTGGTGGCAGAATATTAAAGTAACCTTCCTCATGCCATTTGATTCAACATTTTTACATACTCAAAATTCTTGCTTATCTATTTGTGATAATTGTGATAATGTTCTCATTTGCTTCATAGGACAATATTACTTAATATGCTTGAGACACAATAAATAATTAAAGATTCGTAAAGTTGGGGGTGGGGGGCGCTTGGATGTTTGAATTACAATTGACTGGCTACCCATTACCATTTTAGAGAAGATTCATAAATTCCTAACATAGTCTACGAGTTCTTAGTGCCCTGTCCCTTGATAAAGACTTAAATCTTCAGATTAATCAACTCATACAGCAAATGGGGATTAAAGGAAAACAGGCACACCTAAGTTGTATTCTTACATTTCAATTCTTATATCTTAATTTTAATAAAAACAAAGTATTTTAAAGTTTTACAAAAAGGAAAGGTAAAACCAAAAGTAGAAACAACTTACATACAAATGTAATGAGTGTTAGCCTGAGACATCTTACCTGCAACATAGAGTAGGAGGTGACAGCAGAGCAGTGTCTGCAAAGATAGCAAAGGAAATGATGAGGGTAACCAGGTCTACTAATGGTAAATAGACAGGAACATAATGCATTTTTAAAAGATTTATTTATCTGTGAGAAAAACAGACAGAGAAAGAGGAAGAACCAGAGATGCATTCTGGCAGGCACATGTGATGCCAGGAATTGAACTTTGAACCTCATGCTTGAGAGTCCAACACTTTATCTTTTGAGGCATCTGTACACAATACAATTTTTGTTTGTTATTTTTTGTTTTTGTATATGTAATGGTTCAGAAAAGTCTATGAAAGAAGAAAAATGTAAAAAAATCAACTCCAAAAAATTAAATTCTGAGAAAGAAGATGAAAAGTGGGCAATAGTGGTATTTGAATTTAGGATAAAACGGAAAAGCTGAAGACAGTAAGTTCATAAGAAATCCAGCTGATTTTTGTTCTGTTTCATGGTTAAAAGCTCACAGAAAAACATGTGTGTTAGTAAATATTTATTAAAAATGTAAGGAAAACCAATAGATGAACAGTAAAGGATATATAATTTCCAAACCAATAAGTAATAAAAAAAGAGTTAATTAAAAGTTTTATAATTAGCAAAACTCTGAAATAGAAAAAAGAAAAGGAACAGAAAAAAATGTATGGTCATTGCCAGTATATCACTAATCATAATTAATATACTAATTAAATGACCCCATGAACCTTCTCCATGGATTAAAAAAAAGCTGACTCAATGTATTTTTTCAAAACATACTACAAATGAAATTATATAAAAATTAGAAATAAATGGTCAAAATAATAACAATAAAATCCTACCAAGATAAGTGGATAGTGGAAATATTAAGAGTTAATTTAGAATTATAGGGAAAAAACAATAAATGGACTATGGTAGTCTATTTTATATCAATTAGATCTAATATTAGCTAAGCAATTTACATGATAGTTTTATTTGGCTCTTTTAAAAAATTCTGTAAAGTCAGTATTGTTATCTCATTTGCAGATTCATCACTATTAACTGGAGTCTTAAGAAATTTATCCAAGGGCTCAGCAGGAAGATGGCGGACTGAGAAGCTGCTAGTGGCTTGAGCTCTGACCACATCTTCATGAAACGGTAGGATTTTCTGACTTTAGTAGGCCAGTCAGTAAGGGGTCCTAGCGGTGACACCAAGGAGGTGACTATAACTTAATTTGGGTTAAGAAATAAAGTAGAACAAAAGGAGGAAAAAATTTTTTTTCCGTTTAATTATAAAGCACCCCGGCTAGGAGCCTCGTTCTTTACCAAATTCCTGTCCCACCAGGGAGTATCATTCATTCTAAGACTATACCTTCTGAAACCTCTGGCCTTTTTTTTTCTTTCTAAGTAGCCAACTCCCCCACCACCTCACCCTGCATAATTAATTAAATAATTAAAAATAAATAAACAAAAAAAATCTTTCCTTTCACCGATCTTTTATGACTGTTCTTTTTCTTATCTTTTTCTTTTTTCTCTTTCTTTTTTTTTCTTCTTTTTCTCATTCTTGTCATCCTTTCTTCATTAATCCTACAGCTTCCAAAGCCATAGGCCCCAGTGCCCACACCACCAAAGAATGTGCATTTTTGAATTCACTGATACACATTTGGGAATTATTTTGGGGAAGAATTCTGATTCAGTGTGGACTCTCACTGCGAGTGTCTCTGCTCAACTTCCCTTTCTCCTTTAGCCACCCCTAGAATATACAGTGGATAGTAGATTTGCATAACTGTCTATTTCAGCCATCCTTGTCTAGTCCTGAGGGTTTCTTTTTTCTTTTCACTGCTCTTTAATTACAGCTCTTTTTCCTTCTCTTTTCCCTTTTCTCTCATTTGTCTCTTTTTTCTATTTTATTCTTTTTTTTTTGTTGTTATATTGTCATACACTTCTTCCTTCCTTATTCTTTGCCTTTCTGAATTTGTAAATTATTTTGGGGAAGAAATATGACTGAGTGGACTCTCTATGTGTGTATCTCTGCTCTACTTCCCTTTCCCCTCTTGTTACCCCTAGAATATGCAGTGGATAGTGGATTTGCATAACTGTCTATTCTTGCTATCCCTTCTTTCTTTTCTCTTTCTTCTTCACTGGGGTTTGGTTACTATTTTTTCACAGTCTGGAGAAATTGTTTGGCTAACTGGTAGTGATTAAACTGCTTCAATACTTGCTTCAGTTGCTATTGTAATTCCTGAGGTTGGTGAGTGCAATTGTCATAAAGGTATTTAGTACAGTGTTGCTTGTGCTCAAAACACAACAACTGAGGAACAACAGAGCATAAAAAAAGAAACACATAAATCAAAAAGATGGGTAGATCAAAAACAAATGAAACTGGTACTCCAATGAATGAAGACAAGAGCCCAGAAGAAACTACAAATCAGCCAGAAGTAACCATAGATAAGAAAAGTATGCAAGCAATAATAAACTTATTAATCACAGAAATGAAAACAACATTGGAGGAAAGGAATGGCAGTATTAGGGAAACAACAGATGAGACCCCCAAAGAAAATACTGATTATCTTGAGGCAATTAGAGAACTGAAAGCTGAAATAGCTATAATGAAGAAAGAAGCTGAGGCAAGGGAAAGCAGACTAACAGAAGCAGAAAACAGAATTAGTCAGACAGAGAATGAGTTAGAGAAAACAAAGAAAGAGGTGAAAGAGCTTAAAAAGAGATTGAGAGACACTGAAAACAACAATAGAGACATATGGGATGATCTCAAAAGAAGTAACATTAGTATAATTAGCCAGCCAGAGGAAGAAAGAGAGGAAGGGGAAGCAAACATTCTAGAGGAAATAATAGAAGAAAACTTCCCAGACCTGAATAACAGAAAGGACATCAAGATTCAAGAGGCCCAGAGATACCAAACAGAATCAACCCAGACCTGAAGACACCAAGACACATCATAGTCACAATGAGAAGGAGTAAGGATAAAGAAAGGATCCTAAAGGCTTCAAGAGAGAAACAAAAAGTCACATACAAGGGAAAACCCCTAAGATTATCTGCAGATTTCTCCACTCAAACTCTAAAAGATAGAAGATAATGGCAAGATATCTCTGGAGCCCTGAATGAAAAATGGTTTCAACCAAGGATAATATATGCTGCTAGACTTTCATTCAAACTAAATGGAGGGATCAAAACCTTCTTAGACAAACAACAGTTAAAGGAGGCAACCATCACCAAAACGGCCCTGAAAGAGGTTGTAAAAGACCTCTTATAAACAAGAACATCACTACAATACTGGCAATATAACAGAGCAAACAGCAAAAAAATTTTTTTTGAACAATGGCACTACAATACATTAAATCCATAATATCAATAAATGTCAGTGGCTTAAACTCACTCATCAAAAGGCACAGAGTTGGGGGATGGATCAGAAAACATAATCCAACCATATTCTGCTTGCAAGAATCCCATCGGTCATAACAAGATAAACACAGACTTAAAGTGAAAGGATGGAAAACTATCATACAGGCTAATGGACCACAAAAAAGGGCAGGAACAGCCATTCTCATCTCAGACACGATAGATTTTAAATTAAATAAAGTAATAAAAGATAGGCAAGGACACTACATAATGATTAGAGGATCAATCAGCCAAGAAGACTTAACAATCATTAACATCTATGCACCCAATGAGGGACCATCTAAAGACGTCAAGCACTTACTGAAAGATTTTCAAAAATACATCAATAGTAATACAGTAATAGTGGGAGGCTTCAATACCCCACTCTCACACTTAGACAGATCAACAAAGCAGAGAACCAATAAAGATACAAGAGAATTGAATGAAGAGATTGACAGACTAGACCTCTTGGACATTTTCATAGTCCTTCACCCCAAAAAACTGGAATACACCTTCTTTTCAAATCACATAACACATACTCAAGGATAGACCACATCTTAGGCCACAAAGACAGCATCAATAAATTCAAGAACATTGAAATCATCCCAAGTATCTTCTCAGACCACAGTGGAGTAAAACTAACATTTAACAACAAACAGACAATTATTAAAAGTAACAGAATTTGAAAACTAAACAACATACTCCTTAAGAACCACTGGGTCAGAGACTCACTCAAGCAGGAAATTCAAATGTTCCTGGAAACAAATGAAAATGAAGACACAACCTATCAAAATATTTGGGACAAAGCTAAAGCAGTACTGAGAGTGAAACTTATAGCCATACAATCACATATTAAACACCAAGAAGAAGCTCAAATGAACAACCATACTGCACACCTCAAGGACTTAGAGGAAGAGGAACAAAGGAACTCTAAAGAATACAGAAGGAGAAAATCACTAAAGTTAGAGCAGAAATAAACAACATCGAAAATAAAAGAAACATACAAAAGATCAAAGAAGCCAAATGTTGGTTCTTTGAAAGATTAAACAAAATTGACAAACCCCTAGCCAGACTCACCAAACAAAAAAGAGAGAAGACTCAAATTAATAGAATTGAAAACAATGCAGGAGATATCACAACTGACACCACAGAAATCCAGAGAATCCTGCGAAACTTCTATAAAGAACTATAAGCCACCAAGCTAGAGAATCTGGAAGAAATGGGACAATTTCTAGAGGCTTGAGCCCTTCTAAAACTGAACCAAGAAGAACTACAAAATCTAAATGCACCAATCACAGACAAAGAAATTGAAACTGTTATTAAGAATCTCCCCAACAACAAAAGTCCTGGACCAGATGGCTTCACAAATGAATTCTACAAAACTTTCAGGGAACAGTTAGTACCCATACTTCTTAAGCATTTCCATAACACTGAATAAACAGGAATACTCCCTTCCACCTTCTATGAAGCCAACATCACCCTGATACCAAAAGCTGATAGGGACAGAACAAAAAAGGAAAACTACAGACCAATATCTCTGATGAACACAGATGCCAAAATATTAAACAAGATCTTGGCCAACCGGATACAGCAACATGTCAAAAAGATTGTTCATCACAACCAAGTGGGATTCATCCCAGGAATGCAAGGCTGGTTCAACATCCGTAAGCCAATCAATGTCATTCACCACATCAATAAAAGCAAAGCCAAAAACCACATGATTATTTCAATAGATGCAGAGAAAGCCTTTGACAAAATCCAACACACATTCATGCTCAAATCTCTACAAAAATGGGAATAGATGGGAAATTCCTCAAGATAGTGGAGTCTATATATAGCAAACCTACAGCCAACATCATACTCAATGGACAGAAGCTGAAAGCATTCCCACAGGGCTGTCCACTATCGCCATTACTCCTCAACATAGTATTGGAAGTTTTTGCCATAGCAATCAGGCAAGAGAAAGAAATCAAAGGAATACAGATAGGAAAGGAAGAAGTCAAGCTCTCACTATTTACAGATGATATGATAGTATACATAGAAAAACCTAAAGAATCCAGCAGAAAATTACTGGAAGTTATTAGGCAATATAGCAAGGTATCACGCTACAAAATCACTGTACAAAAATCTGTGGCATTTCTTTATGCAAACACGAAATCTGAAGAAGAAGACATCCAGAAATCACTCCCGTTTACTGTTTCAGCAAAATCAATCAAATACCTAGGAATAAAGTTGACCAAAGAAGTGAAAGACTTGTATGCTGAAAACTATGAGTCGCTACTCAAGGAAATAGAAACTTATACCAATAAATGGAAAGATATCCCATGCTCATGGATTGGAAGAATAAATATCATCAAAATGAATATTCTCCCCAGAGCCTTATACAAATTTAATGCAATACCCATCAAAGTTTCACCAAGCTTCTTTAAGAGAATAGAAAAAGCACTACAATCACTTATCTGGAACCTGAAAACACCTAGAATTGCCAAGACCATCTTGAGAAAAAGGAACAGAAATGGAGGCTTCACACTCCCAGACCTTAAACTATATTATAAAGCCGTCATCATCAAAACGGCATGGTACTGGAACAAAAATAGGCACACAGACCAGTGGAACAGAATTGAAAGCCCAGAAATAAATCCCCACACCTATGGACATCTAATTTTTGATAAGGGGGCCCAAAGGATTAAATGGAAAAGGAGGCTCCCTTCAATAAATGGTGCTGGGAAAACTGGGTTGAAACATGCAGAAGAATGAAATTGAACTATATCTCACCAGAAACAAAAGTCAACTCCAACTGGATCAAAGACCTGGATGTCAGACCAGAAACAATCAAATAGTTAGAGGAAAACATTGGTAAAACAGTTTCCCACCTACACCTAAAGGACATCTTTGATGAATCAAACCCAATAGCAAGGAAGACTAAAGCAGAAACAAACCAATGGGACTACATCAAATTGAAAAGCTTCTGCACATCCAAAGAAACTATTATACACACAAAGAGACCCCTCACAGAATGGGAGAAGATCTTCACATGCCATACATCAGACAAGAAACTAATCACCAAAATTAAGAGCTCAGCAAACTTAGCACCAAAAAAGCAAATGACCCCATCCAAAAATGGGCAGAGGATATGAACAAAACATTCACCTCAGAGGAGATTCAAAAGGCTAACAAACATATGAAAAACTGCTCTAGGTCACTGATTGTCAGAGAAATTCAAATTAAGACAACACTAAGATGCCACCTCACTCCTGTAAGAATGGCATACATCAAAAAGGACAGCAGCAACAAATGCTGGAGAGGTTGTGGGGACAGAGGAACCCTTTTACATTGCTGGTGGGAATGTAAATTGGTACAGCCTCTGTGGAGAGCAGTCTGGAAAATTCTCAGAAGGCTAGACACGGACCTTCCATATGATCCAGTAATTCCTCTCCTGGGGTTATACCCCCTAGGACTCCATAACACCCAACCAAAAAGAGGTGTGTACTCCTATGTTCATAGCAGCACAATTCATAATAGCTAAAACCTGGAAGCAACCCAGGTGCCCAACAACAGATGAGTGGCTGAGAAAACTGTGGTATATATACACAATGGAATACTATGCAGCTATCAAGAACAATGAACCCACCTTCTCTGACCCATCTTGGACAGAGCTAGAAGGAATTATGTTAAGTGAGCTAAGTCAGAAAGATAAAGATGAGTATGGGATGATCCCACTCATCAACAGAAGTTGACTAAGAAGATCTGAAAGGGAATCTAAAAGCAGGACCTGACCAAATTGTAATAGGGCACCAAAGTAAAAACCCTGTGGTGAGGAGTAGACATGCAGCTTCCAGGGACAGTGGGGGTGGGGGTGGGTGGGAGGGATGGGTCACAGTCTTTTGGTGGTGGGAATGGTGTTTATGTACACTCCTAGCAAAATGTAGACATATAAATCACTAGTTAATTAATATGAGAGGGGGAAAATCAATTGTATGTTTCAAAGTTTTTCAAAACACAAACTGAATCTTTTTAATATATAGGCTGTGTATTTGATATGCGGACTCTCTCAAAAGCCTAGACCAAGTAGATTAGAAGCATCCAATAGCACAGCTATATACAAGATACTGGGTACTATACAGCAAACCCTAACAAAAGGACTTTTCAAAGTTAACCCAATTACCAAATAATGTGATGATAACATTAACTATTGATTGTCTTTTGGAACCCTAAGACAGCAGGAACCTCACATCTCCAATACAGAGCCTCTACTTCCCCCAGTCCTGGAACCCTTGGATAGGGCCCACTTTCCCGTATGCCTCTCCCAATCCATATCAAATAATATTGCATCTGTCGATGACAACCTAACCAACACAACGATTGCTACCTCAACATGCTTCACTTCAGACTGTGTCCAGAGACTTCACGTGTGGAATGACAACCCTTCAACTTCATTACTCGGGTGAGACCTTTCCTTTCATAGTATACTCTAATTTCATCTCAGGTGGTTCACTTTCTAACAAAGTCCCAAAACCTAGATATACACCAGTTTCTGTGAGAGAGAGCATATGTTCACATGTATCCGTAAACTACTGCAAAATATATGCCTAAAAGCAGAAGTGCACTAGAGTTTGCAGTGATTACCCCCTAACATTTCCTTTCCACCATTCCAAGCTTGGGTCCATTATTGCTCAATAATTTGTTTGGCGTCGTATGCTAACTCTCTTTTCAGTCACCAGGTTCCAGATGTCATCAGGATGCCGGCCAGGCTTCCCTAGACTGAAGACCCCACCAATGTGTACTGGAGCTCTGCTTCCCCAGAGACCCACCCTACTAGGGAAAGAGAGAGGCAAACTCTCTCTTTGAGAGAGTTTGGACCGACCAGTCAATGCCCATGTTCAGCGGGGAAGAAATTACAGAAGCCAGGCCTTCTACCTTCTGCAACCCACAATGACCCTGGGTCCATGCTCCCAGAGGGATAGAGAATGGGAAAGCTATCAGGGGAGGGGGTGGGAAATGGAGATTGGGTGGTGGGAATTGTATGGAATTGTACCCCTCCTACCCAATAGTTTTGTTAATTAAGTCTTTCTTAAATAAAAAATTAAAAAAAGAAATTTATCCAAGTTCACAAAGCTGGTAAATGGTGATTACAAATACTATATAATCAATCATAACATTATTTTTATTTAGAGGACAAATTAGGAAATTATCTATGGATAGTTTTTTCATAAGTTTTTTTTTCCAGGTAGCAATAAGTCAGCCAATTTTGATCCAAGTAGCAATAGCATGCCAGTATGGAAATTCTTTTTGTGTACTGGTGGGGAGAAGTGCCTGGTCTGTCATATAAAAGACCAACCATGTCCATGGGAAGTAGGGACTGCATTTCTTGACACTGTTAGGGTATGGCATAGGTCTGGAAAGTAGCAGGAATTGAACCTGAATATTGGTCATCCTGGAAGAGCTGTACACAGTATCAGGGGTTGTTGTTTGGTTCCTATGAGTTTAGTAACTTGTCCTGTAATTATCTCCATGCTTCTCTATTGTGACATTAAATAGCAAGTAAAAATCTCCATGAAAGAGAGAACAGAAAGACTTGTGCTGAGCAAGAAATTTCATGTCAATAGCTCTCTGACCTTCTCAAAGGCATGATCCAGGTTTGAGCATGGGGAGCTTTGGCTATCTTTTTTTCTCACTCTTTCTTTCTTTCTTTTTTTTAATGTTTATTTCCTTTTTGTTGCCCTTGTTGTTTTTATTATTGTTGTAGCTATTGTTATTGATGTTGTCATTGTTGGATAGGACAGAGAGAAATGGAGAAAGGAGGAAAGAAAAATAGACACCTGCATACCTGCTTCACCACTTGTGAAGCGACTCCCTGGCAGGAGGGGAGCCAGGGGCTTTACTCCAAGTGTGCTTAACCTGCTGTGACTCCCTTCACTCTTTCTCTTTCACCTTGTTACTTTCTTTTAAAAAAAGGAGGGGGTGGAAATTGGTCTGGAGAGGCAAAATCCCAATGACAACAATCAAAATTAATTAAAGAAAAAGTGAGGTGTGGAAAATTACACATATATTATATTTTACTTTTTTGCTTCTTTTTTGAAAAGTCTTTATTTTTATGATTTACTTATGCATTTTTGATAGTGAAAAAAACTGAGAGGGAAAGAGGAGCTAGAGAGGAGACAGATACACCTGCAGTATTGCTTCATGAAGTTTCCTCCATGAAGGTGGGGAGTAAGGCCTTGAATCTGGGTCCTTTTACACTCTAATATATGTGCTCAACCAGATGTGCCACAACCTTTCCCCAAGTCTTTTCATTTTAATTTTGCAATAGGGTCCTACAAATAATGTAACTGACACTAAACACACACACACACACACACACACACACACACACACACACACACACACTTTTAAAGATCCAGATGGAGGAATGTAAAAAATATTTCAGTAATCCTTTTCAAAAAAGTGTAGGTGAACAAGGACAGAAAATTTGAAATATAAGGAATAGAAAATGATGAATTTGAAAGACTCTGGAGTTGAAAATGGAAGATTTGGTGACATACCAGTAATGGGCGTGACTAAGGAATCAAAGAAGGCATTCAGATTTCCAACTCTGAAAACCAGGATAAAATCACTGGAGAAGGAGCATAAAGGTGACCACTATACCTTTGGGTAAGATAGATTGAAAATGCCTGTTGGTGTTATACCAAAGAAGAGTGGATTCCATTAGTCCTTGTTTGTAATTTGGCAAAAAAAAAATTATTTTAGACATGTAGATTTGGGATTTATCAGAGACATGGTAGTTAATGGAAATGTAAGAGTGTTCATTCAGATATATTTTAAGATGATGAATATTGAATAATAATGGGCATTTTCATGATTTCTAACATTTTTGAAAGCATGCCTCAGCCACTATACTAAGTGCATTATTTATTTATTTATTTATTTTCCACCATGGTTATTATCACTAGGGCTCTGTGCTGGCACTATAAATCCACTGCTCTCAGTGGGCATTTTTCTTTTCTTTTTAAATGTACCCTCTTTTTTATATAAGACCAAAAGAAAATGAGAGGGGAAGGAGAGAAAGATGGGGATAGAAAAAAAGAGGCCTGTGGCGCAAAGTGCAGGGACCGGCGTAAGGATCCTGGTTCGAGCCCCCGGCTCCCCACCTGCAGGGGAGTCGCTTCACAGGCGGTGAAGCAGGTCTGCAGGTGTCTATCTTTCTCTCCCCTTCTCTGTCTTCCCCTCCTCTCTCCATTTCTCTCTGTCCTATCCAACAATGACAACAACAATAATAACTACAACAATAAAACAACAAGGGCAACAAAAGGGAATAAATAAATATTAAAAAAAGAAAAAAAGAGGCCAATCGGTGATCTGGGAGGTGACGTAGTAGAAAAAGCACTGGACTCTCAAGCATGAGGTCCTGAATTAACTTCCTGGCCGCATATGTACCAGAGTGATGACTGGTTCTTTCTTTCTCTTCTCCTATCTTTCTCATTAATAAACCAATAAAATATTTTTAAAAAGAAAAGGAAAGGAGAGGAGAGGAGAAGAGAGAAGAGGAGAGGAGAGGAGGGGAGGGAAAGGGAGGGGAGGGGAGGGAAGGGAAGGGAAGGGAAGGGAAGGGAAGGGAAGGGAAGGGAAGGGAAGGGAAGGAAAGGAGGAGAAAAAGGAAAGACATACAGCAGACCTGTTTCGTCATTCCTGAAATGCCCCCACCCCTGCAGGTGGGGAGCAGGACTCTAAGCTATGTCTTGCTCATGGTATCTTGTACACTCAACCTGGCTCGCCCATTGTCACATTTACACATTTATACTATGTTGTCTGTATTGTCAATTTGCTGGTCACCATTAATATCTTTCTTAACTAAGATAATGTAACTTAGACATTATTAATCCTGTTTGCTTTGTTACAAGAATCTAAAACAGGTAAATGAAAACTATATTGTGCAGTGTGTTCAGAAACAAGCACTATATTCAGAAAATAGCAGTTCATAAACCTTCTAACTCAAGCTGATAGCTTGAAAGGGGATATAGTCTTGTTCTGCTTTGGCATGATGGAAAGGTTATGCCAGTCAATAGCTGGGAAAATAGCCAAGAACTATTTCACTCATTGTTTTTAAATGAAATCTATATAGACATGAAGCCAAAAGCAATGATGAAAACATGACAGGGCAGTAATTAATATAGTTTCTGTTTTCTTTTCTTTTTAATATGGTCATTTTCCCCTTTTCTCCCTGCCACAAACCTGTCAGTTTTCAAAGAAACATGTGGTAAATAGGGCTTGATTCAGAATCACACCAACAAAACAGAATGTATGCCTAAGCTATTGATTTATGTGTAACAAAAAGATCTTTAGGCAGGAAAAAATCTGAAGGCACTTTGCAGGGTAAAATGGTAATCCAAAACTATGTCTTTGTATTTTTAAGCATTGTGATACAAATAAACCAACAACAACCTAAAATCTATCTTGAACAGTTACTAGAACAATTCAGTATTGTGTGTGCACAGGTGACTTTTGATCCTTGTAAATGAACCATAAAGTAAAACTGGTTTCAGGAATTCTATGCAGTAAAAAAAAAAACAAAAAAACAAAAAACCCTTACATAACAAATGCTTTACCTGACTCCTGTAGGGAACATTCCCAGTTATATGCAGTTTGTACCAAAAAGAAGAGGCAATGTAAGGTTGTTTTCTATATCTGAGAGCAGAAGCCTTTAATCAGTATACACTCTTCAGTTGGGCTGACTCTCTCAAACACTCTAATTACTTCTATGGAAAAGAGATCTTTCCATGTCTTCAAACTGACTACTGGAATCATGCAGCACAGGTAAGTGGCCATGAGATTAAAGGGCAAAAGTAGGTAAAGTGGGTGAAATAACATTTGTTGATTTTCAAATTGAGTTCACATTTTATGCTCTCAGTAATTTACATTGTAGGTATAAGATATTTTCAGAAAAGATTGACAGATGAATCAGGTTATTAATGAAATATCAATTAGTGGCCCATAACTTGCTGACTGGTCTGCTTGGGTTAATTGCTAGATTGAAAAAATACAAATAATATGTTTTCCCCTACATTTCTGCAGTTTGAGAATACATTGTGACTCACTGTTGAAGAAGCACCTTACATTTATATAATTTTGAAGTCCTGGAGATTTTATTTATTTATTACTGTACAGAGATAGAAACAAAGTGAAAGCAGGGCAGAAAAGGGGAGATAGTGAGGGAGAGACAGATACTTTACTTCACTGCTTTACCACTAGTGAAGCTTTCCTCCTGTAGGTGGGGACCAGGGGCTTGTACCTGGGTGTGCTTAATCAGGTGTGCCACTGCCTGGCCCTCTTCTGGAGAGATTTTTTTTAAGCATTTATGTTAATTAATAGAGAAGAGAATTAGAGAAATCAGAGGACCTCTCTCTTGGCTCTGATGTATATTATGCCAGGGACTGAATTTGGGACCTCAGACTACAAATCTTATGCTTTGCTGCCAAGATATCTCCATGGTTCCTAAAGAGTTTTATTTGGATGATTTCTATGAGGATTCTGAAATAAGAAAATCAACCAAAGATAATTGGTTAGGAAACTATCATTAGGAAGCATGTCTTAGAAGCAAACACTGCAAATTAATTCCATTAATTTCTAATCCAGTCATATTTTGTGCTTGACAATTGATTTTGAAGGTGGCTGTTGAATGTATGTGAGAAAAATGCTAAGTTTTTATTCTTTTTCTCTATTGACACTTTTAAGAATGCCTGATAGCCACAGGGCAGTGACAATAATAATATTGATCTATGAGCAGGTAGCAGGTAGGCTAGCATATAAAAAAATGATGAGTTGAAGAAGATGTCATATACTGAAATGATAACTAGACTCAGGGAGTAGATGGGAGTGCTTCTAAGGAGAAAAGAAATAAGAATCATAGCAACAAGCAGTCAGGGTGTGGGGGGGAGGGATAGAGTTTTACTTGTTATTCTCCTACCTCCAACTTGAACTTTTATGGAAAAAAAAAAGATTTGGTGCAAAGTGCTCTTGGAGGTAGATAAGGTACTTGTATTTACCATACTAAAAGTTAGGGAAGTTTAAATTTTATTATAGGGTTTTATTTTTTAATTTTAACTCTTTGAGGATTGTATCTGAGATTATATTCATTTTCTGAATTTCATCATGGAACTGGGATAATACAAGTGTTTGTATGGTGCATATAACTTATCCATCTTTGATTAATCTACCACATTGCTTACAGGTCCTAATGTGTAATGTGTCAATTGATTTTTTTTCTTTTTGTGTCTGTCCCTACTCACTAATTCTTCATATTTTCTCTTTGGTAACAAAAACAGTTGCTCTCAAGTCTTTGAAGTTTGAAATGTGTTCTATTTTCTAGTCCCTATGTACACACAATCCCAAACACATATATTAAGTGAAAATTACTCTGAAATCAAAATCAAACAAATGTCAACTCAAAGAAGACTGTAGACAAATATACTTAATGAATATTGACCAAAAAGTTCTCTCTCTGGGGGTTGTATTGTTATATGGGAAACTGGGGAATGTTATGCATGTACAAACTATTGTACTTACTGTTGAATGTAAAACATTAATTCCCCAATGAAAAAAATCAGAAAGAAAAAAAAGTTCTCAATGAAATGCTAGTAAATCAAATCCAAAGGCACACATTAGAAGGATTATATTCTCTAGCCAAGTTGGATGAATAAAGGAATGCAAGGTGGTTAGCTTATAAAAACACGCAGAGTCATCCCAGGAGACTGGGGCAGCTCCTGGGGGTCCTAGGCGGGCCCTGGTGGTAAGAGTGAACCGTGCAGAGAGGAAGAAAGCACAGGATGCACAAGACCAAGCAGCTCTGGGAGAAGTCTCTTGGACGACTCATTTTTTAAGAGATACAAGCAAGCAGATATACCCGTAGTACAGAGAGAAAGTTGAGGTAATCATTAACCTACACACAATGCATTGTTACATCTTGACCAGCAAAGTATTTGATCACAACTGGAAAGTTACCATATAAGGTCTGGTCATGAGTTCACAATGCCTAGGCTTTTTTCTCCAAGGATACATTTTCTCTAAGGTAAACAAGCACCTCTGAGCAGGGGAGAAGGGAGCGGTTTGAGGAAAACCAGTATATATGTGGTGGATTTCAGGTTGGCCATACACAGTAATTTATGGCTTTTGTTCAAAAGGGGTGGGAGGTATGTACAGGAAGGTACCCCATCTGGAAAAGCCCATCCATCATAAGTTTATGAGCTCAGGAGGGACCTGTCAACCACACCTCCCAGGAAAAGGGGGAACTCGGCGTCAACCTGCTCAGACTCTCATGGAAATAATGGCTCGGACTTTCCAGACAATGGACCATTTCCCCCACAAAAACAAATTAATGTAAACCATTGTATTAATAGGTAGAAAGGGAAATGGTCATCACATCTGATACAAACACAAAATTATAAACTTCTAAAAGAAATCATAAAGGATTGTAGCAATGAATTTTTGGCTGTGATAATAAATGCAAAAGCAACAAAAGAAAAATATACAAATGGGACTGAATTACAGTTGAAATACTTTTGTCTATTTCTAGCATTCTTCTCAGTCTTCATACTATTTTCCAAAGGGAATGGAATAATTTTTATTTCCATTAGCAATGTAGGAGAATACCTTTCCCCATACAGCCTCTTCAACAGCTGGTATTTCTGTCTTTTCTAATTTATGATAGTCTCACAAGTGTAAAGTGGTGTCTCATTGTTGTTATCTAAATGTCCCTTATTATCAGTGACTTTGAACTTTTTTTTTTCTCATATATCTATTGGCCCTCTGGATCTCTGTTTTAAATATATCCAAGGAAAACAGGACACTTAAATAAATGAACAAACCTATGAATACCTATGTTCATAACAGCACAGTTTGTACTAGCTCAAACTTGGAAATAATCCAGATGTTCAAAAGTAGATTAAGTGGCTAAAAGTTTGTGTGTGTTTTTTTTTTTTTACATGATAGAATACTACTCCACTGTTAAAAATAGTGAATGTGCTTTATAATTTAAAAAGTCAGACAAACCTTTAATTTAGGAAGACTAGATCTCACAAATGCTCTATATGATTCAGTTAAAATGCAGGTATGATCTGGGATATGCATGCCTGAATTTGAATGATTGTACAGTTCTACTTATAATGAAGTTATTTCCCCATAAGTCCATCATAAATTAAAACTTTCATAAGTCAAAATGTGTTGAATACACCTAA
The DNA here is from genome assembly GCF_950295315.1 of Erinaceus europaeus. Classification (NCBI taxonomy): domain Eukaryota; kingdom Metazoa; phylum Chordata; class Mammalia; order Eulipotyphla; family Erinaceidae; genus Erinaceus; species Erinaceus europaeus. The sequence goes on along the minus strand of NC_080173.1, from coordinate 58,810,436 downwards.
CCTACCATACATCATAGTCTAGTCTATCTTTTTTTATTTAATTTTTATTTATAAAAAGGAAACATTGACTAAACCATAGGATAAGAGGGTACAACTTCACACAATTGCCACCAAGGCTAGTCTATGTTAATGCATATATACTTTGAGCTCTGAATCTACAATTAAGCAAAATTATCTAACACAAAGCCCACTTTATATTCTATGTTGGGTATAACATGTAATTTAGTAAACTCTAAACTGGAAAGTATAAAAAAAAAATCTACAAAATAACAGTTGTTTAGCCTCCTGGTCATGTAGTGGACTAGGAAGTGCCACTACCCATTCATCATCTTGAAAAAAGTATTCACCACATAGATTAAGAGAAGATTAAAATTCAAAACTTACAGTCTGATCTTGAACCAAAGTGAAATAATAAAATTCCAAAATGAGCCACTGTTAAATTAAGAATCACCTGGACTGTTAATGTATAGTTAAAGGACAACTTCATATTAGGACACTTATAATGTCATTGCGGTACAGAACATTATGTCAATATGTGACACTCCTTTCCTCAGTTCTTTCCTCAAATTATATTAAATACAACATACTAACCACAATGTCTCTAAATAATTATGCCTTATTTTCTAATGATATCACAGTTAATTTCCTAACATCTTGGTTGTAATGACCTCTTCCATGCTTGATATTGAACATTTTTGCTAAAGTAGGTACTCAGGAAAATTACATTTTTAAAAAATTCTGTTCTTATTTTTTTAACCACCTCACCACCCACCCACCCCCTTCTTACACGGGAGTAGAGATGACTTCAGAATCTCACAGACTGCAATTGGAAAGACTGTCCCAAAGGATTCTTCTTCTAGCCTAGGCATATACCCTTGAGACTCTAGGCTGTTTCTGTCTCTCTTAATCATTGCTTTACTCTGTGATATGTCACATACATAGTATGCATAATACCCCTCTGCCAGCCATTCATTTTAAATTTCAAAACATATGTGATGCTTAGTAGCAACATTACATTTCCAATTGTAATGCAAAAAAGAACAGACTGAATATTTACTTGATCATTCCAAATCAGCAGAGACCACCAAATAGTGATGGATTGAAGAAGCATCTTTTTGAATATAGAGATTTGAAATTTTATTAACAGTGAAACATGGGAAGGAAAATGAAATCAATATTTGTTCTCCTATTCAAAGCAACAGTTCTTATAGTAAGAATACGATATTTTTATATCACAGCAGAAGAGTGAAATGAGAATAATACTATGAAATTAATGATAATAATATATTAACATATTCCAAATTTTCATTATTAAAGACACATGTTTTTTTTCAGGAGTATGAATTTTATATATCTGAACTCATAAAAGAGTATATTAAACTTGTATATACTTCCTTCTTATAAAATGAAAGAGGGAGAGGTGTGTCTTCTATGACAAAAGACTGGGCATGCTCCTTTTTTTTTTTTTTTTTTACCAGAGCATTGATCAGCTCTGCTAGGAATGCTCTTCTATGGATGTTTTTTGTCATCCTACTACCAGGGTATTTAACCTCACTGTCACTTATTAAAAGTTAACCTTTAATCACTGACTGTTCCTGTTTGTGATTAATGTCAGAGAGAGAAAAAAAAATAGTGCAACTATTTGTCCACAGGCTTCTGCAAACCAAAAAAAAAAAAAAAAAAAAAAAGGCAGATATAACTTAGTATCCAGACATCTGTTTTATTAAGACATTTATGAAGCAAAATTTAATTGTTCTGCCAGAATGGTTGACAATTCTCTCTTTTTTAGAATGTTGTCAATATTATTCTCATTCCTACTGTTAGCTTCACATTTCATATTTAGATTTATACTCTACTATCAGGATTTTACTTCTAGATTTTTCTTCTTTATATCTTCTGAAGATATTTTATTTTTTTAAGGGTTCATTTATTGTGAGAGGCAGGAGGGAGGGAGAAGTTCATAGTACTGCTCAGCTCTGGCATAAGGTGGTCCCTGGACTAAATTTTCAGCCTCTGGGTTCTCAGGCATGAAAGTTGGTATTCTAACAGAATGGGTTATTACTCCACCATGAAAATATTTTATTCTTAATCTTGTTATATTTTTTTGTAAATTCTAGAGCTGCATTTATTCTCTTGTGTTTTTTTAGATTTATTTACGTATTCCCTTTAGTTGCCCTTGTTTTATTGTTGTAGTTATTATTGTTATTGTTATTGATATCATCATTGTTGGATAGGACAAAGAGAAATGGAGAGAGGAGGGGAAGACAGAGAGGGGGAGAGAAAGATACCTGCAGACCTGCTTCACCACTTGTGAAGCGACTCCCCTACAGGTGGGGAGCCATGTGTACTTAACCCTCTGCACTACCGCCCACCTCCCCTCTTGTCTTGTTTTTATCTCATTAGTTGATGCTGTCAATTCTTACTTAAAATATAACTTGACTCCATTTAAAAGTTAGCAATTAATTTGATTATTTTTTCAAACTTTGTTTTAATATTTTATTTATTTTAATGAGAAAGATGCAAAGACCAGAGCTCAGCTCAGCTCTGGTTTATTGTGAATCTGGGAATTTAACCTGTGACCTATGGGGCCTCAGGCTTGAAAATCATTTTGCATAACCATTATGCTGTCACCCAGCCCAATTTAATTATTTTAAAATATTTATTTATTTATTTATTTGTCCAGTTTCATCACCACCCTTTATTAATGAAAACTTAGCTCCCTAGAACTTCGGTTTTAAAACAAGTTTTAAAGGAAGCACTTTTTTCTTCTTTAATTAAAACGGAGACTATGTGTAAAATTGTCTTACACAGTGAGTGGTGCAAAATATAATCTTGAAATCAACAGAGAGCAATGGAATGGTAAATTACTGCCCTCAATTAGTATGGACCCCAGAAGCATACATTTAATCAAGATGTTAGTCTGGTACTATCTATCTCATCTGTTATTCTTTCATTGAGGTGTTCCCTTAACATGACCGTGAGAATGTCACTACATGTCATAACATGGAGAATGTGATCCATGTTAGGCTATTATAAGAGGGCCCAGGAACCACCTTTAGTGCTACTTATTTTATGATTTGCAAAGAATAAAGAAAAGGATTTCAGTCTTTTCTCCCAGAAATCCTGGGCCATAGGATTTCTTTTGCTTTATTTTTTTAGAGAGTTAATATTGATTTACAAATAAATAAATATATAGGTAAAATCAAAGGGGTTTACAGTTTACAATACTTCTTTCCTTCATTCTTTATTTTTATTGAGAGAGAGAGATACCAGAGCACTGTGCAACTTTGGCTTATGATGGTGCTATGGATTGAACCTGGGGCTTCAGAGACTGAGGCATACAAGTCTTTTGCATAATCATAATGCTGTTCCCCCAGGCCTAATTCATTTAATTATTAAAATCACCTTATTTTGTATATTTACATTTAAAATTTTTCTCTTTGTTTGTATCTATTTAACTGTCTGTGCTTTGTTATCTTTTTCTTGCTATTTTGTTTTCAGTTTTATTTTATGGCACAGTCACAATATCAATAGCCTGTAAGAGTTGGGCTTTAGTCTATGTATATAGCCTTTGGACTTAGTTCACATGATCTTGATTGAGTCTGGTTTTATTTTCTGACTCTGAACATGGATCTATCACATATAGGTAGCATCTTTACTAAACAACTTCTGGAGGCAAAATGTACTGCATTCTTCTTCTTTCTTCTACTACTACAGTGAGGCAAAATTGTATGATAGTTCATGAAGTTTGCGCATTATACACACAAAACTAATTATTTTTAAAATTAGTTTTAATGTTCTAAATTCATTTTTTATAAATATTTTATTTATTTATTCCCTTTTGTTGCCCTTGTTGTTTTATTGTTGTAGTTATTATTGTTGTTGTTGTTGTTGGATAGGATAGAGAGAAATGGAGAGAGGAGGGGAAGACAGAGAGGAGGAGAGAAAGATAGACACCTGCAGACCTGCTTCTCCGCCTGTGAAGTGACTCCCCTGCAGGTGGGAAGCCGGGGTTGGAACCGGGATCCTTATGCCGGTCCTTGTGCTTTGCGCCACCTGCGTTTAACCCACTGCGCTACAGCCCGACTCCCCCTAAATTCATTTTATGTAATTGTTAATTTCTGCTCCCCCTCCCCTCCAAAAAAAAAAGAGTAAAACATTTTAATTCCACAAAACTATGTGGAGTTTTTAACTTCCAACTTTTTATGAATTGAGCCAAAGGGATAAGATAGTCTAGAAGCTGTTTAAACTAACCTGTGACTCAAAAAGCAAAATGAACATTCCTCAAACAAAATGGTTTTATGATTTACATATAGAGATTTAGGATTATATAATAACTTTACCTCACTTACTTATAAAAGTTATTTATACTTATGCAATAGCTCAATCTAATTACCAAAGGGAATGGCCAATCTTATTACAGAGAATTTCATAAACCAAACCATAACCAAAGGTAACTTATTTATTGGTTACCTTTTTATTATTTGCAGCTCTACTAGGAATTTTCTATAAAATGTGGGTGCTTTGCTTTTGCATAATTTCTCAGAATTATACTGTGTACTGTGATTTTTTTATATTCTTCCCCTTTCTATAGTCAAACTTTTTTGAATTGTAGAGTTCAAGCAAAGTTTTAAATTCAAACTCTCCACAGAACTTCTGTGTGAGAATTTAAGCATAAAGTCGGTATATATTTTAATTATTACCATATATGTTATAAGGGTAAAGTAAGCTTAGGACTATACATCAGAGAGAGAATGGTTACAATTTTCATTTTCCATCTTTAATCCCTAGATGTCACACAATATCCTGCTTTCAAATGACAAAATCTGTCTGAGGAATAATACTCCCATCTAAATATGTATAAGTGAAATGAGAAAAACAGCAGATGGATAATGAAAGGAGGAGGGGAAGCTGTTTGTGACGGGCCTCCACTCCTGCATTCCTATAGGCTGAGAGAGAACCACCTTTGTTTGTGGTGGGCTTCCACTTGCACATTCCCATACACTTGATTGTTCCCACCTGCACCTGGGTTTAAAGTTCCCTTAATTTTTACTTCTGTCCAAAGCCTTTCACTAAGAATCCTGAATGCCACACCCCCTTTGGCAAAGCCAACAAATAGCCTGAGCCCACTGAGCAGTTCCTTCAGTTTCCAGTACAGTCAAGCTCAGTAAACAAGCAGAGTAATAAAATGTACTTGACCTCTACATGGTACGCAGGACCAATCAGAACTGTAACATAAGGACAACTATTTGATCCAAAAGATACATAAATAGAAAAAGTAAACACAATTTCATTTGATAAACTTAGAAAGGGGAAAATAACTATAATAATACCATGTTACATACTGTAACATGGGATGAGCAATGTGTGGAACTTGAGTAAATATGTCTGAAGATGTCAGAGATTTTACAAAGGATGTGATGCACTAACTTCAAAAAGCCAGATTATTCAGCTAATGTTTCAATAATTTCTAATATGAATGAGATTACTCTCATTTTATTTGTTAAAGTTTTCTTTATTTATGAGAAGTAGGAGGAGAGAGAGAGAGAGGGGGGCAAGGCAAACTAGAGTATCATTCTGACATATGTGGAGCTGGGCATCAAATATTTGGACTCCATGTTTATCAGCCCTGTGTTCTCCCACTGTGGCACCCCCTAGGATCCCCTAATATGATTCTTTTTGCCTCCAAGGTTATCATTGGGGCTCAGTGCCTGCACTATGAATCCACTGCTTCTGGAGGCCATTTTTCCAATTTGTTGCCCTTGTTGTTATTGCCATTGTTGGATAAGAAAGAGAGAAATCTAGAGAGGAGGGGAAGACAAAGACCGGGAGAGAAAGACACCTGCAGACCTGCTTCATGGCTTGTGAAGCGACCCCCCTGCAGGTGGGAAGACGGGGCTCTAACCATAATCCCTATGCCTGTCCTTGCGCTTTGCACTTTGTGAGCTTAACCTACTGTGCTACGGCCACCCCTCACCCTCATATGAATTTTAAGACTTATTTTATTTCACAGTTTTATCAGAAAATAATGCCTGTGAAAGGAAATAAGAGGTATTAGGATGCACTTATCAAAGTATAAATCTACCTATTTTGTGTCATCACACTGGGGACTCCAGTACCTGTTGATAGAAAGAAAACTTCTGAGCTCTTGTAGCACCTCTTTGCTCATCACCTCTAAGGTGACTTCTAAAACCTATGTCCTCTGGTACAACTTTCTATATTAGTCTTGGCTAAAAACTGTCTAAGAATAAAGCTTCCTTAGTTGCTATCTGAGGCCTATTCCCTGGAACTAACAAATGGAGGCTGACAATTAGTTGGGAAGTGAGACACCTTTTGGAAGAGGATATAAGCCACAACACCTAAATTATAGGAGTACTTAGATTTTTACAATACAGAACCCATTAACCACTGCAACCAATTTGACTATTATATTAATAACAACTCTACAGTCTACTAGAAATATTACGGCAGGGGAGGGGTGGTAGTGCAGCAGGTTAAGTGCATATCGCACAAAGCGCAAGGACCAGAGGATCTCTGAGTTTGTTGCCAACAAGGAAGCCTTAAAACACATAAGTAGCCACGAGAGAAAAAGATTTATCAGCTAATTGAGCTAGAGATCCTTAAAGTTAAATTCAGATTAAAGTTGCAGTCTGTCTGTCAGACAAAAGGGACAGCAATGTCATCCTGTACTTCCTTTCAATACTTTCCATTGGTCAAAAACTGCCTCAGGATGAAGCTGGGAAATCCCTAGCTGTGCTATGATAGAGAAACACAAAGCTCAGGTCACAAAATCTGAACTTAAATTCATTTTTTTAATTTTTATTTTTATCTTATTTTTATTTTATTTTGCCTCCAGGGTTATCACTGGGGCTCAGTGCCAGTACTATGAATCCACTGCTCCCGGAGGCTATTTTTTTCCCATTTTGTTACCCATGTTATTGCCCTTGTTGTAGTTGTTATTGTTGTTATTGATGCTGTTGTTTTTAGATAGGATAGAGAGAAATGGAGAGAGGAAAGAAAGACAGAGAGGGGGAGAAAAAGAAAGACACCTGCAGACCTGCTTCACTGCTTGTGAAGCGACCCCCTTGCAGGTGAAGAGTTGGGGCCTCAAACAAGGATCCTTATGCCAGTCTTTGCGCTTTGTGCAATGTACACTTAACTCTCTGTGTTACTGCCCAGGCCCCAAATTCATTTTTTTAAAAAAACTAATGAACTATATGCTTGAGTAAAATGTTTGAGTTTCTATTTTATTCTCAGGTCGAAATGTGAATATAACTCACAGAATTATTGTATAGTAAACAACATAACACTATAAACGTAATTTGGAGACACTTCTATTTGCTTGAAAGTAAATTAGTGTTAATTCATGGTTGGCATGGATAATAAAATCTTGCAGCAATAAACTAAGGGAGAAATGAATAGAGATGAGTCTTTTACTGTTCTCAATGTTAAGAATTAGTCTTCTGCCCAACTTCATCTGTTACCATAGTTCCATGCTTGTCACAAACATACAATATTCAAATTCTAGTACTAGTTCTTTTTTATGTGTAAGTCCTCTATCTACTTATTAATTACCCAAACATTTATGATAATTCATTGCCTTACATTAGCACATTTTTATGTATTTCAACAGAATGGCAGAAAAAAACTAGTGTGATAGTACTTGACTGGGAAACAGGAAAGAAAAGCTTTTATCCCATTTTACTCCACCTATACTTGTCTTTTTAGCAAAATAAAAAACTCAGGTAAATGGCTTCTAAGATTCCTTTCTCTGGGCCAGGCAGTGGCACACCTGGTTAAGTGCTCACATTACAGTGTTCAAGGACTCAGATTCAAACCCCTGGTCCCTAACTGCAGGGGGAAAACTTCACAAGTGGTGGAGCAGGGCTGCAGGGGTCATAGCTCTATCTTTTCCCCTCTCTGTCTCCCCCTCCTCTCTCAATTTCTCTGTGTCTCTAATAATAAAGGATAAATAAAAATTTAAAAAGATGCAAGAAAAAAGATACCTTTCTTCAAAGGAATTATATTAAGTGAGCTAAGTCAGATAGATAAAGACTAATATGGGATGATCACACTCATCAAAAGAAGTTGAGAAAAAAGAACAGAAAGGGAAATTCAAAGCAGGAGTTGCCTGAATATGAAGTAGGGCACCAAAGAAAAAGCCTTGGGTGGAGGGTGAGGGTGAATGTTCAGCTTCATGAGGCAGGGGTGGGGGTGAGGGTATGGGACACAGTCTTTTGGTGGTGGGAATGGTGTTTATGTACACTCCTATCAATTTGCAGTCATATAAATCACTATCTAATTAATATTAGAGGGGAAAACTGATTGAATATCTCAAACTTTTTAAAGCACAGATGAGTCTTTTTAGTACATAGGCTGAGTCTTTGATATGTTGACTCTATTAAAAGCTTAGTCCAGGGAGAACAAAAGCAACTGGTGGTGCATAACTATATGCAAACAATGTCAAAGGACATGAAATACAGTGAGGGTGTGTATGATACAGAAAATCCTAACAAAGGGATTCTTCAAAGTTAACCCAATTGCCAAGCAATGTAATCATTGCAATAACTATCTATTGTCTTCTTAAACCCTAGGACAAAGGAATCTCCTGCTTCATCTAGAGAGCCTATGTTTCTCCCAATCCTGGAACCTCTGGGGTGGGGCTCACTTCCCTACAAGCTTCTCTCAAGTCAGGCCAAATAATATTGCATCCACTGATTCCAACCTAATCAATGCAACAAGTACCATTTCAGCATGCTTTACCTCAGACTGTGTACACAAACATCAGGCATGGATCGCCAGCCTTTCACCCTCATAACTCAGGTGAGGCATTTCCTTTCATAGTATTCTCTAATTCCATTCCAGGAGGTTCACTTCCTAACAAAGTCCCAAATCCTAGATATAGGCCAGGTCCCATAAGATAGAGTATAAGTTCACATGTATCTATAAATTAGGACAATATATATATACCCGAAAACAAAAATACACAATAGTCTTTAGTGAGTCAGTATCAAGTTCATAATGAAATAGTGTCCACTTAGACTTAGATACCCTCCTCACCTACTTCCTCTTACAGTTCTCTCACTCACTCCAAAGCTAACCTTAGCAAAGCAAGGACTGCAAAGCTTAATAAGGGCAAGATACTGGCATACTTTAACAATGACTCTTTAGTCACTATCAGGCCACTTCATCAGCTGGGGCCCTGATTGGGGAGTCCTGAGTCTCCCAAACAACGTAATGGGCCTAGACCTCAAATAAATCCCTCTCTCCATTGTTTCCAGTCATCTCTATAAGGAACAATATAATAGACCCCCTTGTGGGCCCCCATAGGACCTTGCCCTCAACTTGGATCAACAATGGTAGAGAATGTTCCATCCTCCGAAGGGAGGATGGGCAACATACTCTATGCTACACCTGAGGAAGATGGGTCGATACTGGGGCAGCTTGGAATGTTCCTACTGATGACCACAGAATGTGAGCTCATATTTATAGGGATGCAGAAGTCACATAGGCTCCTAAGCTGAATATGGGCCCCAGATCACATCAAATTGATGGGGTTTACAGTATATTTATACCCCTTTCCCATATTAGGGAGCTACTCTCTTCCCTGATCCAGCTTTCTGTTCCTTTTCCCAGCCATGACATCATCTCCCCAGACAATAATCAGGATTCTCCTGCATATCAGATTTCAGGCTCAGGCAAAAAAAAAAAAAAAAAAAAAAAAAAAAAAAAAGCTAGTATAGCTATAGGCCCTTTGAAATATGCCTACCAAGTATCTACAAACTGGAGGACCCCCCAACGCTTCACCTGCACTATTCCAGCCTTTGGGTCCATAATTGTCCAACAACTTGTTTGGCTTTGTATATTAACTCTTTTTTTCTGCCACCAGGTTCCAGATGCTACCATCATGCCAAACAGATTTCTCTGGACAGACAACCCCACCAATGTGGCTTGGAGCTCTGCTTCCCCAGAGCCCTTCCCCACTTGGGAAACAGAGAGACAGGATGGGAGTATGGATCCACCTGTTAACACCCATGTTCAGCAGAGAAGCCAGACCTTCAACCTTCTGATCTTGGGTCCATACTCCCAGAGGGTTAAAGAGAAGGAAAGCTATCAGAGGAGGGGTTGGTATACGGAGGTCTGGTGGTGGGAATTGTGCGAAGCTGTACCCCTCTTATCCTAACTTATCTTCAACCCAGTGATCTTAGGTCTATACTGCCAGAGGGTTAAAGAGAAGGAAAGCTATCAGAGGAGGGGTTGGTATACAGAGGTCTGGTGGTGGGAATTGTGCGAAGCTGTACCCCTCTTATCCTATGGTTTTGTCAATGTTTCCTTTTTATAAATAAAAAATTTTAAAAAACAAATAAACATGTATTATTTTAGTTATTTATGTTTCCTTCTGCAGTAAAATCCTAAATCTGTATTTATATGTGTGCAAGTGCCTGTATTCATGCATACATCTGTGTGTGTGTGTGTGTGTGTGTGTGTGTGTGTGTTTGTGTGTGTGCCTGTGTGAGTGTGACAGACTTTTCCCCTGAAATGTTCTTGGGGTATTGTTTACAGCATTGGACTTTTTTTTTTTGCCCCTGTAATAATGTTAGAAATTAAAATGAGGGGGTCTGGCTATAATGTATCAGGTTAAGTGCACATAGTACAAAAATGCAAGGGTACACAAAGGATCCTGGTTAGAGCTACCTGCAAGGGGGGTGGGGTCACTTCACAAGTTGAAGCTGGTGTGCAGGTGTCTCTCTGTCTCTCTCCCACTCCATCTTCCCCTCCCCTCTCAATTTATCTTTGTTCTATCCAATAAAAGTGAAAAAAAATCTGCCAGGAGCAGAGGGTTTGTAGTCCCAAGACCGAGCACCAGCGATAACCCTGGAGGCAAAATAAATTAAAAAAAGAAAAAAGAATAAAATAAGATGAAGTCATTATATAGGAAAGTTATACTTGATCATAAAATTCTGTGACTCATAAGAGACTCAGATCATCTTTCTATGTGCCTCATAAGTAAATAATTCAGCTTTTAAGTTTTTTTTTTTTTAGAGACTAAGATGCAGAAAGACAAAGTGACAGAGACCACAGCACCAAATTGTGGTATATATACACATTGGAATACTACTCAGCTCTTAAAATGATAGTCATTTACTTTATATAATCTTTGATGGAATTTGAAAAACATCATATTAAATGATATAATCCAAGAAGACAGTTACCTAGTGATCTCATTTATAAAGAGAAACTTGGTAAATAGGGACACAGAGGAAGAACACAAAGTGAGATATGGATTGGGCATAGTGTTTACATCAAAGCAAAGAACTCTGGGAAAGAAGAAGAAAGGGAAATGGGAGAGAACATTGGGGTCCAGGTGCATAATGAAATTATACTGTATCAGTGATTACATTGTAAATATTACCCTCCTGCCCCAATCAAAAAGAAAAAGATTCCTTCAATGTAGTATGGGCCAGGTTCAAACCTGGGTTACATTCATGCCAAAGCAGCATACTATTCAAGTAAACTATTCTTCAAGCCTGTAATTTAACTTTAAACACTGAATACTTTGATAAGACCCATTTTCAAAAGTATCCAAACACAAACTGCAATCATTTTAGACCATTTTACTTTCCATATTCATTGAATGTGGGGAAAATGATTAAAATTCTGAATTAAAATGAATAGCCTGTGTATTATTTTAATGCACTCAAAGTTACTATAATTTAACATTTTTTTCTAAATGATGATAAATTTTCATTCCTAATTTTAATATGCTTTAGGATTCATTAGGCAAATTAGTATACTGGCACTCCAGATTTAAGTAATGCTCTCTAGATTTTTTAATGTTTGCATTTATAAGCTTTTCTAAACTTTGCAGATTGTTTCATTCTTGGGGAAAATCCTGGAAGATACATTCTATTTTATTCCACACCTAGGAAAGCTAGAGATTCTCATTTTATTACTTCTATTGAACATCTATAATCTCCTTTTATGGTTGCTTTACAAATGATACACATGTCATCTGATAAATATTTATACAAAGAGAAGGAAGTAGAAGAACACATCAATATTTTCTAATTAATTTCTCTAAATTAACCCTTATAAATTTACAACTATATTTAGGTTCTTTAATATTTGACTCCAAAAGAAAATATGTGTCCTTTGTGCTTTCTCTTTATTCATGAAATGCTGTGGTTCATATTGTCTCAGATATGTGTATTTACATTAAAAGTTTTGTTCACAAAACACAACAGTCATTTATCTTCTGTGATCATTAATAATAAATTGATTTATTCCCATAGTGTAAATGCAAGCTTAAAAATTAAACAAATATTTACTGACTGTAGATGGATACTTAAATCACTATTTTCTTAAATAAGATCTTGTGTTTTATCACAGTTAAACAGTCATTTTATCCATTAAGCACTTCTAGTACACCCCCATCATTTCTTCCCCCTTTTCCTTTGAAACATTACATATACACAAATGAACTGATAGTAATACATTTTGTTTGTTCATTTATTTATTTACTTATTATTGGATAGGAAAGAGACAGAGAGAAATTGAGAGGGGAAGGGGAGACAGAGAGTGAGAGAGACAGAGAGTCACCTGTAGCCCTGCTTCACCACTCATGAAGCTTTCTCCCTACAGATAGGCACCAGGGTCTTAGGCATTACAATGTGTGTGTTTAACCAGTTGAGCCACCATCGGGCCCCATATAACTACATTTTTAGAAGCAAAATGACATATAATTTCTTGGCATTCTGTCTAAACTTGGAGCATTTTGACCTTGAATACTGTCAAGACTTCCCATGTGCTTTTGGACCAGGTGTGGTTGCTAAGAAACATGTTATTAATCATCTAATAAAAAAATAGAGGTCAGGGTGTGAAGAAGGTATGTTTACTAAGAAGATGGATTTTGTTTGAAATACTGAACACTTAATGTGATTAGAAGAATTTTAAGCTTTTCCACTTTTTCTCTTTTCCTGTTTATATGGCAAAATATCTAAATTCAAAGAATAGCTGCACATTTTTATAAATTGCATGAACTATTTTAAATTAATTTTATTCTAGTCACTTATATCTTATATATAAAATTGACTAAAATATGAGTTGACATAAATAATAAAAGTTTAAAATATGCAAGAGGAATAAAAATAAGAAAAGTAGAACTGTTAGGTTAAGTTAGTATTAACTTTAACTCGATTTCTAAAACCTAGATGTGTGTTCAATTATAAAATTCTAGTGGTCTTGCAAATAAAAAATTACCTGTTAAATTAAGACATACAAATATATACATAAAATATATTAATTTACATGTTTATGTGCATGACATTGAGTATCATAATGGGAAATAATGTCCTGTAATGAAGCTGCTGATACAAGCTTGTGTCACTTTCAATTTTACTTACCCAAAGAGAAGTCACCCCTTTAATATTTGCTAAACTGATATCAACTCATGATTTCAATGACTGTTACTGAATCAGAAGAATAATTGGGACTTCCATCACCTTTCTTCAGTTATTAGCAGCTGATTATTACCAGTATCCAGTATTACACCATTCTCCACCCAATAGGCATGACAATATATATTTTTCTGCCTCCAGGGTTTTTGCTGGGGCTGAGTGCCTACACTACGAATCCAATGCTCCTGGAGGACAACTTTTTTCCATTGTTGTTGCTTTTAGTGTACAAGACAGAGAGAAACTGAGATAGTAGGGAAAGACAGAGATCGGAAGAGAAAGATAGACACCTGCAGAATTGCTTCACATCTTGTGAAGCAACCCCACTGCAAGTGGGGAGTCAGGAGCTCGAACCATCCTTACCCAGGTCCTTGCACTTCACACTATGTGCACTTAACCTGGTGCACTACTTCCCAGTCCACATTAGTTATTTTCTTTATGCCTTACTCATCTGTCTATACACCTACTGACAATCCTTATCTCATAAAACATAATCTTAATCTCATAATATAAATATTAATTAATACAGTACCTATAAAATACATAGAACAAAACATTGGCAGGACACTTCACAACCTATGCTTTAAAAACTCCTTCAAAGATTCAGATCCAACAGGAAAGAAAGTAAAAGTGAAAAAAAAATAATAATGAACCTATTTCAAACTCAAAAGCTTCTATACAGCAAAGGGTACCATTCCCCAAACCAAGAAATACCCAAGGGCATGGGAGAAGATCATTACACATCAAGGGACTAATAACCAAAATATATAAAGAGCTCAAGAAACTAAACACAAAAAGAAGAAGGAGGAGGAGAAAAAGAAGCAGAAGGAACAACCCCATTAGAAAATTATGCCAGGACATGGACAGACATTTCGCAATTAAACAGTTTGTTGTGCCTTATATCTTAATGTTTTTCAGCTACCAAATTACAGATGCTACCATGATGCCAACCTGACCTCCCTGGGCAGACAACTTACTTGTCCTGGAACCTTACCTCCCCAGAGCCATGCCTGACTATGGAAAGACAGAAACAGGGTGGGAGTATGGATCAGTCTGTCAATGCCCACATGCAGCAGAGACACAATTACAGGAGCCAGACCTTCCACCTTCTGCACCCCATAAAGATCTTTGGCCCATACTCCCAGAGGGGATAAAGAATAGGGAGGCTTCCAATGCAAGGGGAGAAACTCTGATGGTGGGAATTGTGTGAAATTGCACCTCTCTCATGCTACAAACTTGCCAATCATTATTAAATTACTAATATAAAAAAATGAATTTCCTAGGTTAAATTCCTGGCATCATATGTGCTAGAGTGATGCTATGGCTCCTTCTCTCATACAGATAAATAAATAAGTAAATATTTAAAAAGAAAAAGTAAAAAAATAATAATAATTACTAAAAATTGTAGATTCTATAACCAGAATATAAGACCTAATAACATACTTACTAAGTCTTTAATTTTGTATGATCTAATAAAAACTCTCTATTCCTTGATTTTGTTATCCACAAAGAAAAAAAAAGTATTAGTCACTTCATAAAATTAAGTAGGAATTGAGGTGATTTCTACAAAAATGTTTCAGAGTGGCTATTCTCATAGAAATAAAAGAATAAAGGTAGGTCAGGTGGTGGTATACCTAGTTAAGTGCACATATTACCATGAGCAAGGACCCAGATTTGAACCCTCCTCTCCTTCCTGCAGAGAGGATGGTTTATAAAGTGTGACGAAGGTCTTCATGTTGAAAGAAGCTAGGAAGTCTATTTTAGTAATTTTTTTATGTTATGAAAATATTTTATTCAAATACTTTCAGTATAGGTGAATATCATCAAAAATAACCTGTTGTAACCTATGGTTAATAATAGAGATCAGAATCCTGAGTGACTGAGTTTATATGGTAGCATAATGTTATGGAGGGAACTTATAATGGCACTACAGGATGAATTTTTGACTGTGTGATTTTGGTGAATCTATTAAGAGAGTAAAAAACAGACATACCTTGTCAAAGTCCTTTCCTATATTTTATCTACATTTTATAGTTTAATTTTCTATTAAGTATCAATAAAATGGATTAAGGGAGAGATTCTGGTGATATGGTAACTAATTTAATGACATCTTTGTGTTCCATTATTTGGAATTTTTTGCTATTTTATCAGCAGTCAGATAAATTTACCTATTATTGTAAATGATAACACACTATGGTAGCACATTACAACTGAAAAGTAATTATCTTTATTGGACAATATCAAATATGTGAAGTTAAAGGTTGATGGTATGTAAATTGTGTTATTGAAAATTGAAATGTCCTTTTTTAAATTGCACTATATGTTTGCATCTAATTTAGCTGAGTTTTGTAACTAAGATAGAATCTGAGTTAATAGTCATAAAAAGTATAATAAATATAATATTAATGACCATACATTTGTACTTTAACTAAAATATATGTTGAGCTTTTCTCTTAATTTTTAAATTTTACTTACTTACTTGATAGAGATGGAGAGAAACTTAGAGAGAAGGATGAGGAGAAAGGGAAGAGAAACTTGCAGCACTTCTTCACCACTTGTGAAGCTTCCCCCCCACGCAGGTAGGGACCAGAAACTTTCAGTGGAGTCCTTGAGCACTGTAACATGTTCACTCAAATAGGTGCACCACCAACCAGCCCGCAATTTGTTATATTTTAAATGTTATATTCCTCTTTAAGATGATCCAGATTGTACTTAGGAGTAAACTAAAGGAGTCTTTTCTTTTTTTACTTATAAAAGGAAACACTGACAAAACCATAGGTTAAGAGGGGAATAATTCCAGACAATTCCCACCACCAGAACTCCATATAACATCCCCTCCCCTGATAGATTCCCTATTCTTTATTCCTCTGGGACACAGACTGTGTAAGGTCTGGGGATGGAGCCAAGTGGCAACTTGGAGGCAGCTGCTGGAATTAGCTCCAACAAGCAGTGGCTTGTGACCTAGGATTTTTCTGGATATGGAAGGGTACTGGGCCGTGAGCAGGAGGGTGAATAAGGGGTCCTAAGTGTGACACCAAGGAGAGGTCCTATAGCTCACTCTTGAGTTAGAAAACAGAGGTAGGAGGAAAAAGAAAGGAAATATTTTGATTATTTCTGAAGCTCACCCCTCCCCCCATTCCAGAAACAGCCCCCAGGGGCTGGACAGCTGCTCCTAGCAGGCTTCCAGCTGAGCTATTTTCTTTACGATGATTCCTGGCTCACCAGGAGTGTCATTCCAATCCTTTCCCTTTTTTGCTTTCCTTCTCTTTTTTTTTTCTAAGTGGCTGGAGATCTATTTGAGTGACAAAATATCAGACCAATCAGAGCCTCACCCCTACCTGGGAAAGACTGCCTGGAGGCAAAGGCTTTTTTTTTTTTTGATACTTCTTACAATTGGCTGTTTTTACTCAGGTTATTTGAGCCAATACAGAGCTTTCCAAGCTGCAGCCTGACTGTTAGGGTTTTTCACTCTATTCTATTTTATTATTACTATTATATATATATGTGTGTCGCTTTACACCTCTCCTTCTTCAGGTTGACCAAAATTAATTGTTATTGTTTTTTCCATTGCTAGGTGACTAGGTGTCCTAGCCATTGTGAGAGGAACTTGTTTCACTCTACCTCTTCCTCTACTCTGCTTTCTCCCTCCTCCTAGACTAGCTAATTAAAAAAAAACAAACTCTTTCTTTTCACTGCTCTTTTTTTTTGTGTGTGTGTTCTTGTCTTCTTTTCTTGTTTCCTCCTTCTTTTGCTTTCTGAATTCACTGATACTCATTTGTGAATTATTTGGGTGAAGAAATCTGACTCAGAGTGGACTCTCTGTGTGTCTCTCTTCTTTACTTCCCTTTCTCCTCTTGCTACCCCTAGAATTTACAGTGGACAGTAGATTTGTATAATTGTCTATTCTTGCTCTCCCTTTCTTTTTCTTTTGGACTTGGTTGCTACTTTTTCTTGGACTGGAGGTATTGTTTGGCTAACTGGTACTGGTTAAACTGCATCAATATGTGCTTCAGTTACTATTGTTGTAATTTCTAAGACTGCAGACTGCATTTTTCATAAAGGTTTATAGTATAGCTTGGCTTGTACTCAAAACACAACAACTGAAGAATGAAAGAACAGAAAAATTTTTTTTTAAATCAATAAAAAATGGTTAAAGCAAGAGCAAATCAAACTACTACTATAATGAATGAAGAAAAGAGCACAGAAGAAAATTCAAATCAATCAGAAGTAACTATAGATAAGAAAACTATGCAAGCAATAGTAAACCTAATAATCACAGAAATGAAGGCAACTATGGAGGAAAGGGAAATCAGAATTAGAGAAACAACAGATGAGACCCTCAAGGAAAACACAAGCTACCTCAAGGTATTTAGAGAACTGAAAGCTGAAATAGCTGAACTAAAGGGTCAATTAGCAGAACAAGCTAATACTATAACTGAACTGAAGAAAGAAGCTGTGGGAAGGAAAAACAGGCAAACAGAAGCAGAAAACAGAATTAGCCAGACAGAGGAGGAGCTAGAGAAAACAAAAAAAGAGGTAAAAGAGCTCAAAAAGAGATTGAGAGACACTGAAATAACAACAATGACATATGAGATGATCTCAAAAGTAGTAACATTTGTATAATTGGCCTGCCAGAGGAAGAAAGAGAGGAAGGGGAAGTAAATATTCTAGAGGAAATAATAAAAGAAAATATCCCAGACCTAAACAACAGAAAGGACATTAAGTTTCAACAGGCCCAGAGAGTCCCAAACAGAATCAACCTAGACCTGAAGTCATCAAGACACATCATAGTTACAATGAAAAGAAGTAAAGATAAAGAAAGGATTTTAAAGGCTGCAGGAGAAAAACAAAAAGTCACATACAGGGGAAAACCATAAGATTATCAGCAGACTTCACCCCTCAAACTCTAAAAGCCAGAAGAGAATGGCAAGATAATTATAAAGCCCTGTTTGAAAAAGGGTTTCAACAAAGGATAATATATCCTGCTAGACTTTCATTCAAACTAGATGGAGGGATCAAAACCTTCTCAGGCAGACAACAGTTAAAGGAGGCAACCATAACCAAACCTGCCCTGAAAGAGGTTCTAAAAAACCTCTTATAAACAAAAACATCACCATGATACTTGCCATATATCAGAGCAAATAAAAAAAATTGTTGAATAATGGCACTACAATACATTAAATCCATAATAGCAATTAATGTCAATGGTTTAAACTTACCCATTAAAACACACAAAGTGGGAGGATGGATCAGAAAGCACAACCCAACCATATGCTGCTTGCAAGAATCCCACCTGACCCAACAATACCAACACAGACTTAAAGTGAAAGGATGGAAAACTATCCTACAGGCTAATGGACCACAAAAAAGGGAGTAACAGCCATTCTCATCTCTGACACCATAGACTTTTAATTAAATAAAGTAATAAAAGATATGTAAGGCCATTACATAATGAATAGAGGATCAATCAACCTAGAATACTTAGCAATTATTAATATCTATGCACCCAATGAGGGACCATCTAAATACATCAAACACCTACTGAAAGAACTACAAAAATACATCAATAGTAATACAATAATAGTGGGAGTTTTTAACACCCCACTCTCACACACAGACAGATCAATGAAGAAGAGAATCAACAAAGAAACAAGAGAATTAAATGAAGATATGGACAGACTAGACATCCTGGATATTTTCACAGTCCTTCACCCCAAAAAAGTGGAAAACACATTCTTTTCAAATCCACACAGCATATCCTCAAGTATAGACCACATATTAGGCCACGAAGACAGCATCAACAAATTCAAGAGCATTGAAATCATCTCAAGTATCTTCTCAGACCACAGTGGAATAAAGCAATATTTAACAACAAACAAAAAATTACTAAAAGTCACAGAATTTGGAAACTCAACAACATACTACTTAAGAACCACTAGGTCAGAGAGACACTCAAGCAAGAAATTCAAACATTCCTGGAAACAAATGAAAATTAAGACAAAAGCTATCAAAATATTTGGCGCACAGCTAAAGCAATACTGAGAGGGAAATTCATAGCCATACAATCACATACTAAAGAACAAGAAAAAGCCTAAATAAACAACCTTACTGCACACCTTAAGGACTTAGACAAAGAGGAACAAAGCAACCCTAAAGTAACCAGAAGAACAGATATCACTAAAATTAGAGCAGAAATAAACAACTTTGAAAATAAGAGAACTGTACAAAAGATCAATGAAGCCAAATGTTTGTTCTTTGAAAAATTAAACAAGATTGACAAACCTCTATCCAGACTTACTTAAAAAAAAAGGTGAATTCTCAAATAAATTGAATTGTAAACCATAGAGGAGATATCACAACTGACACCAAAGAAATCCAGAAAACAATATGAAACTTATATGAAGAACTATACACCACCACGCTAGAGAATTTGGAAGAAATGGAAGAATTCCTATAAACATATGCTCTTCCAAATATAGATGCCAAAATATTAAACAAGATCCTGGCCAACCAGATACAGCAGTATATCAAAAAGATTGTTCATCATGACCAAGTAGGATTTATCCCAGGAATGCAAGGCTGGTTCAACATACATAAGTCAATCAATGTCGTTCACCACATCAATAAAAGCAATACCAAAAGCCACATACTAATCTCAATAGATGTAGAGAAAGCCTTTGACAAAATCCAGCACACATTCACGCTCAAAACAGTACAAAAAATGGGAATAGATGGGAAATTCCTCAAGATAATGCAGTCCATATATAGCAAACCTACAGCCAACATCATACTCAATGGACAGAAGCTGAAATCATTTCCCCTCAGATCGGGGACTAGACAGGGTGGTCCATTATCACCATTGAAAACATAGTATTGAAGTTCTTGCCATAGCAATCGCAAGAGAAAGAAATCAAAGGAATACAGATTGGAAGGGAAGAAGTCAAGCTCTCACTATTTGCAGATGATATGATAGTAGACATAGAAAAACCTAAAAGAATCCAGCAGAAAACTACTGGAAGTTATTAGGCAATATAGCAAGGTGTCAGGCTACAAAATCAGTGTACAAAAATCAGTGGCATTTCTTTATGCAAACACTAAATCTGAAGAAAAAGACATCCAGAAATCACTCCCATTCACTGTTGCAGCAAAGTCAATAAAATAGCTAGGAACAAACCTGACAATTAGGGAAATTTAAATTACACTTGTAGTTCAGATTATACTCTATTGTAAAACTCTACTCTAGACTTTGTGCTAAATTCTGTAAGGCTTCTGGGCTTTTTCACTAGTCCACTATTAAGGGAAATGCTAGCTTTGTTCACAAGATTAATAATATAAAAAAGACAAAGAAGATTATTACAAATAAGAATGTTCCTCTTAGGGGTGTTTGGCAGTGACAAACTCAATTTAGAACACGTGTTACTAAGTGCAAAGACCAAGGTTCAAGCCCCTTCTCCTTACCTGCAGGTGGGGAGCTTCATGAGCCATGAATGATGTTTGCAGGTGTCTGTGTTTCTCTCTCCCTCTCTGTTTCCACCTCCCCTCTATGTCCTATCAGATCGAGTAGAAAGAGAAATAGAGAAAGAAAGAGGAAATAGCCACCAAGCACATGTACTATATTAGGTAAATTTTCCCCATTTTTCTAACATAATCCCATTAATTAAGTGAGCCAGGTATCTTGAATTTACAGCAAAAATGTGATGAATATGCAGATAAATGCCCCCTCCATTATTATTATTATTATTATATTTTCATATTAAAGAATTACATACTGACAGGTATTGGAATCTGCACCATTCTCACCACGAGAGTTCTGACTCTTCACTCTCCCCACTGCAATCCACCGCAGTTCCCTGAAAGTTGTAGACATGGACCAACCACCTTCTCTACAACTGTCTCTCCACATTTATACATAGTTGCCCCTTCTTTTTCTCTCTTCCCCTATAAGCCATTCATAGCATCGTAGCTATATCCATATGTCCCTCTCCTTTTTTCTCTCTCTGGGTGCTGATGGAGTTGGAATGCAGAGTCCTCTTATCTTCATCCTTTGACTCCCCCCACCCCTCTTGGGAATATGGATCAAGGTTGTTTATGGGAAGCAGAAGGTAGGAGTTCTGGCTTCTATAGCTGCTTCTCTGCTGATCATGGGCATTGACAGGTTCATCCATACCCCCAGCCTGTTTCTATCTTTCCCTAGTGTACCAGAGCTCTGGAGATGCAAGGGTCCAGGATCATCTGCCCAGAGAAGTCTGGGTGGAGTCATGGTAGTATCTGTAACTTGGTGTCTGGAAGGTGGCATGACCTAAATTGAGACAAGATGTTAAATGAACAGGAACCAAAAAGTAGGATCAGAGCAGATGAGATTAGGGATTTTAGTTTAGAAGAAAGCTAGGAGAACCATTTTAGGTGTGTTCATGAATGCCCCACTCCTTACTGCTTAATGTTTTGATTTGATTTTCTTGACTCAACAAGCTTGTTGAACATTGCCTAAGTCAAAATAAACCAGAGATTAGATAACTCTACCATGATAGGAAATAATACAGAACTAGTGCAGTTCTCATTTTTATCCTTGGTTAAGTACTCTCAGATAGAAATGTGGACAATTAAATTATTTTCTCATGACAAGGGAATAGTAATGCACCAAAGACATTGATATGACTTACAATAAATCCATGTTTGAAAAACATGCAGTCACTCCTATTATTAAAATTCCAGGGAAATTTTTTAAAAATTTAAAAAATAAAATATTATTTTTCAGAAATCTGACTCTTAATTTTTTTCTACTCAATTCTTGCTCTCCTTACTTTTATTTGATTGACCTTCACCCAGATACCTAATTAGATTTTAAATTTCTCCTGGAACAAATGTCACCTAGTCAATATTAAATTGGATTTTTCCCTTCCATGTACAGGCATAAACTGGTGATAGTGTTCATTTGGTTCTTGATCATTACAATAAAACTAGTTATATGAACTTTTTGGTTTCCCAGTGCTTGCAGGGTAATGTTTACACAGAAGTATAGTTTATTAACTGTGTATTACTGTTATGTCTGAAAATCAAATAAATGCACTTTATCAACCATGACATATAGACAGGAAATGAAAAAAAAAATGCTGAAAACTGACCTCAAGAGACTAGCTCAGAAGCACAAGTTCACTACCGACTTTCCCACCTTTTGCCACCAGGCTTATCACTGTGGCTAAGTATGTGAACTATTAATCCTCCATTCCTAGTAACCATATTTCATCCTCCATCCCTCTTTCTCTTCCTTCCTCTTTTTTCCATTTCTTTTCTTCTTTCCTTTCTCAATCTCTCTCTCTCTCTCTCTCTCTCTCTCTCTCTCCTTTTTGACACAGACAGAAACATTGAGAGAGGGGGAAAAGAGAAAGACTATATGACATAAAAGTCAAAGAAAAATACAACTTTTAGTTGTTTAACTAACTTTCATTAAAACCTAACATATGTTTTGTTTTTCTGTCTACTAACATCTTAGGCCTATTTTTTTCCATGAATGCTGTGTTTTATTTTAGGAATATATTTTTGTCTCAAAACCAATTAATTTGTACGTACTATTACTCATTACATATCTATCTAGTGTGAAAGTAAATTAGGAAAAAATGATGAGCGAAACCTCCCATGTCACTTTTAGGAATGTAGATAAGAATCCCTTTCTTCTGACATAGGAAGGCCTGTAAAAAAAACTGATTCCTTCCTCCTGTTAACTACTATCTCCTTTTAATAACAGGAAGAAACACTGGGAAGATCAAAAAGTTCTCATAACTCATTGAAATACTGAGCAAGTCTCTTATTTCTTAATTTCTATTTCCTTTCACATTGGTTGTTTTCTGACTCAGAAGATCTATTGGATTGTCAAAATGTCATGAAGTGTTATTCTGTATTTCTATGCAAAAATGCATAATGATTTTTCTGACAACCCAATATAATGTATAAGAAACTCATGATTTGGGCTAGGAAATAGTTCACTCTGTTGAAGGTACAGTTTTTAAAAAGATTATTGTCTTTATTTATTGGATAGAGACAGCCAGAAATTAAGAGGGAAGGGGGATATTGGTTGGAAGAGAGACAGAGAGACACCTGAAACTCTGCTTCATCACTCAGAAAGTTTCCCCTTACAGGCAGGGACAGGGAGCACAAAACCAGGTCCTTGAGCATTATAATATGTGCGCTTAACCAGGTGTGCCACCACCTGTTCCCTAGAGGGCACACTTTATCATGACTGAGGAACCTGGGTTTGAGTCCTTATTCACCATATGGGAGTACCATGCAAAAGGTAATGGTGTTAGGAAAGGCTATATAGCCACATGGAAAATAGTGAAACCATGTTACTAGCTCACATAATGCATAAACTCTAACTCAAAATTAATGAAAGTTGTGGATGGTAGATATAAAACCATAAAGTACATAAGAGAAAAATGTATATAAACAATAAACTTCACAATATTGGCTAGAGTGATGACTTTGGAATGACAAGGGAAACAAAAGCAAAAACAGACAAAGAGAACTATATAAAACTAAAAAGCTTCTTCTCAACCAAAGATACAGTCACAAAAGTGAAAAGACATCTTACCTAATGAGAAAAAAAAAACATCTGCACATCATATATCAAATAGAAGACTACTATCCCAGATATATAAATAGTTTACAACACTCAACTACAACAAAGCAAACAATTCCATCAGAAACAGGGAAGAAGTGCTGAATAGATATTTGTCTAAAATAAAATGTATGGATGGCCAACAGGCATGTAAAAGTTGCTTATATCATCACTTACTATCAGAGAAATGTAAATAAACACTACAAGAAAAAGCCACTTCACAACAATATCAAAATGATGGGGAAAAAAGTATAGGTTGACTTTTAAACTATATTAAAAACATATTTTATTTATTTATGTACTGAATAAAGAGAGAAAAGGGCGCTAGAGAGGGGGAGAGAAACCTGTGGCACTGCTTTACCACTCATAAAGTTTTGCCCCTGCATGTGGGGACCTAGGCCTCGAACACAGGTCCTTGTGCATCATAACATGTGCACTCTACTTTGAATGCTACTGCCCAGGCCCTCAAGGATGATTTTTTTTTTTATTTAAGAAAGGATTAATTAACAAAACCATAGGGTAGGAGAGGGTACAACTCCATACAATTCCCACCACCCAATCTCCATATCCCACTCCATCCCCTGATAGCTTTCCCATTCTCTATCCCTCTGAGATCATGGACCCAGGGTCATTGAGGGTTGCAGAAGGTAGAAGGTCTGGCTTCTATAATTGCTTCCCCGCTGAACATGGGCGTTGACTGGTCGGTCCATACTCCCAGTCTGCCTTTCTCTTTCCCTAGTAGGGTGTGTCTCTGGGGAAGCTGAGCTCCAGGACACATTGGTGGGGTCTTCAATCCAGGAAAGCCTGGTCAGCATCCTGATGGCATCTGGAACATGGTGATTGAAAAGAGAGTTAACATACGAAGCCAAACAAATTGTTGAGCAATCATGGACACAAAGCTTTGGAATAGTGGAGAGGAAGTGTTAGGTAGGTACTCACTGCAAACTCTAGTGTACTTCTGCTTTCAGATATATATATTTTGCACTAGTTTATGGATACGTGTGAACATAAGCTCTCTCTCACAGAAACTGGTGTATATCTAGGTTTTGGGACTTTGTTAGAAAGTTAACCACCTGAGATGAAATTAGAGTGTACTGTAAAAGGAAAGGTCTCACCCGAGTAATGAGCTGAAGGGTTGTCATTCCACACGTGAAGTCTCTGGACACAGTCTGAGGTGAAGCATGTTGAGGTGGCAATCGTTGCATTGGTTAGGTTGTGATCGGCGGATGGGATTGGGAGAGGCATACGGGAAAGTGGGCCCTATCCAAGGGTACCAGGACTGGGGGAAGTAGGGGCTCTATAGTGGAGATGTGAGGTTCCTGCTGTCTTAGGGTTCAAAAAGACAATAGATAGTTAATGTTATCATCACATTATTTGGTAATTGGGTTAACTTTGAAAAGTCCCTTTGTTATGGTTTGCTGTACAATACCCAGTATCTTGTATAGGGCTGTGCTATTGGATGCTTCTAATCTACTTGGTCTAGGCTTTTGAGAGAGTCCGCATATCAAATACACAGCCTATATATTAAAAAGATTCAGTTTGTGTTTTGAAAAACTTTGAAACATACAATTGATTTTTCCCCTCTCATATTAATTAACTAGTGATTTATATGTCTACATTTTGCTAGGAGTGTAAATAAACACCGTTCCCACCACCAAAAGACTGTGACCCATCCCTCCCACCAACTCCCACTCCCCACTATCCCAGGAAGCTGCATGTCTACCCCTCACCACAGGGCTTTTACTTTGGTGCCCTATTTACAATTTGGTCAGGTCCTGCTTTTAGTTTCCCTTTCAGATCTTCTGAGTCAACTTCTGTTGATGAGTGGGATCATCCCATACTCATCTTTATCTTTCTGACTTAGCTCACTTAACATAATTCCTTCTAACTCTGTCCAAGATGGGTCAGAGAAGGTGGGTTCATTGTTCTTGATAGCTGCATAGTATTCCATTGTGTATATATACCACAGCTTTCTCAGCCACTCATCTGTTGTTGGGCACCTGGGTTGCTTCCAGGTTTTAGCTATTATGAATTGTGCTATTATGAACATAGGAGTACACACCTCTTTTTGGTTGGGTGTTATGGAGTCCTTGGGGTATAACACCAGGAGAGGAATTACTGGGTCATATGGAAGGTCCATGTCTAGCCTTCTGAGAGTTTTCCAGACTGCTCTCCACAGAGGCTGTACCAATTTACATTCCCACCAGCAATGTAAAAGGGTTCCTCTGTCCCCACAACCTCTCCAGCATTTGTTGCTGCTGTCCTTTTTGATGTATGCCATTCTTACAGGAGTGAGGTGGTATCTTAGCGTTGTCTTAATTTGCATTTATCTCACAATCAGTGACGTAGAGCAGTTTTTCATATGTTTGTTAGCCTTTTGGATGTCCTCTGTAGTGAATGTTTCGTTCATATCCTCTGCCCATTTTTGGATGGGGTCATTTGCTTTTTTGATGCTAAGTTTGCTGAGCTCTTTATATATTTTGGTGATTAGTTTCTTGTCTGATGTATAGCATGTGAAGATCTTCTCCCATTCTGTGAGTAGTCTCTTTGTTGAATAGTTTCTTTGGATGTACAGAAGCTTTTCAATTTGATGTAGTCCCATTGGTTTGTTTCTGCTTTAGTCTCCCTTGCAATTGGGTTTGATTCATCAAAGATGTCCTTTAGGTGTAGGTGGGAAAGTGTTTTACCAATGTTTTCCTCTAAGTATTTGATTGTTTCTAGTCTGACATCCAGGTCTTTGATCCATTTGTAGTTGATTTTTGTTTCTGGTGAGATAAAGTGGTTGAATTTCATTCTTCTGCATGTTACAACCCAGTTTTCCCAGCACCATTTATTGAAGAGAGCCTCTTTTTTCCATTTAATCTTTTGGGCCCCCTTATCAAAGATTAGATGTCCATAGGTGTGGGGATTTATTTCTCGGCTTTCAATTCTGTTCCACTGGTCTGTGTGCCTATTTTTATTCCTGAACCATGCCATTTTGATGATGATGGCTTTATAATATAGTTTAAGGTCTGGGAGTGTGAAGCCTCCATTTCTGTTTCTTTTCCTCAAGATGGTTTTGGCAATTCTAGGTGTTTTCAGGTTCCAGATAAATGATTGTAGTGTTTGTTCTATTCTCTTAAAGAAGCTTGGTGGAACTTTGATGCGTATTGCATTAAATTTGTATATGGCTCTGGGGAGAATATTCATTTTGATGATATTTATTCTTCCAATCCATGAGCATGGGATATCTTTCCATTTCTTGGTATCAGTTTCTATTTCCTTGAGTAGCGACTCATAGTTTTCAGTATATAAGTCTTTCACTTCTTTGGTCAACTTTATTCCTAGATATTTGATTGATTTTGCTGAAACAGTAAATGGGAGTGATTTCTGGATGTCTTCTTCTTCAGATTTAGTGTTTGCATAAAGAAATGCCACTGATTTTTGTACATTGATTTTGTAGCCTGATACCTTGCTATATTGCCTAATAACTTCCAGTAGTTTTCTGCTGGATTATTTATGTCTTTCTATGTATAATATTATATCATCTGCAAATAGTGAGAGCTTGACTTCTTCCCTTCCAATCTGTATTCCTTTGATTTCCTTCTCTTGCCTGATTGCTATGGCAAGAACTTCCAGTACTATGTTGAAGAGTAACGGTGACAGTGGACAGCCCTGTCTAGTCCCCGATCTGAGAGGGAATGCTTTCAGCTTCTGTCCATTGAGTATGATGTTGGCTGTAGGTTTGCTATATATAGACTCCACTATCTTGAGGAATTTCCCATCTATTCCCATTTTTTGTAGAGTTTTGAGCATGAATGTGTGTTAGATTTTGTCAAAGGCTTTCTCTGTATCTATTGAAATAATCATATGTTTTTTGGCTTTGCTTTTATTGATGTGGTGAATGATATTGATTGACTTACAGATGTTGAACCAATCTTGCATTCCTGGGATGAATCCCACTTGGTCATGGTGAACAATCTTTTTGATATGTTGCTGTATCCGGTTGGCCAAGATCTTGTTTAATATTTTGGCGTCTATGTTCATCAGAGATATTGGTCTGTAGTTTTCCTTTTTTGTTCTGTCCCTATCAGCTTTTGTTATCAGGGTGATGTTGGCTTCATAGAAGGTAGAAGAGAGTATTCCTTTTTCTTCAATCTTATGGATTAGCTTAAGAAGTATGGGTACTAACTGTTTCCTGAAAGTTTTGTAGAATTCATTTGTGAAGCCATCTGGTCCAGGACTTTTGTTGTTGGGGAGATTCTTAATAATGGTTTCAATTTCTTTGTCTGTGATTGGTGCATTTAGATTTTGTAGTTCTTCTTGGTTCAGTTTTGGAAGGGCATATGCTTCTAGGAATTGTTCCATTTCTTCCAGATTCTCTAGAAGTTTCATAGAAGATTCATAGAAGTTTCGCAGGATTCTCTGGATTTCTGTGGTGTCAGTTGTGATATCTCCTCCATCGTTTACAATTCTATTAATTTGAGTCTTCTCTCTTTTTTGTTTGGTGAGTCTGGCCAGGGGTTTGTCAATTTTGTTTAATCTTTCAAAGAACCAACATTTGGCTTCTTTGATCTTTTGTATGGTTCTTTTATTTTCAATGTTGTTTATTTCTGCTCTAACTTTAGTGATTTCTGTCCTTCTGGTTGCTTTAGGGTTCCTTTGTTCCTCTTCCTCTACGTCCTTGAGGTGTGCAGTAAGGTCGTTCATTTGAGCTTCTTCTTGGTGTTTAATATGTGATTGTATGGCTATAAGTTTCCCTCTCAGTACTGCTTTAGCTGTGTCCCAAATATTTTGATAGGTTGTTTCTTCATTTTTATTTGTTTCCAGGAAAACTTTAATTTCCTACTTGAGTGAGTCTCTGACCCAGTGGTTCTTAAGGAGTATGTTGTTTAGTTTCCAAATTCTGTGACTGTTAATAATTTTCTATTTGTTGTTAAATGTTAGTTTTACTCCACTGTGGTTTGAGAAGATACTTGGGATGACTTCAATGCTCTTGAATTTATTGATGCTGTCTTTGTGGCCTAACATGTGGTCTATCCTTGAGTATATTTTATGTGATTTGAAAAGAAGGTGTAGTCCAGTTTTTTTAGGGTGAAAGACTCTGAAAATGTCCAATAGGTCTAGTTTGTCAATCTCTTCATTCAATTTTCTTGTATCTTTATTGATTCTCTGCTTTGTTGATCTAAGTGTGATAGTGGGGTATTGAAGTCTCCCACTATTATTGTATTACTATTGATGTATTTTTGAAAATCTTTCAGTAGGTGCTTGAATGTATTTAAATGGTCCCTCATTGGGTGCATAGATGTTAATAATTGTTAAGTCTTCTTGGCTGATTGATCCTCTAATCATTATGTAATGTCCTTGTCTATCTTTTATTACTTTATTTAATTTAAAATCTATCGTGGCTGAGATGAGAATGGCTGTTCCTGCCCTTTTTTTTCGTCCGGTAGCCTGTATGATAGTTTTCTATCCTTTCACTTTAAGTCTGTGTTTATCTTGTTGTGACAGATGGGATTCTTGCAATCAGCATATGGTTGGGTTATGTTTTCTGATCCATCCCCCAATCTGTGCCTTTTGATGGGTGAGTTTAAGCCATTGACGTTTATTGATATTATGGATTTAATGTATTGTAGTGCCATTGTTCAAAAAAAATTTTTGTTTGCTCTGATATAGTGCAAGTATTATAGTGATGTTCTTGTTTATAAGAGGTCTTTTACAACCTCTTTCAGGGCCGTTTTGGTGATGGTTGCCTCCTTTAACTGTTGTTTGTCTAAGAAGGTTATGATCCCTCCATCTAGTTTGAATGAAAGTCTAGCAGCATATATTATCCTTGGTTGAAACCCTTTTTTATTCAGGGCTCGATAGATATCTTTCCATTCCCTTGTGGCTTTTAGAGTTTGAGTGGAGAAGTCTGCAGATAATCTTATGGGTTTTCCCTTGTATGTGACTTTTTGTTTCTCTCTTGCAGCCTTTAGGATCCTTTCTT
Source organism: Erinaceus europaeus (assembly GCF_950295315.1). Classification (NCBI taxonomy): domain Eukaryota; kingdom Metazoa; phylum Chordata; class Mammalia; order Eulipotyphla; family Erinaceidae; genus Erinaceus; species Erinaceus europaeus. The sequence continues at coordinate 58,780,402 of NC_080173.1, read as the reverse complement.
TATCCTTACTTCTTCTCATTGTGACTATGATGTGTCTTGGTGTCTTCAGGTCTGGGTTGATTCTGTTTGGTACTCTCTGGGCCTCTTGAATCTTGATGTCCTTTCTGTTATTCAGGTCTGGGAAGTTTTCTTTTATTATTTCCTCTAGAATGTTTGCTTTCCCTTCCTCTCTTTCTTCCTCTTGCAGGCCAATTATGCGAATGTTACCTCTTTTGAGATCATCCCATATGTCTCTGTTGTTGTTTTCAGTGTCTCTCAATCTCTTTTTAAGCTCTTTCACCTCTTTCTTCATTTTCTCTAACTCATCCTCTGTCTGACTAATTCTATTTTCTTCTTCTGTTAGTCTGCTTTCCCTTGCCTCAGCTTCTTGCTTCATTACAGCTATTTCAGCTTTCAGTTCTCTAATTGCCTCAAGATAATCAGTATTTTCCTTGGGGGTCTCATCTGTTGTTTCCCTAATACTGCCATTCCTTTTCTCCAGTGTTGTTTTCATTTCTGTGATTAATAAGTTTATTATTGCTTGCATACTTTTCTTATCTATGGTTACTTCTGGCTGATTTGTAGTTTCTTCTGGGCTCTTGTCTTCATTCATTGGAGTAGCAGTTTTATTTGTTTTTGATCTACCCATTTTTTTGATTTATGTGTTTCTTTTTTTATGCTCTGTTGTTCCTCAGTTGTTGTGTCTTGAGTACAAGTAACACTGTACTAAATACCTTTATGACAATTGCACTCACCAACCTCAGGAATTACAGTAGCAACTGAAGCAAGTATTGAAGCAGTTTAACCATTACCAGTTATCCAAACAATTTCTCCAGTCCCTAAATAAATAGTAACCAAATCCCAGTGAAGAAGAAAGAGAAAAGAAAGAAGAATAGCAAGAATAGACAGTTATGCAAATCTACTATCCACTGTAGGGGTAAGCAAGAGGGGAAAGGGAACTAGAGCAGAGATACACACATAGAGAGTCCACTCTGAGGCAGATTTATTCCCCAAAATAATTCACAAATTCAGAAAGGCAAAGAAGAAGGAAGAAGTGTATGACACAATAAAAAAAAAAAAAAGAAAAAGAGGCAAGAGAGAAAATAGGGAAAAGATAAGAAAAAAGAGCTGTAATTAAAGAGCAGTGAAAGGAAATTCCCAAATGTGTATCAGTGAATTCAAAAAAGCACACTGTTTGATAGTGTGGAGGCTGGAGGCTGTGACTTTGGAAGCTGTAGGATTAAGGAAGAAAGGATGACAAGAATGAGAAAAAGAAAAAAAAAAGAAAGAGAGAGAAAAAAGAAAAAGATAAGAAAAAGAACAGTCATAAAAGGGCAGTGAAAGGAAAGGTTTTTTTTTTAATGTATTTATTTTTAATTATTTAATTAGCTGTGTGGGGTGAGGTTGGGGGTTGGCTACTTAGAAAGAAAAAAGGCCAGAGGTTTCAGAAGGTTATAGACTTAGAATTAATGATACTCCCTGGTGGGATAGGAATTTGGTATATAAAAGGAGCTCCTAGTAGCTCCTAGCTGGTCCCCAGGGACTGGTTATGGGGGGGGGGGGGGCGGGTAAAGAGGTATGCTTAGAAATTAAAAGGAAGAAAAGAAAATTTTCCCCTTTTTTCCTACTCTAATTCTTAACCCAAATTAAGTTATAGTCACCTCCTTGGTGTCACTGCTAGGACCCCTTATTGGCTGGCCTATTAAAGGCAGAAAATCCTACCGTTTCCAGGAGATGTGGTCAGAGCTCAGCCACTAGCAGCTTCTCAGTCCACCATCTTCCGGGAACCTCCTCAAGATGATTTCTTTTCACCTCTATTTAGATAAAATTGTTTGGGTTCTGTGTGTTCCTAGAGTCAGGCAGAAAAATATCAACCCATTATAGGCAAAAAGTGGGAGTAGTAAAATCAAAGAAAGAAATCATAAAATAAAGGCTTGCAGAAAATAGAGAACTGGAAAAAAAGAAATCACATAAATTGCAGGAAATATTCCTGAACTGATAAAAGAAGCAAAAGAAAGAAATTCTAGAAATAAATAAATAAAACTGATTCTCACCTCTTAAGATAGAAAACTGTCATACTTTATAAATTAATTTTAATTAAATATATAAGAATATAAATGAAGTTATTGTAAGTTACAACCAGAATATTTCCCTTAAAACAATATCATAAAGCACATAACATGTAAAACAGGCAAACCTCAACCTAATATTTAAAAGCAACTTATATGCAATCCAAAATATTAAATAATGACATAAATTGGATATAAGAAAAAGCATAGATAATGTGATAGAATGCAAGAAAGTAAAGAAACAATCATTCATCTCATATATAAACAATAATATGGAAGAAACACAGATGCAAATGTCTTAAGACCAAAAGAAGGTAGGGGTGAACATTAAAAACCAAGGCACTGGGGAGACATCACAATGTTTGTATATTAGTTTCACATGCCTGAAGCCTGGCAGCCCAAGATTCACTGTCTGGCAACCACTACCATAGGCCTGAGCTAAGCAGTGTTCTAGTCTCTTTTCTCTCATTAAAATAAAATAAGTAGGCCTTGAAAACTATAAACTAATTTAAAAGAAGATACTTGTCACGTGTGAGTGTGTATGTGTGTGTGTGTGTGTGTGTGTGTGTGTGTGTGTGTGTGTGTGTGTGTGTGTGTGTGTTTATGTTAAAACACTAAGTTCTGGCGGTAGTGCAGTGGCAAAGCATAAGGGCCAGCTTAATGATCCGGGTTGGAGCCCCTGGCTCCCCACCTGCAGGGGAGTAGCTTCACAAGCGGTGAAGCAAGTCTGTAGGTGTCTATCTTTCTCTCCCCCCTCTGTCTTCCCTTCCTCTCTCCATTTCTCTCTGTCCTGTCCAAAAACGAACAAAATCAACAACAACAATAATAACCACAACAAGGGTACACCAACAAGGGCAACAAAAGGGGAGAAAAAGGGTCTCCAGGAGCAGTGGGATTCATGGTGCAGGCACTGAGCCCCAGCAATAACCCTGGAGGTAAAAAAAACAAAAATAAAAAAAATACTAAGAAAAAAGGAAGTAAAAACAATGAAACAAAATGACAAATAAGACAATTAAGAGCCTGCAAGATAGCCCACTGAGGAGAGTGCCTGCTTTGTCATACATGTGATCCGGATTTGAACCTGGCCCCAACTGCACAAGAGGAAGCCTTAGTGTTTTTTTTTCCTTTCCGTCTCCCTGAGTCTTTCTATCTGAAAAACCTACACAAAAGCAGTGTAGCCCAATTGAACACAAATTATAATTAAAATAAATCGATACCATTCAATCCCACCCCAATAGTAATTTCTAAAAAGTGCCTTGAGCACAAACACACATACGGATCATAGAGATATACAAGTGTCACTAGAGAAGAAAGAGAAACTGACATGTACACAACCCAGTTAAAGTACAGCTCCTATGGCATTAGAGGAAAAATAAGTACTGTGGTTTCTTTACTTCATAGTCTCTCTGTTTCTTTGTCTTTGAAAAAAAAATATTCAGAGTGGTGAAGCCTGGGAAATGATCTCTACCCCCCCCCCCATAAAAAGAAGAAAGAAAAACTGGCAGCAATGCATAAAGCTCTGGTGTTATGGTGTCTCTTTCTCTCTGTCTCTTTATATAAGACTGAAATTGTCAGAGAATTGTGTGAAACCCCCCAGCTCTAGAAAATTTGAAGAAAAAGAGGAAGAAAGAGGAAGAGGAGGGAAGAGGAGAAGGAGGAGGATAGGGAGGATAGGGAGAAGGAGAAAGAGTTAAGAAGAAGAAGAAGAAGAAGAAGAAGAAGAAGAAGAAGAAGAAGAAGAAGAAGAAGAATGAGGAAGAGAAGGAGGAGGAGGAGAAAAAAGGAGGAGGAGAAGGAGAAGCAGGAGAAGAAGAAACAAAAGCCAGTGAAGCAGAACACAAACTGTAAATGTATATTCAGAAAAACTGGAAAATTGGAAAAGAAAAAAATACATATATTCTGTGACATATTCCAAGGACATTAGTTATTCTGTGAAAAATGTCAGAATGTTTTAATTTAAAATAAAGTCCTAAAATAAGAATAAACAAAAAAATTCTGAAGCAAATAATTGTGTTACATAAAGAGCAAAGAAAAGAAGATGGTGATTGGATTTTTAATGACAATAGTCCAAAACTAAAGTATGGAAACTATTTTTCCCATTCTAGGAGAAAAAATGTGACTTAAATATCATGCATATACATAAATTAATAAAAAGCCACATTTCATTTTCTTGAGACATTCATGTATCTATATAATCAGACTATCATTAAAATGTAAGAACTTTGAAAAGTACTTCTAAACATAACAGAATAAGTAGCTACAAAAAAGTCTATAAAGTAATAGTATAGGGACTTCTAAAAATCCATAAAAATAAACGGGCAAAAATGGTCAAAATTAGCTTTTTTCAGAAACTTGAAAACTAACCAAAGATTTTCAGCAATCTGAAGCATATTATTCAAAAACTGGCTAAATTTCAGTAAGGTAAATTTTATGCAGTCTTAATTAGTTTTATTTGTATCACCCTTTTCCAATTCAAGAATAGTTCTGAAAAGCAAAATCCACACAATGATGACAGCTCTCAAAAATTAGAAGGCCAGCAGATACTGGAGAACATAATAGTAGTATGGATAACTGTTATTTATTGACCAGACTGAAAGATCTTGGAAAAACTCCATTTGCAGGTTTCTCTTTATGTAACCTGCCTCAGACTATGCTCTGTACAGACAGCACTATCTTTAAGGCATTTGTCCAAAACAATAATAGGAATCATTTATCACCACATCTGCCTGAGGCATTAATATAAATTGTAGCTAACAAAATGTTGATGAAAAATGCATAGAAAGAAAAAGAGGGAATAAAATTCTTATGGAAACTCCGAAAATCTCCAGAATCACCATAGTAATCTAGGTAACCACAAACATGCTGGCTGTGCACATGTAAGCCTAAGAAAAGTATGAGAAAGTTATCATCTGTCACCTCTAGCTAATATTGAAGGTTGGTGCAAACAGTCAGGAAACCAAGGCAGAACTGTAAGAGAATAAAGGCATATCCCAACATAAATACATACACAGTCTTTTCAGCATTGGTTGAAAAATGTATTGATATTTAAAGAAATCACCAACTAGTCATCATTTGACAGCTAGAATAGATAACAGAGATTTCAAAAACCACAAAACAATTAATACAGACCATGCCAGATTATTACAGAGAAATCACTGGACAAATACAGTAGTAATAAATAAATAGTTATAATTAGGATAAAAAAGGCAATACTCCTGAGAAGGTGGGAATTTAACTTCCAGAGTGACCCTTGTAGTTTAAAATTTTTGATTTTTTCAACAAAAATATGAACTATGCAAATAAACAAAGGTTCATTTCATAAGAAAGTAATTAATAGAAACTTTCTGTAGTGGAAACCAGATATTGGCTTAGTTAGAAAAGCGGTGTTTGGGAGGGGAGGTGTCGGTTCACAAGTGGTGAAGCAGGGCTGCAGGCGTCTATCTCCACCTCTTCTCTCAATTTCTCTCTGTCCTATCCAATAAAATTAGGGGGGAATGACCTACAGGAGCAGTGGATTGGTAGTTCAGGCACCAAATCCTAGCAATAACACTGGAGAAAAAAAATGAAAATAAATATAAACAAACTACTAGAGAACTAAAGGAAATCATATGTTAAAGAAACTGAGTCTCTTTGTCTAGACCAATAAAGAATTAATGATTAAACACTAGGGCAATTGATATTATTCAATGTGTGGAACAGGTGTAAAACTATTGAAATAAAATGAATACAGCATGTGATAATCTATCTAGGAGCCAGCATGCTGTGAGTTCGAGAAGTAAAAGAGACTGAGAGGAGCAAGAGAGAACATTGGAACATCATTCAATATAATCAAAATATTTATCTCATACATGAAACTCAAAAAAACTCTAGATACACACACACACACAAACACACACACAAACACACACACACACACACTTAAAATCATTACCAAAACTGTATCATTACCAAACTGTCAAATGCCAAAGCCAAAAGTCAAAGAACATTGAAAACAGTGTTGGGGAACAAAAATCTGCCACCACAAATCATATTGGTAGATCCTGTTGGCAGGATGAAGATTACCTTTCCTCCCTTCTATTTTAATCAGAATAAATGTAAAACTTAAATTTGTATACCTTTGTTTTCTCTAATAATCTTTCTAATCAGCCTTGTGCTATTCCTTACCGATATCCTCTGCTTTAATTAAATATATTTAATGGTGACTTCTGCAGCCATGTAGGTGAGTTACCTGTATCATTCCCATGGATACAGGTTATTAACATACTTCTTAATTTTTTATCCATCTCATTTTTTGTGTGTGTATTTCCTTAGCTTCTGAAAAATTAAAAGGATAAGGAGTAGCTTTCTTTGTACCTCAATGACAATAAAAGAAAAGTGGTTCATCACATGTAAGAGACATGTAACAAATGACTAATACTTATATGAGAAAGTCTGAATGGCATAACACAGTGTGATGATATATTTAAAGTGTTGGAAAAGTGTGTCAACCAGAAATTTGTAGTATTTGTATAGAGGGTATGTGTTTTACACTCCCAGCACCAACAGTAAAGCCAAAAACATATGTGGAAATATCTGTGAAGGGGCTAGGCCCAGAAGATGGCAGACTGAGAAGTTGCTAGTGGCTTGAGCTTTGACCACATCTTCTGGAAACGGTAGGATTTTCTGCCTTTAGAAGCCCAGTCAATAAGGGGTCCTAATGGTGACACCAAGGAGGTGACTATAACTTAATTTGGGTTAAAAAATAGAGTAGAAAAAAAGGGAAAAAAAAATTTTTCTTTTAAATTATTAATCCCAAAGTGCACCTCCTCCCTCTTCTCCCCCCCGAATAACCAGTCCCTGGGGACCAGCTCCTAGCAGGATCCCAAGCTGAGCTTCTTTCTTTACCAATATTCCTGTCCCACCAGGGTGTATCATTCATTCTAAGTCTATTCCCTTCTGAAACCTCTGGCCTTTTTTCTTTCTAGGTAGCCAACCCCCCCCACCCCACCCCGCATAGCTAATTAAATAATTAAAAATAAATAAATAAAAGTCTTTCCTTTCACTGCTTTTTTATTACTGTTCTTTTTCTTTTTCCTCTCCCTCTTTCTATCTTTTTTCTTTTTCTCATTCTTGTCATCCTTTCTTCCTTAATCCTACAGCTTCCAAAGCCACAGGCCCCAGCCCCCACACCACCAAACAGTGTGCTTTCACTGAATTCACTGATACACATTTGGGAATTATTTGGGGGAAGAATTCTGATTCAGAGTGGACTCTCACTGTGAGTATCTCTGCTCAACTTTCCTTCCTCCTTTAGCTACCCCTAGAATATACAGTGGATAGTAGAATTGCATAAATGTCTATTTCAGCTATCCTTGTCTAGTCCTGAGGTTTTTTTTTTTAAATTTTTTTTTCTCTTTCTTAACAATCAGCTGCCTCTGATCATGAGGTTTGAGGTAATCTGGGACAGGGTTTCTTTTTACCCTGCTCTATTTTATTATTAATATTATATAAAGGCATATATCTCCCCCCCTTTAGGTTGATCAGAATTAACTCTTAGGGTATCTTTCATTGCTAGGGTAGTGGGCATCTTATCTATTGTGGGAGGAGCTTGTCTCATTACTCCTACCTCCTCTACAGACTCTCCCCTTCCTCCTCCTCCTAGCTAATTAAAAAAATTAAATTAAATTAAAAATAAAGTAATCAAAAAAAACCTTTCCTTTCACTGCTCTTTAATTACAGCTCTTTTTCTTATCTTTTCTGTTTTCTCTCTCTTGTTTCTTTTTTCTTTTTTTTCTTCTTCTTTTATCTTGTCACATACTTCTTCCTTCTTTGCCTTTCTGAATTTGTGAATTATTTTTGGGAAGAAATCTGACTCAGAGTGGACTCTCTATGTGTATATCTCTGCTCTACTTCCCTTTCCCCTCTTGTTACCCCTAGAATATACAGTGGATAGTAGATTTGCATAACTGCCTATTCTTGCTATCCCTTCATTCTTTTTTCTTTCTTCTTCACTGGGATTTGGTTACTATTTATTTAGGGACTGGAGAAATTGTTTGGATAACTGGTAATGGTTAAACTGCTTCAATACTTGCTTCAGTTGCTATTGTAATTCCTGAGGTTGGTGAGTGCAATTGTCATAAAGGTATTTAGTACAGTGTTACTTGTACTCAAGACACAACAACTGAGGAACAACAGAGCATAAAAAAGAAACACATAAATCAAAAAAATGGGTAGATCAAAACAAATAAAATTGCTACTCCAATGAATGAAGACAAGAGCCTAGAAGAAACTACAAATCAGCCAGAAGTAACCATAGATAAGAAAAGTATGCAAGCAATAATAAACTTATTAATCACAGAAATGAAAACAACACTGGAGAAAAGGAATGGCAGTATTAGGGAAACAACAGATGAGACCCCCAAGGAAAATACTGATTATCTTGAGGCAATTAGAGAACTGAAAGCTGAAATAGCTGTAATGAAGCAAGAAGCTGAGGCAAGGGAAAGCAGACTAACAGAAGAAGAAAATAGAATTAGTCAGACAGAGGATGAGTTAGAGAAAATGAAGAAAGAGGTGAAAGAGCTTAAAAAGAGATTGAGAGACACTGAAAACAACAACAGAGACATATGGGATGATCTCAAAAGAAGTAACATTCGCATAATTGGCCTGCAAGAGGAAGAAAGAGAGGAAGGGGAAGCAAACATTCTAGAGGAAATAATAAAAGAAAACTTCCCAGACCTGAATAACAGAAAGGACATCAAGATTCAAGACGTCCAGAGAGTTCCAAACAGAATAAACCCAGACCTGAAGACACCAAGACACATCATAGTCTTTCGGGGTATCTGGTTCTTTCTCGCTCACGACAGGGGTGACACGAAGTAAAAGACACCAGGGGACTCTTAGCGTGCCTAGAATCTGAGTCCTAGAGTCCCAGAATCCTAGAGTCCGTTTATTAGCAAAATTGACATGAGTTAAATAGCAAAGCAATGGAGGTAATTATTGTTGAAATATGACAGAAATTACAGGTTTCTTAACATTCAGCATGCCCCTAAGGTAGGGGGCTCTTATGACAGGAATTGATGAGATACAAGACAGTTATTCTCCATAACACAAGCAACTTAATTATTCAAAGGTATTTGAGAAAAGCATAGGGGTTAAACCTGTAGGGTGAGACAGAAAGAAGATGGATATCAAAAGGTCATATAGTTTGGAATTTCTCTTGTCTGGGGTCTGAGGTGTGTGATGAAGTGTGTGATAAGGTGTGTTCTTCTGTGATCAGAAGGTGACTTTGAATAAGTGAATCTGCGGCCATGTGGCCTACAGTTAATGGAGGGAAATATTGGAGTTACTGTGGGCCTGATAGTCAAGAAGGAAAGAACCAAGTCTGAGTTTCCCCCCTCATGCTCACCTCGGTTGAGAGAGACTTACCAAGAGGTTATCTTCTCAGACCTCCATCCAAAGATGGGAGTGGTTTTCCTTAAGCTCTATCAGGCTTACACATGTTATGAACAATAGTCACAATGAAAAGGAGTAAGGATAAAGAAAGGATCCTAAAGGCTGCAAGAGAGAAACAAATTCACATACAGGGGAAAACCCATAAGATCATTTGCAGACTTCTCCACTCAAACTCTAAAAGCCAGAAGAGAATGGCAAGATATCTATCGAGCCCTGAATAAAAAAGGGTTTCAACCAAGGATTATATATCCTGCTAAACTTTCATTCAAACTAGATGAAGGGATCAAAACCTTCTTAGACAAACAACAGTTAAAGGAAGCAACCATCACCAAACCGGCCCTGAAAGAGGTTCTAAAAGACCTCTTATAAACAAGAACATCACTGTAATACTTGCAATATATCAGAGCAAACAAAAAATTTTTTTTTGAACAATGGCACTACAATACATTAAATCCATAATATCAATAAATGTCAATGGCTTAAACTCACCCATCAAAAGGCACAGATTGGGGGGATGGATCAGAAAACATAACCCAACTATATGTTGTGACAGATGGGATTGCAAGAATCCCATCTGTCACAACAAGATAAACACAGACTTAAAGTGAAAGGATGGAAAACTATCATACAGGTTAATGGACCACAAAAAAGGGCAGGAACAGCCATTCTCATCTCAGACACAATAGATTTTAAATTAAATAAAGTAATAAAAGATAGGCAAGGACATTACATAATGATTAGAGGATCAATCAGCCAAGAAGACTTAACAATTATTAACATCTATGCACCCAGTGAGGGACCATCTAAATACGTCAAGCACTTACTGAAAGAATTTCAAAAATACATCAATAGTAATACAATAATAGTGGGAGACTTCAAAATCCATTCTCACACTTAGATCAACAAAGCAGAGAACCAATAAAGATACAAGAGAATTGAATGAAGAGACTGATAGACTAGACCTCTTGGACATTTTTAGAGTCGTTCACCCCAAAAAAGTGTAATACACGTCCTTTTCAAATCCACATAATACATACTCAAGGATAGACCACATGTTAGGCCACAAAGATAGCATCAATAAATTCAAGAACATCGAAATCATCTCAAGTATCTTCTCAGACCACAGTGGAGTAAAACTAACATTTAACAACAAACAGACAATTATTAAAAGTCACAGAATTTGGAAACTAAACAACATACTCCTTAAGGAAGTATCTGTGAAGGGATTTTACACAATCAAAAATTCAACATTCAAGTTGATTGAGTCGCTCCCCATCCAGAATGAAAGAAGCCTTTTGCACCATATTTCTTTTCCATTGAGCAGCTTAAAGCTTTACAGTGCAGTCACTGATTTATGAGTACAATTTCATTATGCACCAGGACCCCATAGTTCTCTTCCGTCTTTCCCTCCCCTCCTTTCCCAGAGTCCTTTGTTTTGATGCAATATATCATGCCCAGTTCACATTTCATTTTGTGTTTTCCCTCTCTGTCCCTATTTATTGCAATCTGTTTATAAGTGAGATCATTTGATATTTGCTATTCCCTTTTTGAGTTATCTCACTTAACATGGAACTTCTAGTTTCATCCAAGATGGCTCAAAGGAGATAACCTCATAATAAAATAATAATAATAACAACAACAACAACAAAGCCTTTGAGGCAATAACAAATCTGCCATCAAACTGAAACTGGAAGAAAGCTACAAGGCATGGGACCCTCATCTGGTAAGTAAGAGACAACCTGTACTAAAATCCCAGCACTCTGATCCTATTCCTAGACTCTAAATCTACAACAGAGCAAAATGGAAAATGAGTATTTATAATCAAGGGGGGAGTGAGCATGGGGTGGGGAGGGGGAGAGTTGCAGTGCCACCCTTCCCAACAAATACAGAAACTTTTCTTTTTATCTAATTAAAACAAAAAAAACCAAAAAAACCATGTAAGTAAGGACCAGGAATTGGCTCACCTGGAAGTATATAAACTATGCACTACAACTCAGCTTTAAGTCCTCAGTTCTGACTTGTAGTGGGTTATCTTTATGAATGGTAGAGTAGTGCTGCAGGTTATGTTTCCTTCTCTCTGTCCCCTTTCCCCTCTCTCTGTATCTGTCTCTCTCTCCCTGTATCTGTCTTATCCTCTATCAAAAAATATGGCCACCAGAATGATGGAGTCATGCAGGTATTAAGAACCACTAAGAATCATACTAAGAAAAAGAGAAAAAGAGAGAAGAGGAAAGAGAGAGATCATTAAATTAATTTAAAAGTAATTAAAAAGTTAAATAAATAGACTTATAATATTTTATTTGTATGGCAGCTATAGCATAGGAAAAAAGGTGAAAATAGCTAGATAGGGCCAAATATTTTTGTATATTATTGAAATTAAGTTGATATTTGAACTAAACTATTAAATAACATGCTAATTTAACTCCTACAATAACCACTAAGAACATAACTCAAAATATACATCAAAAGAAACAACAAAGGGATTAAAACAGTACACTAGAAAAATAAAAATGTACATATCAAAAGGAAGTAGTAACAAATTATTAGGGGAAATACGTAATTTATATGGGAAATAAGTATTAAATTGAAATTCTTGGGCAGAATGGACAGTTTGATCTTAAAATTGTTTCCTAAACACAGTTTGGTTTTTAATTCTTAAATTTATTTTATTAACATTCTCAGGAATATAGTAACTTACATAACCTTAATGAAAAAAAACTATCTTCTTTTTTTAAAGCTAGTTAATTAATATGCCCTCTAATTATAAACAGACAGCAATTTATTTTCAATTTACTTTTACTATTGTATTACTATTTTCACATTTTTATTTATTTATAAAATGGAAATATTGACAAGACCAGAAGATAAGATGGGTATAATTCCACACAATTCCCACCACCAGAACTCTGTATCCCTTCTCCTCCCTTGAAAGCTTTCCTATTCTTTATTCCTCTGGGGATATAGACCCAGGATCATTGTGGGGTGCAGAAGGTGGAAGGTCTGGCTTCTGTAACTTCATCCCTGCTGAACATGGGCATTAGCAGGTCGATCCATACTCCCAGCCTGCCTTTCTCTTTCCCTATGGGGCAGGGATCTGGGGAGGCATGGCTCTAGGACACATTGGTGCGGTCTTCTGCCCAGGGAAGTCAGATTGGAATCATGGTAGCATTTGGAATCTGGTGGTTGAAAAAGAGTTAAAATGTCAAGCAGAACAAATTGTTGGCTAATCATGAACCTAAAGACAAGAATATTGCAGATGAAGATTTGGGGTCTCCGTTTTGGAAAAAGCTAGTAGGTCTATTTCAGGTTTATTCCAAGGGCCCCATGACCCAACTAGTTTTTTACCTGCACCTGACTATGCAGGTGACCTAAGGTATTGTCTTGGGGGATGATGTCATAATTGGAAAAAGGACCAGAAAGGATCAGGGAAGAGAGTGGCTCCCAAATATGGGGAAAGTATATAAATATTGTTAACTGTAAACCCTATCGACTTGATCTGGGGCCCATAGTCAGCACAGGAGCCTATGTAACCTCTGCATTCCTGTAGGTCTGAGCTTGCTTTCTATGGTCACAGCTAGAAATATTCCAGGCTGTGCTAATTTCCAGACTGTGCTAATTTCAGGACCCATCTTCCTAGAGTGTTAGAGTATGTTGCCCAACCTCCCTTCAGAGAATGGAATAGTTTCTACCATTGTTGATCCACATCGAGGGTAAGGTCCTATAGGGGCCCATAAATGGGTACATTATGTTGTTCCTGATGGAGACGACCAGTTTGATCAAAGCCCTGAAAACTCAACATTATATCAAAAGACAGCACTTCGAAGCCTTTACAACTGCATTGTTTCTTTTTATAACTTTCTATCATTGTGCACTTTTAAACAGTATTCAAGCACAAATATCAGTAAATGTGCATTTTTATTTTATAACAAATTTGAAAACTCTAAGAATGCTTGAGCGGTCAATTTTCTCTGGGAATATTTTATGTAATGGTATATTAGCCTTTAAATAATACTCAGTTACTTTCATTGCATCACTAAGAAAAACTACAATTTGGAAAGATGGTAAAAGCATTTTTATGAACTAAATATAAATACCTTCTCTACAGTTTGAGATACAGGTACCTAACAGTAATTTTCAGGGATGTGTCATACTAATTTGCCACTTGAGGAAAACTAGCTCTGAAATGAGTACAGCCTAGAATGTTCCCAGCTGCAACTATGGACTGTGAGCTCAGTCTTTCAGGGACTCAGAGGTTGTACAGGTTTCTGTACTAAATATGAATGGACATAGGTCCAGGGTTATATCATTATGGTAAACAGCTAATTGCATGCATATATGTTCTACAAGTTGCGAGCAACTCTGTGCCCTAGTCCTGTCTTCTAGTTCTAGTCTCTATTCTACCATCATCTTCCCAAACAATATTTCTGGTACACCCGAAATATTGCTATCAAACTCCAGCAAAGATTATTAAGACATAGGCTCCTAGGAACACTCCTAAAATAGACTTCCTAGTTCCCTTCTACTTTCATTTGCTTTATTCCTACCTCAAGGTTCCTGCTTATTAAACATTTTTCCTGTTTTCCAGGTTACTTTATTTAAGCTGACAAGTTCCATATGCTATTGTGATTCCATCCTGACTTCCCTGGGCAGATGACCTTACTAATACTTCTTGGAACCTCACCGCTCCAGAGCCCTACACCACTAAAGAAAGATAAAAACAGGCTGGGGGTATGGGTTGACTTGCCAATGACTATATACAGTGGAGAAGCAATTACAGAAGTCATAACTCCCACTTTCTGCATTCCCTCCCCAAAATTGTGGTTCATATTCCCAGAAGGATAAACAATAGGGAAGTTTCCAATAGAGGGAATGTGACACAGTACTCTGGTAGTGGAAAAGTATAGAATTATACCCTATTACAATTATACCCCTTACAATCTTGTAAACAAACATTAAATAACTTACAACAATTAAAATATTAAAAAATTTTACACATACATAAAAATCAGAATCAATCACTAAAGGGATATTTTGAATGACAAATACCATGACAGATAACTTTCAGTCCAAAAAACTGTTTTTGAATTTGAGTTTGATTCTGAGTGGAAAAAAAATTATTTTACACAAGTCCTTTTATACAAAACATTTACATCAGAAAAACTTGAATATATGAAAACAATTATATACTGGTAATAATAAGTACTAGTACATAGATATGCATGCTAAAAGATCTGAGAAACCTTGTAGCAAAGAAGGTATTTATTCTTCTTGTTTTTTTAATGTTTATTAACAAATCCAAGTTTTATTTTGAAATCTCTTTACCCCAACAACATGAATTTCTTTAAAAAATGTTAGTTTTGTCATAAAAATAAACATCAGACTAGCAATTGTTACTTTTACTATTTCATGGTAACACCAAATATTGGTTGTGCTGTAGTAAAAGATACATTTTCATAAATTGCTGGTAAGTAGTGCAATTGTGCACATTCCTTATGGCAGGCCATCTGGCAAGATGTATCAGAGAAATTTAAACATTTTTAAGCCATTGGATGCAGAAATTAGTTCTTATGAATTTACCCTAGGAAAATTACTTGAACTGCATGGGAGTTTCACAAAGATATTCATCACAGGATTATTGATAATAGACTTAAAATAAGGAAATGAGGCAATAAATTATAGGATACTATGTGGAAATGTTAATTTGATGAAATGGAGTGTTTAATGGAATGAGACATATTTATGAAATATAATAAAATGGAAAGTATAGTATATAACACATGCACAGTATGTGTGACATTATATAAAATCATATGAACAATTATAGTGAGAAACAATAAATATATACACAAAAATGACATTGTGAATATTTCTAATATTGACAATTATGTATATTTTGGTTTTTCCATGTATATATTTATATTTAAATATAATAAAACTGATATTTATAAAAATAAGGTGATTATGCATTCTATTCTTTTAAACTAGTTTATTACTTTAACTTTTATTTATTTATTCCCTTTTGTTGCCCTTGTTTTTGTTGGATAGGACAGAGAGAAACAGAGAGGAGAGGGGAAGACAGACAGGGGAGAGAAAGACAGACACCTGCAGACCTGCTTCACCGCTTATGAAATGACTTCCCTGCAGGTAGGGAGCCGGGGCTTGAACCAGAATCCTTACGCTGGTCCTTGTGCTTTGTGCCACCTATGCTTTACCTGCTGTGCTACCACCCGACTCCCTTTTAAAAGGTTTTTTTTTTTTTTTTTTAAGTCTAGTACAGCTCAGCTCTGGCTTGTGGTGGTACAAGGAATTGAACCTGGGACTTTGGAGCTTCAGGCATGATAGTCACTTTGCATAACCATTATGCTATCCTTATGCAGATACATTCTATTTTTAACTTCCATCAAAAAATGAAAAAAAAATCTAAAACGTTGTTGGGGACACTTTGATTTTCTGTTAGCCTTTCATTTAAAAATATTAGAAATAGTATGTCAGACTATATAACCATGTAGTAGGCTATTAATTAAAGTGCAGTGTATACAGTTTCAATTAATATATACATTTGTGTATCTATGTATATGTATATGTATATGTATATGTATATGTATATGTATATATATATATACACATTACAATCTATTAAAATTACTATTATTTATTTTTGTGGTGCCACAGACTTGCATATGTATGATTTCTGTGCTCTTGGATCAATCTCTTTAGTCTTTTAATATCAAATAGGCAGAGAGATAAACAGAAAGGAAGAGGCACTTACAGAACCAAAGCTTCCCCATCAAGATGTCAAGATTGTTCTTGGGTACAAGCCAGATCCTTAAAGTTTATATATTCATGTGTGTGTAGTGTATTTAAGATAGAGACAGAAGGATAAAGAAGCACAGAAAGGGGGGCCAAGTTTTGGTTCACCTGGTTAATTGCTCATGTTCAAGGTGCGCAAGGACCCAGGTTCAATCCTTTGGTCCCCACCTGGGGCTAGTTGGTGGCGCACCTGATTGAGTGCACAAGTTACAGTGTGCAAGGACCCAGGTTCAAGGCCCTTGTCTCCACCTGCAGGGGGAAAGCTTCACAAGTGGTGAAGCAGGGCTGCAGGTGTCTCTATGTCTTTCTCCCTCTGTATCTCCCCCTCCTTTCTCAATTTCTCTGTCTCTAAATAAATAAATAAATAGAATTATTTTTTTTAAAAAAAGAAGCAAAGAAAAAAGACAGTGAAAGAGACCACAGCACCAAAGCTTCCTTCAGTGAGGTGGGGGCCAGGCTCAGACTTGGGTCATGCAAATGGCAAAGCAGTACAACTATTCAAGTGAGGTACTTCCATATATTTTTAAAACAGATGTTTCAAATATAATTTCAATAGATCAAATGATGTCTGAATTTTTTCCTGTGAGACAGATATTATTCACACATAATTTGGGTCTTGGATAGTTATTCAGAAAGACCACCTGAAGAGATGTAGAAAAATTAGCAGAGATAAACTGAAATTAAAACTATATCCCTACAAGCTATGGAAAAGTAACGTCTAGTGAGAAATAAGAATCATTTGCCCATATCAAAGAAGAATGAAAACATTTAGTATAAGGATAAACAGAATTCCCATTATGCTGCCTACCCAGTCCAACAATATGCTGTCTCCTCAACCCTACAGTTATGCTTTTATTCTTACAAACTTTTATACTGTTTATTCCATGGCTTACTCTATATAACCAGGAAGTTTATATGGGTTGTCTGTTTCTTTTTTTTTTAACATTTTTGATCTTTATTTATTTGTTGGATAGGGACAGAAGTTGAGAGGGAAGGGGGTGATAGGGACAGAGACAGAGAGACACCTGCAGCACTGCTTCACCACTTGTGAAGCTTTACCCCTGCAGGTGGAGACAGGGGCCTTGAACCTGGGTCCTTGCACACTGTAACTTGTGCACTCAATCAGGTGCGCCACCAACTAGCACCATTTTATTTTTATTCCCTTTCGTTGTCCTTGTTTTTTATTGTTGATGTAGTTATTATTGTTGTTGTTATTGATGTCGTCATTGTTAGGTAAGACAGAGAGAAATGGAGAGAGGAGAGGAAGACAGAGTAGGAGAGAAAGATAGACACCTGCAGATCTGCTTCACCGCTTGTAAGGTCCCTACAGGAGGTGAGCCAGGGGCTTGAACCCAGATCTTTATGCTGGTCGTTGTGCTTTGCACCATGTGAGCTTAACCTGCTGCACTACAGTCCAACTCCCTAGTCTGTTGTTTTTATGTTATTGTATATGAGATGGCCCACTTCACATGGTTGTTTAGATCTTTTTTAATTTTTTTTTATTTTTATGTATTTATTTTCCCTTCTGTTGCCTTTAGATCTTTTAAAATTTTTTTTATTTACTTATCATTGATTTGCTAGAGACAGAGATAAACTGAGAGGGAAGGGGGAGGGAGAGAGGGAGAGAGACACCTACAGCACAGCTTCACCACTTGTGAAGCCCCCCCCCCCAGGTGGGGTTGGGGCTTGAACCTGCATCCTTGTGCTTAGTAACACCACCACCTGCCCCATGTTGTTTCTTTAGAGGTAAGTGAATAGGCATGAGGGATGCATTTACTAGTGAAAAATTAATTAGCTCTCTCTTCTTATTTCATTATATTCAGACCAAACATGTATAATTGTTTTTTTTTTTATCTCCCTAAACAGAAATCTGTGAGAATGCCATTATTGTGGATTCCAACACCCATTTTCAATGTGAAGAGGGAGTTTTTCTATACATCAAATAAGTAATTTTCAGAACCCAACAGGATCTTATAGAATTCAATTCAATTTGATATTACCAGCAGGTAGTGTCAGATTCCACAGGTTAAGAACTGAAGTTCCACAAGACAGATCCCACTACACTAGGACACACATACTCAAAGAAACTTGTGCATGTTCTCTCTCTCTCTCTTCAGGTGCAAAACTAAAGCCATATTACCATATATATTTCTGTTTTTTAAAGATTTTTTAATATTTATTTAATTTATTTATTTATTCCCTTTTGTTCCAGGAATACTCACCCTATACCTCCAAGAAGTAACTGAAACAAATCTGGTCTGTCATAGACTACCCAGGATTAAAAGGTTACCAAAAATTGTTAGATTAATTCTTTATCCAATTTCCATCATTATTGCACATATCAGTCTTTGACTATCTTATTTATTTATTTATTTATTTAAAGAAATAGAGAGCTAGAGAGAGACCGGTGCACTACTCTTCTATAGCTTATGTTGGCACTGGGGATTTAAATGAGGTCCTCAGAACCTCAGGCATGAGAGTTTTTTAGATAGTAATTATTTCTCTTCCCAGTCATTTGAGTGTGTTTTAAATTAAGTTTCATAGTCGATCTACACACGAACATATATTTTCCTTTTATTATCAATATAAGTCCTTTCCATGCCAAGAAAGATGGTTTAGGACATATTTTAATTGTTTGTGTAGTCCCAGAATGTAGCCTGAAAGCCTCAAATAAACATTTCTTTTTTGGTTCCAACTGATCAAATTTCTTTTTTATTAAAGAAATTGTGCACTGTCAAAGAAATAAATTGAAACTAACATCTTTTACAGACATACATGTAAGTGCAACTTCAGGTATTCGATTCAATTTGATCTGATTTTGATGTGTGGTGTTACATAGTGGCCTAGTTTCACTTTTCTACATGTAGCTGTCCAGTTTCCCCAGCACCACTGTTGGAGACCTCAATGAAATGGGGAGGGGGGGGATGTGTTGGAATTGTCAGTCCCACTCCTCGCCCCTTCTCACAAGTACACAAAAGACTTTTAATCATCTTTGTCTTTTTAATGAAACTTTGATATAATATCCAAAAGGTTTGGATAGAAAAGTAGGAGGCTTGTGAGTCTGTGGAAATTCAGAAAATTGACATTTTGGTCCATGTCATTCCACATACCTGGTCCTGTATATTTCTTCCCTTTGCATGTTCATCTGTATTCTTTATCATATCCTATAATAAACTGGGTTCTGATGTAAATACTTTATGCACTATATATAAGTGAGAGGGAGGTATAACAAATATGTAAGGGACTATTAGGTAGAGTTGCAGCTAGACAATATTTTTCATGACTCAGTGTTAAATCTGCATTGACACAACCAAGCAAAGCCATTTTATTTTACTTTTCATCTGTCTCACTCTTCTGTAAGCTGGGGGAGGGGGTCTGGTATAATAAATCTGCTTTTTTGTTTGTTTAGCTGAGTTTTTTTTTTTTTTTTTTGCTTTGTTTTGTAGTCCTTAATGGTAGTTGAAAATCATGTCTCAGTCCATTATGCTGTTTTTCCTTCATAAAGCAGGAGGCTGTTTTTCCTTCATAAAGCAGGAGCTGTCAGGGTAACTACTGGGTTACCATAAATTAAAATAAGAAAAAAAGTAAAACCGAGGGCATGTGGGCCATGGAAATCTGAAATGTCACAGTACCTATATTCTATAAAGAAGTAACAAAGATGATAAAGAATCAACAAATAAATAAGAGAGTCCATCAAATATGTAAGTAGCTGTATTTTGAAATGAATCATTAAAATCCAGGAAGAAACAATATGGGAGTCTCAAAGCTAAACATAGTGCTACAAAAAAAAAAAAAAAAAAAAAAAAACCAACAATGTCACAACAGAAAGAGAAAACATTCTCACCTCCCCTCCTCTACTTCCTCCCTCTCCCTTTCCCCTTTCCCTCTCCCTTTCTCTCTTCCTCTCCCTCTGCCTTTCCCTTTCTGTTAGAATGTGCGACCCCATCAATGTATACTGGAGCTCCACTTCCCCAGAGCCCCACCCTACTAGGGAAAGAGAGAGGCAGACTGGGAGTATGGATCTACCAGTCAACGCCCATGTTCAGTGGGGAAGCAATTACAGAAGCCAGACCTTCCACCTTCTGCAACCCACAAAGACCCTGGATCCATACTCCCAGAGAGATAGAGAATGGGAAGGCTATCGGGGAGGGGATGGGATATGGAGATCAGGATATGTGCGGAACTGTACCCTTCTTATTCTATGGTTTTGTTAATGTCTCCTTTCTTAAATAAAAAAATAAATAATAATAAAAAGAAAAAAAGAAAATCCTAAAAAAAAAGAATGTGCAAATAAAGGCAGCAATGATGCTCAGATCTACCTCCTTTGCATCTGTGTCTTAGAACATCTGTACAAATGATAAACAAAAATGTTAGTTCTATGATATAATAATGAAAACAGTCTTGTATTTGGGCCAACTGAGATTATACAAGGGAGGAAAGTACTGGCATTGTGGATCTTAAAATATTCAGATGTTTTTCCATTTCCATTTTGTAGAACTTAGAATCAATAATAACATATGTAAATTAAAGTAAGTCAATTCTGTAGCTGAGGTATTATCAAAATGATATTTAAATGTTCCCTCCATTGAGTTTCAAAATTTTCTCATTATACTTAAAGCTTTACCAGCAAGTGAAAACTGTGTGTATTATTGATCAGGTTGATTTTTTTTTCATAAAGAAATGCAGCAGTTACATTCTCTAATGCTATGAAGTGCCTTGAAATAACTGTGCTAAATATTTTCCTGATCAATAATTATTTCAAATCTACTTCACAGGACTTCAGTGCAGATTTTATGTGTAGATATGCTTGGAATAGCTTGATAATTTAACCAGTGTTTGAAGATGGCAGGATTGACAACGTTCTCTAAACTATCTGCGATGTGTCATTTACACCATCTGGGCAGTACAAGCTAATTAGAAAATATATTCATCTTTCTTACTACCTCACTATTCTTTGCTAATTGAGTAGCATAATTTAGTTTTATACATACATGCTTTGCTAATAGAGCTGCATGTTGTTGTCCCTCAAATTATAGTTAAGTGCAACATTTTATTACCAGCTACCTGATTAAAATCACTTTAGATAACCTATTTGTGAATTGTTCACCTTGAGAAAAACACCTAAAAAAGCTTGTAATTTGAGATAGGGACGGGAAGGGAAGGCTGTTTGCTTTAAAAATCACAATGATGGGAGTCAGACGGTAGAGTCAGGTGGTAGCACAAGTGGGTTAAGCCCACGTGGCACAAAGCACAAGGACCAGAATAAGGATCCTGGTAGGAGCACCCCAGCTCCCCACCTGCAGGGGAGTCGCTTCACAAGCGGTGAAGCAGGTCTGAAGGTTTCTATCTTACTCTCCCCCTGTCTTCCCCTCCTCTCTCCATTTCTCTCTGTCCTATTCAACAATGAAGACAGCAATAACAACAACAATAATAACTACAACAATAAAAAGGGACAACAAAAGGGAATAAATATTTAAAAAATCACAATGATGTTTGGATTGCGATAAAGGGTAGAAAAATTGATAGCATCATTTTGATTAAACATTTCACATTCTTAGATACATCTGAAAGGAATTAGAATGTTGATAATTGTGAGTAAGAAAATGGAATCCGGAGTTGTAAGAAAAAATATTGTTACAGTAGTGAAGAAATGGGTATTCCCTTGTAAAGTAAATTTATTTTTTTGTTTTAGAGAGAGGCAACATGCATGAGGTAGGTGACACTGATAAAAGTAAGGCTAGCTACTAGTGGCTTGACTTGAGGGCTGGGCAGGCTAGAGCATACACATTACTATGCAAGAACTCAAGCCCCTGCCCCCCTACCTGCAGTGCTGTATGATTGATGAATCAATATTACAGGTGTATCTCTTTCTCTCTCCCTTTCTATCTCCTCTTCCCCTCTCAGGTATCTAGATCCAGTGACAACTCGAATGGAAAAAAAGAAAAGGCTTGGAGCGGGGTGGTGATGCTCCTGGTTGAGTGTACACATTACACTGCACAAAGGCCCAGGTTCGAGCCCCCAGTCCCCACCTTCAGGGTGAAAGCTTTGTGAGTGGTGAAGCAGTGCTGCAGATATCTCTCTCTCTCCCTCCTCTCCATCCCTCCCTCCATCCCTCCCTCCATCCCTCCTCTCCATCCCTTCCTCTCTAGCATCCCCTCCCCTCTCATTTCTGTCTCTATCCAAAAAATAAATATAATAAAGTTTTTTGTCTGTTTTTTAATATGTATTTATTCCTGTTTGTTGCCCTTGTTGTTTAATTGTTGTAGTTATTATCGCTGTCGTTGTTGTTGGATAAGACAGAGAAAATGGAGAGAGGAGGGGAAGACAGAGAGGGGGAGATAAAGACACCTGCAGACCTGCTTCACCTCTTGTGAAGCAACTCCCCTGCAATTGGGGAGCCAGGGGCTTGAACAGGGATCCCTACATGGGTCCTTGCACTTTGTGCCACCTGTACTTAGCCTGCTGCACTACTGCCCGACTCCCCCCAAAATACGATTTTTACAAAGAAAAAAAAAATGGCTTGATATTTTATTAGCAGAGACTAAGTTACATAGCATCACATATTGGTACAGGATTTATAAAAAGTGTCTCTTGAGTACAGACACTCTGCCTGATTATACTAGACAGAATGGGTTTATATGAGCAATTCTCTCTTTTGCCTCTCTCAAATATCCAACATAAATTTAAGCTAAGACACCATGTAGCCACCAGGAGAGCTATATGTCAAAATAACTAAAGAAGACTAACTAACCAATCACTGTGCACCTCTGAATACACAGATGGTCAACATTTCACTATTGTAAAAGCTATATTCATTTGGTAGAATTGTAATTCAAAGTTTGGTCTCTTTCTGAGTTAATGTAATGTTCTCTAGTGACACTGAGCATAGTAGTCAGTAAAAGCTCTCAATCTGGATGCTACTGATCATAGTTAAACATCTGATACATTATAGTGTTACCGGCACTTTTGAAATATGTGTCTTGTGTTTTTATATCTCATCATGCTTGTTTTTCCTTGACACTATTCAGTACTTACATGATACTTAACACTTCATTATAATACAGTATCATTGTTAAATGATTTTGTCTAGCTGCAGACTAGTGGGTTTCTGAGCATGTTTAAATTAAGCTAGGGTAAAATGTGATATTAGGCGGGCTAGGTGCACTATATTAATTTAAAATAAATTTATTAGTAAATTAAATAATTTACTTAATAATGAGAGAACTAGAGCATCATTCTAGCATGTGTTATGTGGCATATTGAAATCAACCTCCTGCATGCAAGACCTGTTTTTTTTTTTCTTTTCATATCACTTATCCAGTGACTAAATGTATTTTTATCTTAGGATATTTTCATTTTTTACCATGAATTTATCAGGATATAACCTCATTATAAATTGAGGAAAGTCTGTGTAACAGGTGCTCTAAATCATCAGTTGCATATGTGTCTGTCATCTAATTTAAGTAATTAAAGTGTAAAAGCCAAAAACAGACATTTTTACATAATTTTTCTTTAATTTTTACAATAAATAAGAATTACTTTAGAAAATTTTAAGATATACTCAGAAACGTTAAATCGCTTGCTTTTAAAAATAGCTTATTTCTCTATTTATTTATTAGAAATTGGAAAAAAATTAGAGGGAAGGGAGAAGAGAGAGAGGAGGGAGAAGAGAGAGAGGGAGAGAGAGGGAGAGAGAGGGAGAGAGAGGGAGAGACACCTGCAGTACTGTTTTCCTACTTGTGAAGGTTTCTTCCCTGCAGGTGAGGGCCAGGGGCTTGAACCCAGATCCTTATGCATTATACATGCATAATACATGCACTCAACTAGGTGCACCACCACCTGACCCCTAAATAACTTGCTTAAAGTCACACAGACAATAAGTGTAGAATTTAAATTCCTGATGCTTTCTGCCAATATCTGTTTTCTTTCTCCACACTGGCTCACTGCTTTAAGTCAACTATTTCATCAATGACATATTCTGTTTCTCAGTATTTAATAAACTTACAAAGTGCCTGCAATATCATTCAATCCTCACATAACTGCCATATATTTAAGCATCTGAAATGAACTTTCACAGAATTATTAGCAGTCATTTAAATCAATGCATTTCAAAATATATACTAAATTACTCATAATTCAAATTAATGTTTTCCATTAAAAAACTATTATAGGCAATGAAAAGAATCAACATTGGTCTTTCAAAGCTAATATGCATAAATATAAAATAAACATCAAAAGATCACTATTAGATTGAGAATGCAATCTTAGTGAATATAATTGAAGCACATCTCTATGCGAAAACCTATCTGATTTTAAAACTCATTTGGTTTTGTTATTTTGTTAATGCTTTAACCACATGCATGTAGATAATCACAAATAAATCACAATCATAATATTCAAATGTAATTCCATCTTTTCTATCCCACTAAACCCAAATCTTAAAAGTCAGCATTGGGGACAGGCAGTGGTACACCTGGTTAAGTGTACATGTCACCATAAGCACGGATTCAGGTTTCAGCCCCACCTCCCCCCAGGGAGTACATTTCACTAGTGGTGAAGTAGGGCTGCAGGTAGGTCTTTCTCCCTCTCTATCTACCCACCCCCTCTCAATTTCTCTCTGTCCTGTCAAATAAAATAGAAGGGAAACAAACAACAACAAAATCAGCATTAGAACTTTTTTTAATACTGAATTCACTTCACACATGAGAAGTAATTGTTCCTTGTTTTTATATTGTCATATATGTCTAGTCACTATGTCAGTTTAGTTATCACCAAAAAAAATGCTCCTTGGGTTTCAGAAAAACTTTTAAAATCATTTTAACCATATATCCCCTGATTATAATTATTCTATTTCTTATAAAGGAAGGAAATTAATTTCTTCATAAAGATAATATTTCTCTGTGTAACTTTCTTTTCTTGTGTACATTTTCACACAATTGTATTTTTAAATTTTTTTTAATATTTATTTATTTCCCCATTTGTTGCCCTTTTTATTATTATTGTTGTTATTGATGTTGTCATTATTAGGTAGGACAGAAATGGAGGAGGGAAAGACAAACAGGGGGAAAGAAAGATAGACACCTGCAGATGGGCTTCACCGCCTATGAAGTGACTCCCCTACAGGTGGGGAGCCAAAGGCTCAAACCAGGATCCTTAGGCCGGTCCTTGTGCTTTGTGCCACTTGGCACTTATCCCACTGTGCTACTGCCAGACTCCCCACACAATTGTATTTTTATAATAATATACAATACCATTATTCTAGAAACTTTATCTCAAAAATTCAAAAGATTAGATTATGAACTTAAATCCCAGAGACAACGGAAATCAAAGAGATAAATATGAAATTTTGGTATGTGTAAAATGACTAACACACTGAAGAATGAGGAAAAAAAAGAAAACAAGCAGGAACTTTGGCTTGTCAGTTTAACAAAGAATGTTGGAGGTGATATCACTTAGCCAGGAAGGGGAATTACGAATGGGAAGGTGAAAACAAACTTCAGAGTGAAAATTCAGATATTGGATGAGATGAGATATACTTACCAAGCATGAGTTTAAGGATCAAAGAAGAAAAATATTTGGAAGATTAAGTGTGTAAATGATTATGGACATGAGTAAGAATTTTACTCAAGAATATTTAGCAAGTATAAAATAAATATGAAGTGTATTTATCAAGAATAAGTACTTGAGTAAGAGAAAAAAAGAAATTGAGAGAAAACAGCCTAGAATAATAATCAGTTGAAAGAATAAGAGAAAATAGAGTATTTCTATTAACATGATAAATTCCACAAAGGGAAAAAAGAAAGTTTTGTTTGTTTTTTAACTGTTTGAATGTTGTTGATAACTCAAAGAAATGAGAACAGTATTTCAATCATATTTAACATAGCAAGTGTAATTGGCATTCTAGTACATACAGTTTCAATGGGATGGAAGTCATGTTGGTACAACTAGAAAATTAATGAGCAATTTTTCATTATCCATATTATTATTTATTTTAAAAAGGAGACATTAACAAAACCATAGGATAAGAGGGGTACAACTCCACACAATTCCCACCACGAGATCTCCATATCTCATCCCCTCCCTTGATAGCTTTCCTATATTTTAGCACTCTGAGAGTATGGACCTAAGGTCATTCAAGATAATGGCGTCCATATATAGCAAACCTATAGCCCACATCATACTCAATGGACAGAAGCTGAAAGCATTCCCTCCTCAGACAGGGGACTAGACAGGGCTGTCCATTATCACCATTACTCTTCAACGTAGTATTGGAAGTTTTTGCCATAGCAATCAGGCAAGAGAAAGAAATCAAAGGAATACAGATTGGAAGGGAAGAAGTCAAGCTCTCACTATTTGCAGATGATATGATACTATACATAGAAAAACCTAAAGACTCCAACAGGAAACTACTGGAAGTTATTAGGCAATATAGCAAGGTGTCAGGCTACAAAATCAATGTACAAAAATCAGTGGCATTTCTTTATGCAAACACTAAATCTGAAGAAGAAGACATTCAGAAATCACTCCCCTTTACTGTTTCAGCAAAATCAATAAAATACCTAGGAATAAAGTTGACCAAAGAAGTGAAAGACTTGTATACTGAAAACTATGAGTCACTATTCAAGGAAATAGAAAATGATACCAAGAAATGGAAAGACAACCCATGCTCATGGACTGGAAGAATTAATATCATCAAAATGAATATTATCCCCAGATCCATTAGCCATATTATAAACTAGATAACCAGAAAACATTCTATGCACCAATACTTAAAATTACTACAGAGTATTACATCATTTAAAATATAAATATGATGTGGGGGTGACACCTCTTGAGTTATAAAATTGTAAGTTGACTGTGAAAATTATGTATTTGTTGTAAGGAGGAGGATAGGTGTAAATTTAACAGTGTAAAGATTTGGGCTGAGAAATTATGGATATCAGCCATGAACAATTTTTTTAGATAAGCCCATAGAGAATTGATCTGCCTACAACATTCTCATTCTTGCATGTGAAGTTATCACTAATATAATCTGAGCCCTAATTCCCAAAATTCAGCTTTTCATTTTAAATAATTATGTATGTATAAAATTATATGTTATGTGTTATATAATTAAATAATAACAATGATAATAACTTTCATTTTATATTACATTTATTGGAACATTCTCTACCATTGTTTATCCAAGTTGAGGGCAAGGTCCTATGGGAGGCCCATAAAGGGATCTTTTTTGTTGTTCCTGATAGAGATGACCAGTAACAATGGAGAGAGGGATTTATTTGAGGTCTAGGCCCATCATGTCTGTTGGGGACTCTCAGGACTCCCCGAATAGGGCCCCAGCTGATGGGGTGGCCTGATAGTGACTAAACAGTCATCATTAAAGTATGCCAGGTTATATTGCACAGATATCCATCATGGGAGGATAGGTGTTATTATCAAAGTGATAACACCTATGTTGCAAATCAGTCTTTCCTTCATGAAACCATTTTCTAAAAGGTAAACTTTTAGATTAGAAAAAGAAAGAAAACAATATGGAAGAGAGCATAGATGCCCTCCTCACCTACTTACTATATGTTAGAGGTCTAGACCCATCATATCTGTGTGGAAATCCCAAGGATTCCCTGACTAGGTGCTGGATGATGGCCATGGCCTGGTAGTGACCAAAAGGGCCATCATTAAAGTGTGCTGGTCTCTTGACCTTACCCAGCTTTTGTAGTCCTTACTTTATCTGCCATGGCTAGACTTAAAGTAATTGAGAGAAATGACATAGGAAGTAAGTGAGGGGGGTGAGGGGGGAGAAGGAGGGGAAGAGGGGAGAACACATTGAATGAATCATGTTAAATGACATCAGCCAGAAAGAGAAGGAAAAATAGGGGATGATTTCATCATAGACAGAAGTTGAGAAATAAGAACAGAACATAAAGTAGAACTGGCATTGTGTTTGGTATATTGCACCAAAGTAAAAGACTGAGTGGTGGGGAGGGTTCAGGTCCTGGAACACTATGGCAGAAGAGGAACTAGTGGGGATTGAATGGAAATGTGGAAAACTGAACACTGTCACACATGTACAAACTATTGACAGTAAACCTTTAATCCTCTAATTAAGAATTTTTTTCAAAAATTGTGATTTCTCTCTCCCTTGATAGCATCCATCTCTATTCTCCCACCTCCTCAAACAAATGCTTACTGAATATTAAAAATATTCATTGTACTTTTAAAGGTTTTTTTTAGTTATTTAATATTGATTTACAAAATCAATATTAACAGGGGTGTTTCCGTTTGTATTAACAGGTAACAGGGGAGTTTCCATCACCAGAGTTTTGGAATCTTCAGTAGTTGTCCCAAGGTCACAAATATGGGTTGACTATTATTTCTATATCTATCTATCTGTCTGTCCATCTATCTATCTACTTATATTTATATATCTACCATTTTTTTCTATGACCCTGGCTTCTCTTCCTAAGTCACAATTACAGCTATTACCATTTCTGAATGTCCTTCCCTTTTCCTCTCCTCTCGCAGGGTTCATTATACTATTAAACATGTTGAATTTATTTTTCAGGTATCACTGGTTTACAAGACTATACATTTAATTTTTTATTATCTGTATTTGCTTATTGGATATTAGAGATGGCCAGAAATTGAGAGGGAAGAGGGAGAGAGAGGAAGAGAGACAGAGAGACACCTGCAGCCCTTCTCTACCACTTGTGAAGCTTTCCCCCTGCAGGTGGGGACCAGGGGCTCGAACCCAGATCCTTGTACATTGTAACATGTGCACTCAATCAGATGCACCTCCACCTGGCCCCCCAAGACCATACATTTTAGAAGTACTATTTTACATGTTTTCAAAATATATTACCCCTTCATAATCAAAACACCAGTTTCCCTTCATGAAAATCTCTTGGCTCTCTTACACTCCTACAACTCACTTCCCCAACCTCTTCAGGAATTTTAGTTCTGCCGTCTGAGTCTAAAGGTTTGTTTTCATTTTACTTTGTTCCAGTGCTTTGTTCCTTTTCACACTCTGTGAGTGAAATCACTCAGTGGTCTCCCTTTATATAATTCCTTCAGCACTTTCTATGGGACAATTTTAGTAGCAATGGATTTGTTTAACTGTTATTTGTCAGCAAAGCCCTTTCTTATTCCCAGAAATTTGAGTGAAACCTCTTATATAGAGCACCGTTGATTGGAAAATTCTTTCCCATTCAGATTTTAATATATTCTGCCAGTCTTTTCTGGAATTGAGTTTCTGTTGAGAAATATTTTGATAGTATTACAGAATTCTTTGACAAATGTTATTATTACATGTCTTGATATGCACCTGTATGGGCTTATTCTGTCTGAAGCTTCTATCTCCATCTTTATTTTGGGGGAATTGTCTGCTATTATTTCTTCAAATAAGAATACTGTCCCTTTCCCTCTCTGCTCCTCCTGACACCCTTGTGATGAGATTCTTGTTTTTCTTAATATTGTCTCATATCTGTCTCATAATATCTTCATTTATTGATATTTATATTTTCTTCTCTTTTTTGTGATGAATCTTCTACCTTATCCTTGAGCTCACTGCTTCATCCTTTCATCTCTGTATCTTTATTGGTGTTTCTCTCTACTGTACTTTTCATATCAGCTAATATATATATATATATATATATATATATATGTGTGTGTGTGTGTGTGTGTGTGTGTGTGTGTGTGTGTGTGTGTGTGTATACAATTTCATATCGGACTTTATTTCTGCAATTCCAGTTATGTTTTCTCTCATACTTTCTCTATTTGAATTTTTACTTCACTGGACTTTTCATTTCAGTGAGCATCCTTAGTATCATGGCTTTGAAGTTTTCCTTAGGGAGATTATACAGTTTCCTAAAGGAGTTTTCTTCAGGCTATCATCTTGATCCTTCGGTGTGAGTAATTTCCTCATGTTACCAGGTATCTTTATGAGGTCCAGGAGTTCTTGTGCTCATGTAGGAGGGAATTTCTGTATGACACATGCCAGTGGTTAAAACACCAGAATAATTAATCAAACGCAAATGGTAGGGGAAGATATACTCCCATTTGCCTCAGCTTGTCAATTATATTGGAGAAGTTTAAAATGACTGTTACCAAGAAAAATGAGAAAAAGAACTCAAAGAAGAACTAAGACAGCAGTCTGTTGAAAAGGCAGACAGCTGAAACAGAGTTGGCGTTAGGGAAAACGGGCACGTAGAGAGAGCAAGAAAGAGAGATGAGTTGAGAACTAGGGTCCCCGTGGTGACATATTTGGTTGAGCACATATGTTATCAAGCTTAAGGGCCCAGGTTCTAGTTCCCGGTCTCGGTCTCCACCTGCAGGGGGAAAGCTTCACAAGTGGTGAAGTAGTACTGCAGGTATCTCTCTTTCTCTCTCTCTTTATCTTCTTCTTCCTCTCAATTTCTGTCTCTATCCACTAAATATATAAATATAGTAATATTATATATATTAATATATATTATAATATTAATATATTAATAATATATATTGTTTATATATATTAATATATATTATATATATTAAGAGGGATATGGGGTGGTGCCCCTGGTTGTGTATACATGTTACAACGTGCAAGGACCTGTATTTAAGCCCCCAGCCCCCATCTGTAGGGAGAAAGCTTTGCAAATGGTGAAGCAGTGCTGCAAATGAATCTGTCTTCCTCCCTCTCTATCACCTCTTTCTCTCTCAATTTCTTTTCTCTATCCAATAACTAAATAAATAAAGATTAAAGTGTTCGGCGGTAGCACAGCAGGTTAAATGAGCATGGCCCAAAGCTCAAGGACCTAGGTAAGGATCTCAGTTGTTGCCCTTGGCTCCCCACCTGCAGGGGGGTCACCTCACAAGCAGTGAAGTAGGTCTGTAAGTGTCTATCTTTCTCTCCCTTTCTCGGTCTCCTCTCTCGATTTTCTGTCCTATCCAACAACGACAACATCAGTGGCAACAATAACAACAACAAGAGCAACAAAACAGGAAAAAAATGGCCATCATGAGCAGTGGATTTGTAGTGCAGGCACCAAATTCCAGCAATAACTCTGGAGGCAATAAATAAATAAATAAAATTTTAAAACAATAAATAAATAAAGATAATAAAAATTTGTTCTATTCTTCTAAAAAATGTGCTTGGGATCTTGATGGGGATAGCATTAAATTTATATATGACTCTGGGTAGTATATTCATTTTGATGATGTTAATTCTACCAACCCATGAACATGGAATATCTTTCCACTTCTTTGTGTCTTTTTCAATTTCCTTGAGTAGTGACTCATAATTTTCAGTATACAAGTCTTTCACTTCTTTGGTTAGGTTTACTCCTAGATATTTTATTGTTTTTGTTGCTATAGTAAAAGGAATTGATTTCTGTATTTCAATTTCTTCTAGCTTAGTGTTTGCATAGAGGAATGCCACTGACTTTTGAATGTTAATTTTGTAGCCTGACACCTTACTGTATTGTCTGATGATTTCCAAAAGCTTCTTGCTGGATTCCTTAGGTTTTTCTATGTATACTATCATGTCATAAACAAATTGGGAGAGTCTGACTTCCTCTCTTTCAATCTGTATCCCTTTAATTCCTTGCTCCTGCATGATTGCTATGGCAAGAACTTCCAACACTATGTTGAATAGTAATGGTGATAGTGGGCAGCCCTGTCTAGTACCTGATCTGAGTGGAAATGCTTCCAGTTTTTCACCATTGAGTATGATGTTGGCTGTAGGTTTGCTATATATAGACTCCACTATCTTCAGGAATTTTCCATCTCTTCCCATTTTTTGTAGTGTTTTGATCATAAAGGGATGTTGTATTTTGTCAAAGGCTTTCTCTGCATCTATTGATATTACCATGTGGTTTTTGGTCTTGCTTTTGTTGATGTGGTGGATCACATTGATTTATTTACATATATTAAACCAACCTTGCATGCCTGGGATAAACCCCACTTGGTCATGATGAACAATCTTTTTAATATACTGCTGTATCCAGTTGGATAGACTTTTGTTCAGTATTTTAGCATCTATGTTCATCAGAGATATTGGTCTGTAGTTTTCTTTTTTGGTCTGCTTTTGGTATCAGAGTGATGTTAGCTTCATAAAAGCTGGCAGGGAGTATTCTAGTGTCTTCAATCTTCTGGAAGACTTTTAAAAGTAGAGGTATTAGTTTTTCTTTGAAGGTTTTGTAGAATTCATTTGTAAAACCATCTGGTCCAGGACTTTTATTTTTGGGGAGATTTTTGATAACTGTTTCAATTTCATTAGCTGTGATGGGCCTGTTCATATTATCCACTTCCTCTTTACTTAGTTTTGGAAGTTGGTAGGTATCTAGGAAATCATCCATTTCTTCCAGGTTCTCTAGCTTGGTGGCATATAGTTGTTCATAGAAGCCTCGCATGATATGTTGAATTTCTGCGGTGTCTGTTGTGACATCTCCTCTTTCATTTACTATCTGATTTATTTGGGTCTTCTCCCTTTTTTTTTTTTTTTGTGAGTCTGGCTAAAGGTTTGTTGATTTTGTTCACTCTTTTGAAGAACCAACATTTACTTTCATTGATCTTTTGTATAGTTTTCTTATTCTCAATGTTATTTATTTCTTCCCTAACTTTAATGATTTCTGTCCTTCTGGTTGATTAGGGTTCCTTTGTTCTTCTTCTTCTAGGTCTTTAATATGTGCAATCAGGCTGTTTATTTGTGCTTTTTCTTGTTTCCTAATGTGTGCTTGTATAGCTATGAACTTCCCTCTCAGTACTGCCTTAGCTCTGTCCCAAATATTTTGATAGCTTGTGTCTTCATTTTCATTGAAGTCTCGAAACATTTTGATTTCTTCCTTGATTTCCTCTTTGACCCAGAGGTTGTTAAGAAGTGTACTGTTGAGCTTCCACATTTTGGGACTATTACTAATCTTTTGTTGATTGCTAAGTGTTAGTTTAATTCCACTGTGGTCTGAGAGATGCTTGGGATTATTTCAATGCTCTTGAATTTGCTGATGCTGTCTTGACAGAATATTCACCACAGAAGAGATCCAAAAGGCAGAGAAACACATGAAAAAATGCTCCAAGTCTCTGATTGTCAGAGAAATGTAAACAAAGACAACAATGAGATACCACCTCACTCCTGTGAGAATGTCATACATCAGAAAAGGTAACAGCAGCAAATGCTGGAGAGGGTGTGGGGTCAAAGGAACCCTCCTACTCTGCTGGTGGGAATGTAAATTGGTCCATCCTCTGTGGAGAACAGTCTGGAGAACTCTCCAAAGGCTAGAAATGGACCTACCTTATGATCCTGCAATTCCTCTCTTGGGGATAGATCCTAAGGAACCCAACATATCCATCCAAAAAGATCTGTGTACACATATGCTCTTGGCAGCACAATTTGTAATAGCCAAAACCTGGAAGCAACCCAGGTGTCCAACAACAGATGAGTGGCTGAGCAAGTTGTGGTATATATACACAATGGAATACTACTCAGCTATTAAAAATGGTGACTTCACCATTTTCAGCTGATCTTGGATGGACCTTGAAAAAACCATGTTGAGTGAAATAAGTCAGAAATGGAAGGATGAATATGGGATGATTTCACTCTCAGGCCGAAGTTGAAAAACAAGATCAGAATAGAAAACCCAAGTAGAACCTGAAATGGAATTGGAGTATCGCACCAAAGTAAAAGACTCTGGGGTGGGTGAGTAGGGAGAATACAGGTCCAAAAACGATTCAGAGGACCTAGTGGGGGTTGTATTGTTATATGGGAAACTCGGGAATGTTATGCATTTACAAACTATTGTACTTACTGTTGAACGTAAAACATTAATTCCCCAATAAAAAAAGAGAAAAAAGATAATAAAAATTGAAAATATACCTTAAAAACTAACTAAAAAAAAAAAAAGGAGGGAATCTAGTGGTTATGTACCAGAAGAACTATGAACATAGAGAAAGGCAAGAGGTGCTAGAGGATATTGCAGGAATAGTGGTAGAGACCACTCATGTGGCATCATGCTGATGCCACAGACTGTAATGCACCTGAGACTTTGAGGTCACAGGTTCAGTCCCCAGAAATACAATGCCAGAATTTAACAATTTAGTAGTGCTCTGATCTATCTGTCTATCTATCTATCGTTCTCTCTGTATTTCTCATTAAAATAATACAATTAAATGTTTTTTAAAGCAACAGACAAAGTCATATTTGAAGAAGTCAGGAAAGAATCCCAGTCTCCAACCTAAGATGGAAAGAGGCAAAAAATTACAGATAGAATTTTTCCACACACACTTACTTTATGGAAAAGAATGCAGATCTTATATTATCTCCTTGGGTTGGTCAGTAGCATAGTGGATTGGTCACACGTGGCACAAAGCTCAAGGACCAGTTAGGATCCAGGTTTGAGCCCCTGGCTCCCCACCTGCAGGGGAGTCCCTTCACAGGCAGTGAAGAAGGTCTGCAGGCATCTCTCTGTCTCTCTTCCTCTCTATCTCCCCCTTATCTCTCAATTTCTCTGTTTCTATCCAATAACAAAATTTAAAAAATAAATATATATATAATCTCCTTGTAGTCTCCATTAATCTGTTATCAAATACCAAATTCTCACAGCCCAAAGACTTTCATTTCCCCCAGTAGTACACCAAAAATACATAAGATGATTCAGTCAACTAGACTGACTGCAGTTATGACATATTTATTGGAGAGTTAGGAAGTATGAAGAGAATAAAAGAAGAATGAACAGGTAAAGCTACACTCTTTAGCCTCTACCTCCATAAGAGAGAAAGGTAATGGAACATTTCTCTTTCAGTCTATTTGAAGACTTAGTGTGTTCTCGTTATTCTCCAGAAGGAATAAAATACTATAAAATATGTATACTCAATATATACTCAATCTATATTTTGTAGATTCTATATTACCTTCTTAGAATTCTCTTGGTGATTCTGAAAGCATGTGTATTAGCTCCTATGGAGAACAAAAATCAATGTAGACCATAAAAATTATAGCGCCTGATAACAGCATGATATGTTGGTGCTCTATCATTCTTTTATCTAATACTACCTTTGAGGAAAATAAATTATCTTGGTTGCTGAAATATTTGGCCGTGGTTAAATTTGTTTTGCTCTGCAACCTCCTTAAGGTATGTAGCACTAATATTCTGACTATAGTTAAAAGTTTTTAAAGATAAAGCAATATATATAAAGTTTATATTGAGGAAAACATCAAAATTTTAGAATTTGGAGGCTCATAAAAATCTCCAAAATATTTAGAAAACTAAAAGACCATCAGGAAGATTAATAAAAATAAGAAAGATCTGGTTCTTTGAAGGGATAAATAAAATAGATAAATCACTGCCTGCACTCATTAGGAGAAGGAGAGAGAAAGCTATGGTAAAATCACTCAGAAATGAGAGAGATAATATTATCACAGATGAGGCAGAGATACAAGGGACCATACAAGACTATTATAGAAATACATATATGGAAATAAATTCAAAACTTAGAATAAATGGACACATTCTTGGAGTCTTACTTATTGCCAAACTTGACACAAGAGGAAGAGGATAAGCTTAATGGGCCAATCATTAGTAAAGAAACTGAAACAGTAATCAAAAGCCTCCCCAAGAACAAAAACCTGGGCCCAGATGGCTATACTAATGAATTTTATAAAACATTAATACCCACCCCCCTCAAACTCTTCCAGAAAATTGAAGAGGGAACATTCCCAAAAACATTCTATGAAGCTGACATCACTCTATTCCCCAAAGCAGGAAAAGACTACCAAAAAAGAAAACTGTAGACACACATCCCTGATGAACATTGATGCAGTGTACATTAACAAAATCTTGGCTAATTAAATCTATCATATATTAAGAGAATAATTCACCAATACCAAATGAAACTCATCCCTAGGGAACAATGATGCCTCAACATCTGCAAGTTAATCCACTGCAATGTAATTAACTATATCAATAAAAAGAAAGATTAAAATTCCAAGATATTATCAATTGATGCCAAATAAGTATCTGATAAGGTCCAACACCCACTTATGATAAAAGCCTTCAAGAAATTGGGAGTGGAGGAACCGGGTGGTGGTGCACCTGGCTGAGCACATGTATTACAATGCACAGGGACCTGGATTCAAGCCCCCAGGCCCCACCTGCAGGGGGAAAGCTTTTCTAGTGGTGAAGCAGGGCTGCAGGTGTCTCTCTGTCTCTCTTCCTCTCTATATCCCACCATTTCCTGTTGATTTCTGGCTGTCTCTATGCAGTAAATAAATAAAGAAAAATTAAAAAAAGAAAAAGAAATTGGAAGCAGAAGGAAAATTCCTCAATATAATAAAGGCTATATGACAAGCCCATGGCTAACATCATGCTCAATGGGGAGAAATTGAAAACTTTACCCATAAAATCAGGAACTAGGCAACACTCACCACTCTATTCAACATAGTCCTAGAAGTCCTCACCATCACAACCAGGCAAGAAAAATATATAAAATATTCAAATTGAAAAGGATAAAGTTAAACTATCATTACTTTTAGATGATATGCTATTGTAATTAGAGGACCTCAGAAAAGTTCTCCATCCTACTGGAAGTCATCAATAAATTCAGTAAAGTAGCAGGTACAAAGTCAATGTTCTGTGGCATTTCCTTATACAAAAGATGGGACAGAGGAAGGGGAACTCAAAGAAGCAATCCCATTTACAATTGAACCCCAAAAGATAAAATATCTAGGAATAAATATAACAAAGGATGTGGAGGACCTTTTCAATGAAAATTATGACACTGCTAAAAGAAATCAAGGATGACAGAAAAAAAAATTGGAAGAATATCCCCCGTTCATGGATTGAAAGAATAAATATCATTAAAATGGCAATCCTGCCAAAAAGCAATCTACAGATTCAATTCAATACCTATTAAAATCCCAGTGACAGTCCTGGAAACTCTAGGGTGGGTTCATTTCCTGCATGCTTCTCTCAATTCATACCAAATGATATTGTGTCCTAGAGCTCCACTTCCCCAGAATCCTGCCCCACTAGGGAAAGAGAGAGGTAGGCTGTGAGTATGGATCGACCTGTCAACACCCATGTTCAGTGGGGAAGCAATTACAGAAACCTTACCCTTCTGCACATCATAATGGTCTTGAGTCCATATTCCCAGAAGGTTAAAGAATGGGAAAGCTATCAGGGGAGGGGATGGGATATTGAGTCCTGGTGATAGGAATTGTGTGGAGATGTACCCCTCTTATCCTTTGGTTTTGTCAATATTTCCTCTTTACAAATAAAATTTTAAAAATGCAAAAATAAATAAAATCCCAGTGACATATTTCAAGCAAATTGAACCTTATCCAAAATTTTGTATGGAACTATTAAAAACGAAACAAAACAAAACAAGAGTAGCAGGAGCACTGTTGAGGAAAAATAAAAATGGAAGCATCATAATTCTTAAGTTCAGTTTTTATTACAAATAAATTGCAGTTAAAACAGTGTGTGGTATTGGAAAAAAATGGATATATGGACCAATGTTTTTAAAATTTCAGAGGCTCTTGCCAGCCGGGCTAGCTTCACGGGCGGGTAACAGAGACGACCAGAGACATACGGCTGGGCAGGGAAGCTATATTTCTTTATTAAGGAACAACGATTCATAAACTAAACCAAACTAATCACCAAACAGAACTCCGCTGTCTCTTTGCGGCGGCGCAAGCACTCTCTCTAACTCTGGAACTCAGGAACCCCTCTCGCAAGCACTCTCTCTAACTCTGGAACTCAGGAACTCTCGAACTCTGCAACTCTCTCACTTTGGAACCCTCTCTCGGGGTTCCTCGGGGCGGGGCGGGGCCAAGCGGGCCCGCGAAAACTTAACTGGACTGATCCAATTCTCTTGGCGGGGGAGAACTAGAACCCAATGTAAAGCATACAACAATTTAAAATTTTGGAGGCTCTTGCCGGCCGGGCTAGCTTCACGGGCAGGTAACAGAGACAACCAGAGACATACGGCTGGGCAGGGAAGCTGTATTTCTTTATTCAAGAACAATGATTCATAAACTAAACCAAACTAATCACCAAACAGAACTCTGCTGTCTCTTTGCGGTGGCGCAAGCACTCTCTCTAACTCTGGAACTCAGGAACCCCTCTCGCAAGCACTCTCTCTAACTCTGGAACTCAAGAACTCTCGAACTCTGCAACTCTATCACTTTGGAACCCTCTCTCGTTGGGAGAACTAGAACCCAACGTAAAGCATACAACAGACCAATGCAACAAAAAAGAGAGCACAGAAGTAAACCCACACATGTGTACTTGGTAAAGCAGCCAAAACTATCCAGTAGGGAAAAGAGTCTCTTTAACAAATGGTGTTGGCTTAATTGTACAACCACATGCAGAAAACTGAAACTAGACCTAACATCATGCACCAAAATTAACTCAAAATGCTTCAAAGATCTGGATATTAGTACTGAGATTATAAAATACATAGAATAATACATCAGTGAAACATTAAAAGACATTAACATTAAAGATGTTTTTGGAGAC
The DNA here is from genome assembly GCF_950295315.1 of Erinaceus europaeus. Classification (NCBI taxonomy): domain Eukaryota; kingdom Metazoa; phylum Chordata; class Mammalia; order Eulipotyphla; family Erinaceidae; genus Erinaceus; species Erinaceus europaeus. The sequence continues at coordinate 58,741,620 of NC_080173.1, read as the reverse complement.
TCTACCCCCTAATCAAGGGAAACAGAAACAATAATGAACAAACAGGACTATAACAAATTGAAAAGTTTCTACACATCAAAAGAAAATTCTATATGGATAATCAGGAAACTCAGCAAGTGGGAAAAGATATTTGCACACTACACTTCAGACAAGCAGCTGATATCACACATCTATAAAGATGGCTACAGCTCAACAAAAAGAAAAAGAACAACCAAAAAAAAGGAGGCAGAAGATATAAATAGATGGTCCTCTAAACAAGAGATAAACATGGTCCACAGACATATTAAACAAAGTTACAATTCACTCATCATTAGAGTAATGTAAATTTAAACCACATTGAGATTCTACCTCACACCTGTGAGTATGGGCTTCATCAATAAGACAAGTGTTGGAGAGGACCTGGAGAGAGAATGAAACTCTAGGACACTGCTCATGGGAGTGTAAACTGGTGCAGCCATTATAAGAATAGTATAGAGAATCCTTAAACAAGTACAAGTGGAAATACCTTATGATACAGCAATTCCACTCATAGGCATTTACCCAAAAAGATATATAACACTGATTTGAAAGGATACATACACCTCCATGTTCACAGTGGCTTTATTTGCAACAGCAAAAACTTAGAAATAACCAAAATGCCCTACAACAAATGACTAGATAAAAATGTTATGGGACATATACTCAGTGGAATACTACTCAGCAACAAAAAAGATGATATTTTATCCTTTTGTTTAAAGTGGAACTGGAGAATATTATGCTTAGTGAAATTAGTAAGGTAAAGAACAACTACATAGTGTTTTCACTTACATGCAAACTACAGAGAATTGAACATACAAATGTGAAAAAAATATTCACCTATATCTAAGACTGTGAGAAAATTATAGTAGTTATCTATGAACCCCATTTATCTGACATTTAAATACCCCATTTATAAGACATTTATATCTTACTGTTGTTAGGATTTTGAATCATGGCATAATGTATCTGTCTTTGGAATTTTTCTTTTTTAAAATCTTTTTGAATTATCTTTATTTATTTATTGGATAGAGACAGTCAGAAATAAAGAGGGAAGGGAGGGATAGAGAGGGTGAGAGACAGAGAGTCACCTGCAGCACTGCTTTACCATTTGTAAATCTTTCCCCCTGCAGGTGGGGTGGAATTTTTCTACAGATAAAAATGCCAAGTTGAAAAACAAGATTAGAAAAGAAAACACAAGTCGAACCTGAAATGGAATTGGAGTATTACACCAAAGTAAAAGACTCTGGGGTGGGTGGATGGGTGGGGAGAATACAGGTCCATGAAAAATGATGAATGAAATAGTGGGGGTTGTATTGCTAAATGGGAATCTGGGGAATGTTATGCATGTAAAAAAAAAAGAAGTAGAAACGCAAAGCAGAAATTGACTGAGTTTGGAGTATGGCACCAAAGTAAGAAAGCAGAAGTATACTAGAGTTTGCAGTGAGTACCTCCCTAATACTTCCTCTCTACTTTTCCAAGCTTTGGGTCCATGATTGCTCAACAATTTGTTTGGCTTTGTATGTTAACTCTCTTTTCAGTCACCAGGTTCCAGGTGTCATCAGGATGCGGGCCAGACTTCCCTGGATTGAAGACACCACCAATGTGTCCTGGAGCTCAGCTTCCCCAGAGACCCATCCTACTAGGGAAAGAGAGAGGCAGACTGGAAGTATGGACCAACCAGTCAACGCCCATGTTCAGCGAGGAAGCAATTACAGAAGAGAGACCTTCTACCTTCTGCAACCCTCAATGACCCTGGGTCCATGCTCCCAGAGGGATAGAGAATGGGAAAGCTATCGGGGGAGGGGGTGGGATATGGAGATTGGGCGGTGGGAATTGTGTGGAGTTGTACCCCTCCTACCCTGTGGTTTTGTTAATTAATCCTTTCTTTAATAAAAAAAATAAAAAAATAATAATAATTAAAAAAAAAATGCCAGGTGGCAATATCTCAATCACACATATGCCATACTGCTTTAGTATTTTGTAAAATACAGGTCATAACTGATTTTGATAGAACAACACAGGTACAATTTTGCTTTTTCTACATTTGAATAGAATGAACAAAAATCAACCACCTAGTTGACTAAGTAGTCTATACATCAACAATACTTGAGTTTCAAGCTCTAAAATGTTTCTACATATTTTTATCATTTTATTCCATAGAGGTATAGATAGTACAGTATTGTGTCATCTTCCAAAGAAAGTTCCCCCAGTACTTAGGTGTTCCCATACTGTGCTACAGCTACCACTGAGGGTCTTGAAATAATCACTATATCAGGCTAGCTCTTTCCTGGTGCTTTTAATTTTTTTCCATCTAAATAAAAGTGAGAAACAATTTGAAATCAAAAGACACCTTAACAAATTTATGCCAACTGAAGAAATGAATTATGAGAGATTATTAAGGATAGTATATTTCTTTTAAAAATATGCATACATCATTTCTAACATCAATGAAAGTTACTAAATTATGGTTTTGTTTTAGGTACAAAAGACTTTCATATGAATTATTTCTTTGTCTAAACACACATACATACACACACACACACACAACACTTGTCATCACTAAGGTTTCACCACTCCAAGATAACCTTTATGTTATAAAAAGAAATACAGAGGAAGAGTGCAAAAGACAGCATTGCATCAAAATTCTCCCTTTTGTATGTATTAGTCTGTCAACACCCATGTCAAGTGGAGAAGCAACTACATAATCTAGACCTCCCACCTCCTGTACCCTGTTGTTATGCTTCACATTGGTTTGGTCCCCCACCCACCTCTGGGAGATTTGGTTTAGCCCCTGCTAGTTTTGCGGGCCCCCTTGCCCCTGCCACCAGAGGTGAAGGATGCAGGACAGATCTGTGTGGTGATTGGTTTGGGTTAGTTTTTGAATAGTTGTTCGTGAATAAAGAAATACAGCTTCTCTGCCCAGCCGTGTGTCCTGGAGTCTCTCTGTCTACCACCGCAAAGCTAGCCCGGCCTACTGGAGCCCCGAACTTTAACAAAAAATGGCGCCCACGTGGACCTGACCTGCGCATCCCCCCAGATAAGTGAAGACTTTGCCTACCTATCTACAATGGCCTTCTTTTCTGCTTGTGAAGAGGTTTCCAAAGGCCTCTGCCCTTTCTTCACGAGACTGTTTTTCTGTTTCTGGAACATATATCTCTGGACCACTCTGTGGTTTCTGCCCAACGCCAGCCCGCAGGAGCCCAACGCCAGCCAGCATGAGCTGGCTTTTCACCAGGTGGTGCGGGGTATTGGGCGTGGGCTCCTCCCATGCTGCTCGGCTGCCGAGAGCAGGGCAGCAGGCATGGCGGGCAAAGCTGCAGCCCATGATGAACACCACACTGGGGCACCTCAGCCCATGCCTTCTGCACGGCTGGCCCGCCCACCCTCCTGCTATGAAGTCTGGACAGATCCTGGACCACCCAGAGACTGCCGGCTCCCTGCCGAAACTGGGCCCCCTGGTCAAGATCCCCAGCTTGGGTCTGAAGGCAGACAAGCTAGAATATGCAGAGATTCATCCAGAGATCATAACCTACAATTTCTAGAGCTGAAGTTGCACAAGAGGCCACCGCTAGACAACGCACTCCCCAAACGGCCAAGACAGTATAGATCTAAACTCGTGTTTAAAATGACATGTCTGGGAGTCGGGCTGTAGTGCAGCAGGTTAAGTGCAGGTGGTGCAAAGCACAAGGACCGGCATAAGGATATCGGTTCGAACCCCAGCTCCCCACCAGCAGGGGAGTCGCTTCACAGGCGGTGAAGCAGGTCTGCAGGTGTCTATCTTTCTCTCCTCCTCTCTGTCTTCCCATTCTCTTTCCATTTCTCTCTGTCCTATCCAACAACAACAACAACAATAATAACTACAATAAAACAACAAGGTCAACAAAAGGGAATAAATAAATAAAATAAATATCAATCAATCAATAAATAAATAAATAAAATGACATGTCTTTGTAACAAAAGTTTTTCTCCTTGTGTGTTAAAGACCATGTTTACGTGTGTGTTTAAAGTTTGGTAAACATTAACTTTAAGGTTAAAAATGTAACTTTAAGGCTATGTTCTTACCAGACAAAGTTAAATGAAAAAGGTTTTCAACATAGTTCTCATAAAGGTAAAATTAACTTACATTTAAAGTCTGAGTTAAAAATTAGTTAAAAATCAAAATATTTTAACTAAGTTAGTCTAAAAAAAAACCTGCACACAACTAGGGTGTGTCTCCATCTTAAATGGATGTAACAAAAGGTTAAATAGACTTGTTGATATGTAAAACTCTCGAATCCTTCTCAATTAGAAATGGTAGATTGCACAATGGTTATGCTAATGATTCTCATGCCTTAGGTTTTTATTTCCATGGTTCTTCTGTTTACCTTTCCACATTTTATTGTTTAAACTTTAAACAACCTTAAAATCATACTAAAAAAGACTTCCAATTGTAATAGAGTTATCAATTGTGGTAAACTTTGTAACCTGCTACAAGTTTTGGTTCATAGTAAGTTAATTGCAGAGGTCAAGTTCTCTACAGAAAAGCGGAATTCCAATGGCTGACATTCCCCATCGAGACAGACATACAACAGTTCACCCCCTGGCAATTCTTCGGTGGACATCTGCTTTGGACTGGCACTTCTATCGGACTCACTGGTACACCTCTAGGACACTTTGCACAAAACTAGCAGCTTCCCTTTATGCTGCTTGGTTTCTCAAAGACTGACTGCAGCCAGATGCCCTGGGACTCTAGGCCATATGCCCCCATGCTAGGTAATGCCCACAGAGAAAAAAAAAATGCCCATCGAGTCAAAAGCCCAAAGAGGCAGCAAAGGGGCTTTAGCTGATGAAGCTTTGCCCACAGAGGCAAAAAATGGCCCTCTCAGGCCTTCCCTTGGCAGCACACTGGTTCTTGTTGCTCACTTACATGTTCATCCATGTTTGTGCCAGTTTCTTTTTTGAAAATGCCTGTACAATATAGGTTTCTGTTCACCCCACACCCCTGACACTATGGTCATTTAGTTAAAAAGAAAAGGGGGAATTGTTTCTATGCTTCACATTGGTTTGGTCCACCCTGCCTCTGGGAGATTTGGTTTTGCCCCTGCTAGTTTTGCAGACCCCCTTTCCCCCACCCCCTGCCCCTACAGACTTCCAAAGTCCTTGCCTCTGCCACCAGAGGTGAAGGATGCAGGACAGATCTGTGTGGTGATTGGTTTGGGTTAGTTTATGAATCGTTGTTCGTGAATAAGAAATACAGCTTCTCTGCCCAGCTGTGTGTCCTCAAGTCTCTGTCTACCACTGCGAAGCTAGCCTGGCCTACCAGAGCCCCGAATATTAATGACAGTACCCCATAAAGACCTTTGGTCCATACTCCCAAAGAGATAAAAAATAAGAAAACTTCCAATTAAGGGGATGGGATATGGAACTCTGGTGGTGGGAATTGTATAGAATTATATACCTCTTATCTCACAATCTTGTCAATAATTATTAAATAACCAATAAAAAATGTGTCAGATTTAAATTTAGAGTATGGAAGAAATGCAGATATATGTGCTTCTCATAGTTTCTCATTCAAGAACACCACAATCACTCTACTACAAATAAAGAAATAAGCCATGGAGTTTTCTTCATTTTTTCTTCATTTTTTTCATCAATTCACATTCAACAAATAGTTGTTGAGTTTATCTTAACAAGTTCTCTCTCCTTTTTCTGAAATGAAATAAGTAAAAAAAAAAATCAGTCCTTGGAAGTGGTGAAATACTAGATGTGGGAGATGGGAGGTTGAGGTGTGGAAAAAAGAAAAAAGAAAAAACTTATTGACAGTAGTAGGCTGTCTTTACACGAATCTTTCCATAATATAGCAGGAAATTAAAAATTCTGCATCTGCTTACAAAGACTGTCGCCCTTTTGACCTTGATTTCCCAGGAAATAAAATAATGTCACATAGGAATCCTTCGTCATATCGGCTCAACTCACCATTCAATTTCTTTTGACCCTTACCCCACAAAGCAACCTCATGTGGTTCATTCATTACCTTAATTTAGCTACTCCTTTCCCTTGTCACTTGTTTCAGCAATTCCATTTCCATTCATCACATTAATCGATTCAAAATGATCTGACAAATTCTAATAGGTCTTCCAAATATTTAGCAATCAATGTTTCATTGAAAGGCTTTCACATAATCAGATAGTATTTTTTTTCAACTGTATTTTTCTGGCATTTTAATCCATACAATTTTCCCAGAGGTCATCTGTTACAACGTTGCATTAATATCTGCCATCTAGCTATGTCAGTATAAAGAAGTTGAAAAAAAAAAACCCAAGTTTAATATAAATGACAGTTTAAGTCTACTTTTATAATGGAAACATAGTAATTATGAGTACATCTTTAGGGTTAGGGTTAGTACCCTAATCCTAACCCCTAACCCTAACCCTAATAATCTTCATTACTGAGCACTGCTTACTTTAGAATATTAGTCTCTTATATTTGATCTGTCTGATAATGTTTAAATACAGTATATTTGTTAGCACTGCACTAATGCTAATAGCACTTAATATGTTTTCTAAGTAAATTTTAATTACATATTTTCACAGAGTATGAAAGAATCTAGTTTACCTCTACAAAGATTTAGAAATATTTACTGTGGAGGGTGGAGCCAAGATGATGACTTGGAAGCAGCTGCTGGCATGAGCTCTGACAACAACTGCTGGAAAGGGTAGGGATACCTGGCCTTCAGCAGGACGGTGAATAAGGGGTCCTAAGGGTAACACCAAGGAGGTGACTATAGCACAATTTGGGTTAGAAAACAAAGAAAAAAGAAAGGAAATTTTCTGATTATTTCCGAAATGCATCCCTTTCCCCTCCCCCTATAACCAGAACCCAGGCCCTGGAGAGCTGCTACTAGCAGGCTCCCCACTGATCTCTTTTCTTTACCAAGATTCCTGGCTCATCAGGGGTGTCATTCCAAGACAGTTCCTTCCTGAGAGCCAATCTGGAGCCTTCCAAGCATCAGACTAACAGGGCTCTTTTGTTACTCTGTTCTATTTTATTATTACTATTATTACTATTATATATACACATGTCCCTTTCCCCCACTCCTTCAGGTTTACCAAAATTAACTCTTAGTGTATTTATCATTACTACGTGACTGGTTGTCCTATCCATTGGGAGAGGAACTTGTTTAACTCTACCTACCTCCTCTATCCACTCTCCCCCTTCTCCCTCCTCCTAACTAATTTATAAAAAAAAAAACCTCTTTCCTTTCACTGCTCTTTTTTTCTTTTCTTTTTTCTTTCTTTCTTTTTTTCTCTCATTTTTGTCTTCCTTTCTTACTCCCTCTTTCTTCAGCTTTCTGAATCCACTGATATTCATTTGTGAATTTTTGGGGGGACGAAATCTGACTCAGAGTGGACTCTCTTTGTGTGTTTCTCTTCTCTACTTCCCTTTCTCCTCTTGGAATTCTCCTCTATGTATTTTCCTTAGGGAAACAACAGTTGAGACCCTCAAGGAAAATACTAGCTACCTTGAGGTAATTAGAGAACTGAAAGCGAAGTAGCTGAACTGAAGAAAGAAGCTGAGGCAAGGGAAAGTAGGCTAACAGAAACAGAAAATAGAATTAGCCAGGCAGAGGATGAGCTAGAGAAAACTAAGAAAGAGGTAAAAGAGCTCAAAAAGATATTGAGAGACACTGAAAACAACAACAATGACATATGGGATGATCTCAAAAGAAGTAACATTCATATAATTGGCCTGCAGAGGAAGAAAGAGAGGAAGAGGAAGTAAACATTCTGGAGGAAATAATAAAAGAAAACTTCCCAGACCTGAACAACAGAAAGGACATTAAGATTCAAGAGGTCCAGAGACTCCCAAACAGAATCAATCCAGACCTGAAGACACCAAGATACATCATAGTTATAATGAAAAGAAGTAAGGATAAAGAAAGGATCCTAAAGGCTGAAGAGAAAAAAAAATAGTCACATACAGGGGGAAACCCATAAGACTACCAGCAGACTTCACTCAAACTCTAAAAGCCAGAAGAAAATGGTAAGATACCTATCGAGCCCTGAATGAAAAAGGGTTTCAACCAAGGATGATATATCCTGCTAGACTTTCATTCAAACTAGATGGAGGGATCAAAACCTTCTTAGACAGACAACAGTTAAAGGAGGCAACCATCACCAAGCCTTCCCAGAAAGAGGTTCTAAAAGACCTCTTATAAACAAGAATATCACTATCATACTTACAATATATCAGAACAGATAAAAAATTGTTGAACAGTGGCACTACAATACATTACATCCATAATATCAATAAATGTCAATGGCTTAAATTCAATCATCAAAAGGCACAGAATGTGAGGATATATTAGAAAACATAACCCAACCATATGCTTCTTGCAAGAATCCCATCTGACCCAACAAGATAAACACAGACTTAAAGTGAGAGGATGCAAAATTATGAAACAGGCTAATGAACCACAAAAAAAGGCAGGAACATTCATTCTCATCTCTGACACAATAGATGTTAAATTAAATAAAGTAATAAAAGATAGGCAAGGCCATTACATTGAATGATTAGAGGATCATCAACCAAGAAGACTTAACAATTATTAACATCTATGCACCCAATAAGGGACCATCTAAATACATCAAACACCTACTGAAAGAACTACAAAAATACATCAATAGTAATACAATAATAGTGGGAGACTTTAACACCCCCCACACACACACTTAGGTCAACAAAGCAGAGAATCAACAAAGAAACAAGAGAATTAAATGAAGCATTGGACAGACTAGACATTCTGGACATTTTCAGAGTCCTTCACCTCAAAAAAACTGGAATACACATTTTTTCAAATCCACACAACACATACTCAAGGATAGACCACATGTTAGGCCACAGAGACAGCCTCAATTAATTCAAGAGCATTGAAATCATCCCAAGTATCTTCTCAGACCACAGTAGAGTAAAGCTAACATTTAACAACAAACAGAAAATTACTAAAAGTCACAGAATTTGTAAACTCAGCGACATACTGCTTAAGAACTATTGGGCCTGATAGACACTCAGGCAAGAAATTCAAATGTTCCTGGAAATGAAAATGAAGAAACAAGTTATCAGAATATTTGGGAAACTCATAGCCATACAATCACATATTAAACAACAAGAAAATGCTCAAATAAACAACTTTACTGCACACCTTAAGGACATAGAGGAAGAGGAACAAAGGAACCCTAAAACAACCAGAAGGACAGAAATTACTAAAATTAGAGTAGAAATAAACAACATCAAAAATAAGAGAACCATACAAAAGTTCAATGAAGTCAAATGTTGTTTATTTGAAAAATTAAGATTGACAAAGCCCTAGCCACACTCACTAAAAAAAAAAAAAAAAGCAGAAGACTCAAATTAATAGAATTGTAAATGATAGAGGAGATATCACAACTGACACCACAGAAATCCAGAAAATCATGTGAAACTTCTATGAAGAACTATACGCCACTAAGTTAGAAAATCTGGAAGAAATTGAAGAATTCCTAGATACATATGCCCTTCCAAATCTGAACCAAGAAGAACTACAAAATCTAAATGCACCAATAACAAAGAAGTCGAAACAGTTATTAAGAATCTCCCCAACAACAAAAATCCTGGACCAGTTGGCTTCACAAATGAATTCTATAAAACCTTCAGGAAACAGTTAATACCCATACTTCTAGAGCATTTCCATAAGACCAAAGAAACAGGAACACTCCCTTCCACCTTCTATGAAGCCAACATCACCCTGATACCAAAAGCAGATAGGGACACAGCAAAAAAGGAAAACTACAGACCAATATCTCTGATGAACATAGATGCCAAAATATTAAACAAGATCTTGGCCAACCAGATACAGCAGTATATCAAAAAGATTGTTCATCACGACCAAGTGGGATTTATCCCAGAAATGCAAGGTTGGTTCAACCTACATAAGTCAATCAATGTCATTCACCACATCAATAAAACCAAAACCCAAAACCACATGATTATCTCAATAGATGCAGATAAAGCCTTGCATACACCTATTCATAGCAGCACAATTTGTAATAGCTAAAACCTGGAAGCAACCCAGGTGACCAACAATAGATGAGTGGCTGAGAAAGCTGTGCTATATATGTGGAATGGGATACTATGCAGCTATTAAGAACAATGAACCCACCTTCTCTGACCCATCTTGGATGGAGCTAGAAGGAATTATGTTAAGTGAACTAAATCAGAAAGACAAAGATGAGTATGGGATGACCCCATCAATACAAGTTGAGAAAGAACAACAGAAAGGGAAACTAAAAGCAGGATCTGACTAAATCCAGAGTAGAGCACCAAAGTAATAACCCTGTGCTGAAGGGAAGGTGAACATTTGGCTTCCCAGGGCAAGGGGGGGGGGGGGTGCATGGGTGTGGGTGGGAGGGGACACAGTCTTTTGGTGGTGGGAGTGGTGTCTATGTACACTCCTATTAAATTGTAGTGATATAAATCACTATTTAATTAATATGAGAAGGGAAAAATTTATTGTATATCTCAAACTTTTTAAAACACAGACTGAGTCTTTTTAATACATAGGCTGAATCTTTGATATTTTGATTCTCTCAATAGCCTAGAACAGGGAGAACAGTAGCAACCAGTGGCACAGCTATATACAAGATGTTGGGTATTGTACAGCAAATCCTAACAAAGGGACTTTTTAAAGTTAACCCAATTACCAAATAATGTAATGATAACAATATCTATCCATTGTTTTCTTGAACTCTTAGACAGCAGGAACCTCACATTTCCACTACAGAGCTTATATTTCCCCCAGTCCTAGAACCTTAGGGTGGAACACAACTTCTTGCATGTTTCTCTCAATTCATATAAAATAATATTGCATCTGCCAATCACAACCTAATCAATGCAACAAGTGCCACCTGAGCATGCTTCACTTCAGACTGTGTCCAGAGACTTCAGGTGTGGAAAGACAACCCTTCACCCTCATCACTCAGGTGAGACCTTTCCTTTCATAGTATTCTCTAATTCCATTCCAGGTGGTTCACTTCCTAACAAAGTCCCAAAACCTAGATATAGACCAGGTCCCCTGAGATAGAGCATATGTTCACACATATCCATAAACTAGGGCAAAATATATACCTGAAAGCAAAAGTACACAGCAGTCTGCAGTGAGTACCCCCCAGCACTTCATCTGCACTATTCCAGCCATTAGGTCCATAATGGTTCAACAATTTGTTTGGCTTTGTATGTTAACTCTCTTTTCAGCTACCAGGTTCCAGATGCCAGCATGATGCTGACCAGACTTCCCTGGACAGACAACCCTATCAATGTGCCCAGGAGCTCCATTTCCCCAGAGCCCCTCCCTACTAGGGAAAGAGAGAGGCAGACTGGGAGTATGGATCGACCAGTCGACAGCCATGTTCTGCTGGAAAGCAATTACAATAGCCAGACCTTCTACCTTCTGCAACCCATAATAACCTTGGATCCATACTCCCAGAGGGATAAAGAATAGGATAGCTATCAGGGGAGGGGATGGGATATAGAGATCTGGTGGTGGGAATTGTGTGGAGTTGTACCCCTCCTATCCTACTGGTGTGTTAATGTCTCCTTTTTAAAATAAATAAATAATAAAAACAAAAGAAATATTTAGTGTGATGGGAAAAAAAAGTACACTGGACTCTTCCAAGACAGCAGATAGTCTCAATTCTATAATGGTCAATGAACTCAGCATATCTTTATGCATAGAGTACTTTTTACAGCGATGTCAAACTATGCACGTTTTAGTCATATATATGATACTAAAATGCATTACAAAGCACATTTGAAACCTTCACACTGGATTAAAATACATCAAGTTTATTTTAAGATTAATCTATCAAGGAGTATTGTCATCATGAAAGACGAGTGGTACTAAGACCTGTTTTAATGTTTTATAGAAACATTATTAAAAAATCCATCATTAGTTGCATTTTCCCTCAAGTCTAGAAGCTCAGTTAAAACACATTAAGCTTACTTTAAAATCAATAAAGTATTTTAAAAGGTCTTTTTCCTGGCACAAAACAAAAGTGGAATATATTTATTTAATCTATTGGGCACCAATATCTAATCCATCATTTGGGCTCCCTACATAGGATCATGTTGAATAAACCAGAGTTTTTTTATGTATATTTCAATTATTTTCCTGACTGGCTATGAAAATCCTTCCTAGTACTAGTTTTTAGTGTGTGTGTGTGTGTGTGTGTGTGTGTGTGTGTGTCTGTGTCTGTGTGTGTGTAGTTTATTTTCTCAAGGGTATTTATTTTTATACTGTTGTAAGAGTCCTTTTAGACCCAAATTGAGTCATAGTCACTGTAATAAACATTTAAAAAAAAAAAAGAGAAATGAACAGAAACACAGGCAAGCAATACATAGGTAGTAGTCACTCCCCTAAAAATTTCTCATATTTTTTGTTTTCGTCTTCTATTTTTTCTCACAGTCTATTGATTTAATTTTTCCTACTCTTCATATCAAATAGCAATTCCATAGTATTTGTTTCCTGTTGTTTGACTTATCACAATTATTCATAGACCAATTCTAACTATGGTCCTTGGAATTTTAAATTAAATATTAAATTTTAATAAATTTACAAAATTAAAAATAAATGTCAATTTCTTTCTAATTTGTCCAGTATAGATTCAGAGATGGAATATAGTTGCCTCAGCTTATTCTTTTCCACTGGTATACATCATATATCTAGTTCAGTAAAATTTGTTTCTGTAGCAATGGCTCTTTTTTCAGCTGGAAAACTCTGATTTAGTGAATAAGATTCATGTGAAACGACTTGACCCACAGGCATATGCTGAAATGCTCCAGAAATGCTCATTATCAGAGGAATGCAAGTTAATACCATACTGAGATTCCACCTTCTGCAGGCAGGGGTAGATAGCATAATGGTTATGCAAACAGACACTTATGCCTGAGGCTCTGAGGTTGGGGGAGACATTCTACCTTCACACCTGTGATAATGGTTTTCATCAACAAAACAGGAAGTGATAAATGAAGGAGAAGATATGAAGAAAGAGGAACTTTATTACACTGTTAATGGGAATACAAACTGATGCAACCACTGTGGAGGAAAATATAGAGAATCAAACAAATACAAGTGGACATACCTTATGATTCAGCAATACCACTAGTAGGTATTAACCAAAAGACAGGAAATCACTAATTTGAAGGGACATATATACCCCCCATGTTCATAGCTGCATTATCCACAGTAGTCAAAATATAGAAACAACTTAAATGCCCACTAACAGACTACAGGATAAAAAAAAATATAGTAAAGGAGCTGGATGGTGGCTCACCTGGTTGAATGTACACACTACAATACACAAGGACCAGGGTTCAAGCGCCTGGCCCCCAGTTGCAGAAGGAAAGCTTCACAAGTGGTGAAACAGGACTACAGGTCTCTTTCTCTCTCTCTGTCTTTACCCAAATTAATAAACAAAATAAATAAATAAATAAAAAGAAAAAAGTTATAGGGTGCATACTCAATGGACTCTCTCTCTCTCTCTCTATATATATATATATATATATTATATATATATATAATATATATATATCTTTTTTTTTAAAGGTATGTTCTTAGGGCAAAACAGATGGAACTTGGCAGGGAGCTAGGGCCCAGGGCAGGACACAAAGGGCATGCGGATATAAAAAAAAAAAAAAAGAAAAAAACTCGATGGAACTTGAGGTGATTATGTTTAGTGAAGTAAGTAAGGAACTGAAGGACAACGAGTATACGATTTCAGTCACATGTGAAATACAGAGAACTGAAACATATGAACTTGAAAAAATAGTCAACTCATATCTAAAACCTTGGGTAAACTATGATGGTTATCACTATCTTAACATTTTGTAAATCATTATTAAATAATTAATCAAAAAGACAAAAATAATGTATTTTTCTAAATCTCTGAATTTCATAAATATGTACTCTTAAAGTTACACAGACATTTTCAATGTTAAATTAACTTAGAAAAAATTATAATGCCTGTTCTGCCATAATCAGATATGTAAATTTGAACAAGCCATTTAACTTCTTGTTACTATTTATGTATTTGTAAAGTTAGCATCAGAAAGACCGTCACTGTTGGCCTTCCAACAAACTGAAAGATAATAACAACTCAACATCATTTTGATGATATATCAATATGGGATCCCAATCCACTTCATAAAATCATAAATTTTCATTCTGGGCCAAGACTAACTACATGAATGCTATGAAAAGTATCAAATACAAATTTAAACCTAGTCCCTTATTCCCTTTATGGTTATCGTATAAGCTTTTCCTAGGAGTTGAGTTTTATTTGAATACAATCTCACACTACCTCCTCCCGGAGGTTGAACTTCATTATGCACAAATATGTACACTTTGACAGGATATAAAGAAGGTTTTCTACCCATCTGATGAAAGATATAACTGAATTTCATTCTGAATTCCATCTCTAGTTATATAGCCATATAGACTTTCATCTGGTGGAGATAAGAGCATGACGAGGTTTATTTTTCATAAGTGTTTAACATACTTTCTCTTTCAAGAGAATATTTCTACATGGACTCTTAGACAAATAATGAAAACACCACACAGCATAGTACAATATATGCTTTGCTTACTAACAGTCCCTCAAAACTGAGTAAATGCAGCACACCTGGATGAGCTAAATGCAATTTTTTTATCTGCCATGATGACTTGTCATTCTAAATACTGTATTTCCGTTACTTTCACCCAGAGTATCCCCCCTGCTCAGTCTTTCTAAATAAGACTCACATCTCAATAGAGTCTCAGAAGCAATTTTCCATCGTTTCTCACAGGCCTCCAAGCTCCAAATATTTTTAAGATTTTTCCATATAGATTATAAACCTCGGCAGCGTAACCGTGAATCATCCTAATTTTGTTATGCCAAATCCACAGGTGATAGAAACAATGAAAAATAATCCAAAAAAAGAATCACACTACATTTCAGCAAATGATTTCTGACCAGTTTGACAGCTCTAGAAGGTTTTAAGAAATGTGCTCATTCTCTTCTCATGCCTAGTTACCATCATCCTTTATTTCATATAGTGTGTGAGTTGGGTGAATATACCACCTGGACTATCTGCTCTTTTTCCATGCTTACCTTTCTCAGCTTGACCAAACATCTAAATATAATAAAATTAAAAAGAAAATGAGAGGACTAAGGTAATACTACAACCTGAAATAACAACTATTTAATTCTATTATCACTTCTATTATAGGATGTATCTATATATAAAACCAGTGTAGTATAATCAGAAATAAAATGTTCGTATGATCCCTTTTGGCTTTTTTATTGGCCATTTCATCATAGGTAGTTTAATTTTTTTTCTTTCCTCCAGGGTTATTGCTGGGCTCGGTGCCTTCACCATGAATCCACCGCTCCTGGAGGCCATTTTTTTTCCCTTTTTGTTGCCCTAATTGTTGTACCCTCATTGTGATTATTATTGCCATTGTTGATGTCCTTCGTTGTTAGATAGGACAGAGAGAAATGGAGAGAGGAGGGAAAGACAGAGAGGGGGAGAGAAAGATAGACACCTGCAGACGGGTTTCACCGCCTGCGACGACTCCCCTACAGGTGGGGAGCCGGGCTCCAACCTGGATCCTTACTCTGGTCCCTGCGCTTTCTGCCACCTGCGCTTAACCCACTGCGCTACCGCCTGACCGCCTAAATTTTTACTATATTCATAATTGTTAATGATAATTATTTTATTACTTTGATATGATTCTAATTAGGTACAATTGGTGACAAATTTCAGGACTGTTCAAATGCACATCAAATTCATTTTCTGAAAATGTGGGCAGAGGGGTGTCTGGTGATAGCGCAGCGGGTTAAGCGCATGTAGTACAAAGCTCAAGGACTGGCGTAAGGATCCAGGTTCCAGCCTCGGGCTCCCCACCTGCGGGGGAGTCACTTCACAGGCAGTGAAGCAGGTCTGCAGTTGTCTGTCTTTCTCTCCACCTCTGTCTTCCCCTCCTCTCTTCATTTCTCTTTGTCCTACCCAACAACGACGACATCAGTAACTACAACAAAAGGGAATAAATAAATAATTTTTTTTTTTAAATGTGGGCAGAGGTTGTTAGCATAATGGTTATGCCTGAGTCTCCAAAGTCCCAGGTTCAGTCCCCCAAACCACCATAGAGCTGATAAGTGCCCTGGTAAATAATAATAATAATAATAATAATAATAATAATAATAATAATACTATCATTATTATTAAGAGTGTCATAAGAGTTTTATTTCCAGTTCCTGGCAATACAACAGTACCATGTTATATATTCTCACTGGTACTAGGAACTGAATTTGGCCTAGGTAGAATAATGACTTCTATTTCATTTAAATGTAATTTATTTAACTTAAACAAGATTATAGTATATAGGTATCTTATAAAATGTATTAATAGTCTAATCTCTGAATAATTTTTCTTTCTTGATTATTTAAGCATTTATTTCTTGATATTATTCTGTGACATTTTTATGGGATGTTTTAGATAGCAATTATATTAAACTTCTGTCAAATTTCATGAAATACCTTTTTTTTTTTTACTTTTTTTGTTTGTTTTTCATTTTCTTTTTATTGCAGGGCTAGTGATTTACAATATGGTTGTTGACATGTGGCACATCAATGCCCAGGAAATTTTTGAGAAAATTTATTGTAAAAATCACTTTTATAAGTTTCCTGACATCTTTATGCTGTCGTTTGGCAGATTATCCCATTCTTTGCCCAGTGATAAGTAATATCCTTAAGTGACGTGCCCATTCAGACAATAGCTTACAATTTATCACACAGGCAGAGATAGGTTGCTGAAATTGGATACTTAATTAATTTTTTTAATTTAACAATTTAAACATGAGACTTTTGGAAGAATCTCTTTGAGGCCATATTGTAGTTTTGAGAGTCAATGCAGCTAGAGTTAATTTCAATATTTTTTTTATATTTGTGTATTTAGAGTTATTTATTTATGTCACAAGATTATTTCTGGGATTTTGTTCCTGATGGACAACTCCACACAATCTGGTTGATATTTTCTTTTTTCCTTTATTTTATTCCTCTTTCTGAGAGAGATAGAGATAGAGGTAGAGGTAGAGGTAGAGGTAGAGGTAGAGGTAGAGGTAGAGGTAGAGGTAGAGATGGGGGGGGGGGGCTTGAAGTACTGCTCCACTACTTGTGAAGCTTGCTCCCTAAGTGGGGATAGAGACTTGAACACAACTCCTCAAGCAAGGTAAAGTGTAGGCTCTCCTGAATCTTCCAGTGCCTGACCTCCAGATACATATATATATCTTAAAGATCATTTATTTTGTCTTAATTTTTGCTATTTCAAACAGTCCCACAATGAGCTTTTATATATTCCGTTGCACATCCATGCTATCAGTGTTCTTACTGTTCTTTACATAATCTTAAAGTATATCTAATGAAAACTCTTCTAGATGTTGCCAAATGCTCTCTAAAATAGAATTTACTTCCCTATTAACAGTATACCAAAATTAATATTTTCTGGAATAATGAGCTGTATTTGGTATTATCATTAATTAAAATTTCCCCAATATTGTGATTGTAAAACTCTTCTTAATGGTTATCTAAATGTATGTCAAATTAAAAATGTCCTAAGAACTCAATAGGATGTCATTTTTACATGCTTAATAGTAATCCTTATTTGATTTTCTTTAATTATTCACAACTTTTCTATTGTCTATTCCATTTTCTTTTTCTTTTTTTAATTTTTTACTATATTGACTTACTGGATAGACAGCAAGAAATTGAGAGGAAGGGGGAGACAGTGGGAAAGAGATAGAAAGACACCTGCAACCCTGCTTCACCACTTGCAAGCTTTCACCCTGCAGGTGGGGATCAGGGGCTTGAACCTGGGTCCTTTCGCATTGCAACATATGCGCTCAACCAGGTGAGCCACCACCTGGCCCCTTCCATTTTATTTCTCTTGGATTTTATGAGGACCACTTACATTTGGATGCAGTTCTTACAATAGCTAAACAGAATGCAAAGAAAAAACTACCACCACATTAACAGTAGATTTTAAATCTATTTATGATTATCTTTCCTAAGTGTTAAATTCTAATAAAGTCAAATTCTAAATAAAATCAATAGTTGATTTATAGGTTGAGTTAATGCTTACAAGGTATTGTAGGAATGTCTAAGTTATTCTTTATGAATAATTATTGATTAATAATAACTGCTGACATTTGTTTTATGGGCTAGGACATAGTTGTTATTTATAAATCTTTCATATGTGTTTGATTAAAATGTGATTTTTTTCTTTTTTTAATTTTTAAAAACTTTAAAAATTTTTTATTTATAAAAAGGAAACACTGACAAAACCATAGGATAAGAGGGGTACAGCTTCGCACAATTCCCACCACCAGACCTCCGTATACCAACCCCTCCCCTGATAGCTTTCCTACTCTTTAACCCTATGGGAGTATGGACCCAAGATCATTGTGGGATGCAGAAGGTTGAAGGTCTGGCTTCTGTAATTGCTCCCCCACTAAACATGGGCATTGACAGGTCAGTTCATACTCCCAATCCTGTCTCTCTCTTTCCCTAGTGGGGAAGGGCTCTGGGGAAGTGGAGCTCTAAGACACATTGGTGGGGTTGTCTGTCCAGAGAAGTCTAGTTGGCATCCTGCTAGCATCTGGAAACTGGTGGCAGAAAAGAGAGTAAATATACAAAGCCAAACAAATTGGTGGACAATCATGGACCTAAAGGCTAGAATAGTGCAGGTGAAGCATTGTTGGGGGGGGGGGGGGGTCCTCTATTTTGTAGATAGCTAGTAGGCATATTTAGTTATATTTCAAAGGGCCTGTAGCTACACTAGGTTTTTGTTTATTTGTTTCTTTTGCCTGAGCCTGAAATCTGATATGCAGATTAATTATTGTCTAGGAGATGATGTCATGGCTGGGAAAAGGACCACAAAGTTGGATCAGGGAAGAGAGTAGCTCCCTAATATTGGAAAGGGGTATAAATATTACTGTAAACCCCATCAATTTGATGTGATCTGGGGCCCATAATTAGCTTAGGAGCCTTTGTGACCTCTGCATCCCTGTAGATCTGAGCTCACATTCTGTGGTCATGAGTAGGAACATTCCATGCTGCCCCAGTATTGACCCATCTTGCTCAAGTGCAGCATAGATTATGTTGTCTACTCTCTGTTCGGAGGATGGAATATTCTCTACCATTGTTGATCCAGGTTGAGGGCAAGGTCCTATGGGGGCCCACAAAGAAGTCTATTTGGTTGTTACTGATAGAGATGACTAGAAACAATGAAGAGAGGGATTTATTTGAGGTCTAGGGCCATCAAGTCTGTTTGAGAGACTCAGGACTCCTCAGTTAGGGCCCCAGCTGGTGGAATGGCCTGATAGTGACTAAAGAGTCATTGCTAAAGTATGCCATTCTCTTGCCCTTATTCAACATTTGCAGTCCTTGCTTTGCTGAGGTTATGTGGGACTATGTGAAAGCTTGGTAGAGCTCAGGGAAGCTCTCCCATCCTTGGATGGAGGTCTGGAAAGAAACCCTACTTGTTAGTCTCTCTCTATATAGAGGTGAGCCAAGAGGGAAAAGTCTCCTAGACTCAGTTTCTCCTTGTTAGTTTCTCAACCTCACAGAAAGCCTACAGGCCTCTCACACTTAGTTTCCCCTGCTTGCAGCAGGCCAAATAGTTGCCTGCTTTAGGGTTCACTCAAAGTTCATGATAGTCATTCAAAGTTCACACATTCACTTCACCATTTGATCACAAAGGACAACACACTCTATCATACGCCCTGTACTACCAGACAGTGAAAACCCCCAACTTCTATTTCCTAGTGTTCTTTGATATCTATACTTTACATCAATTTTTGTTTTTCTTCATTTCTACCTCACCTTACTGGTTTAACCCCTATGCTTATCTCAAATGCCTTTGGGTAATTAAAATGCCTGCATCTTGGAGACTAATTGTCTTGACCTTTATGTATTGCATCAATTCTTGTCATACCAGCCCCCTACCATAGGGGAAAGCTGACCTTTACGAAACCTGTAATTTCTTACATATTTGAAATATGTTCTTTGTTGACTCTCTATATAAACCTGTACCCATCCTCAAATAAATGAGTGTTTGTACCAGAAGGGTCCCTGAAGCCTCCTGTCTGAATCATGCAAGCCCTGAGAGCAGGTGAGGGAGGTTTGGTGGCTTGCCACCTGGCTGGATACCCTCCACAAGAGTGCCAGCAAGGTTAGCTTTGGAGTGAGTGAAAGAACTGTAACAGGAAGTAGGTGAGGAGGGTATCTAAGTAGACACTATTTCATAATGAACTTGATACTGACTCACTAAAGGCTATTGTGTATTTTTGCTTTCAGGTATATATTTGTCCTAATTTATAGATACATGTGAACATATGCTGTATCTTATGGGACCTGGCCAATATCTAGGATTTGGGACTTTGTTAGTAAGTGGACCTCCTGGAATGGAATTAGAGACTACTATGAAAGGAAAGGTTTCACCCAAGTGATGAGGGTGAAGAGTTGGCAATACGTACCTGATGTCTCTGTACACAGTCTAAGGTGAAGCATGCTGAAATGGTACTTGTTGCATTGATTAGGCTGAAATCAGCAGATGCAATATCATTTGGCCTGACTTGAGAAAAACATGCAGGGAAGTGAGCCCCACCCCAGAGGTTCCAGGATTGGGAGAAACATAGGCTCTCTAGATGAAGCTAGAGATACCTGTTGTTTAGGATTTAAGAAGACAATAGATAGTTATTGCAGTAATCACATTGTTTGGCAATTAGTTTAACTTTGAAGAATTCCTTTGTTAGGAATTGCTCTATCATACACACCCTCATCATATTTTATGTCCTTTGATATTATTTGCATATAGCTATGCCACCAGTTGTTTTGTTCTCCCTGGACTAAGCTTTTAAGAGAGTCAACATATCAAAGACTTAGCCTATGTATTAAAAAGACTCAGTCTGTGCTTTAAAATTTTTTTGATAATCAATTTGTCCCCTTTCATATTAATTGTGATTTATATGACTGCAAATTGACAGAAGTGTGCATAAACACCATTCCCACCAACAAAAGACTGTGACCCATCCCCTCCCCCCTCCCCCCCCCCCCCCCCGCCCCAAGAAGCTGAACTTTCACCTTCACCCTCCACCCAGGGTTTTTTCTTTGGTGCCCTATGCCAAATTCAGTCAACTTATGATTTGAATTTCTGTTCTTTCTCAACTTCGGTTTATGAGTGGAATCATCCCATACCTGTTTTTATCTTACTGACTTAGTTCACTTAACATAATTTCTTCTAGCTCCATCCAAGATGGGTCAGAGAAGGTGGGTTCATTGTTCTTAATAGCTGCATAGTATTCCATTGTGTATATATACCACAGCTTTCTCGGCCACTCATCTGATGTTGGGCACCAGGTTTGCTTCTAGGTTTTAGCTATTATGAATTGTGCTGCTATGAACATAGGTCTGCACATATCTTTTTGTTTGGGTGTTATGGAGTCCTTGGGGTATATCCTTAGGAGAGGAATTACTGGGTCATATGGAAGGTCCATGTCTAGTCTTGTGAGAGTTCTCCAGACTGCTCTCCAAAGAGGCTGGACCAATTTACATTCCCACCAGCAGTGTAGAAGGGTTCCTCTGTCCCCACAGCCTCTCCAGCATTTGTTGCTACTGTGCTTTTTGATGTATGCCATTCACACAGGAGTGATGTGGTATCTCAGTGTTGTCTTTATTTGCATTTCTCTGATAATCAGAGACCTGGAGCAGATTTTTATATTTTTATTAGCCTTTTAGATCTCCTCTGTAGTGAATGTTTTGTTCATATCCTCTGCCCATTTTTGGATGGGTCATTTGCTTTTCTGTTGCTAAGTTTGCTAAGCTCTTTGTATATTTTGGTGATTAGTCTCTTGTCTGATGTATGGCATGTGAAGATCTTCTCCCATTCTGGGAGGGGTCTCTTTGTGTGATAGTTTCTTTGGCTGTGCATAAGCTTTTCAATTTGATGTAGTCCCACTGGCTTGTTTCATCTTTAGTCTTCCTTGCAGTTGGGTTTGTTTAATCAAAGATGTCCTTGAGGTTTAGGTGGGAAAGTGTTCCACCAATGTTTTCTTCTAAGTATTTGATAGTTTCTGGTCTAACATCCAGGTCCTTGATCTATTTGGAGTTTATATTTGTTTCTGGTGAGATAAGGTGGTTCAGTTTCATTTTTCTGCATATTTCCACCCAGTTTTCCCAGCACCATTTATTGAAGAGAGCCTCCTTCTTCCATTTAATACTTTGGGGCCCCTTATCAAAGATTAGGTGTCCATAGGTGTGGGGGCTTACTTCTGAGCTCTCAATTCTGTTCCACTGGTCTGTGTGCCTATATTTGTTCTAGTACTAGGCTGTTTTGATTATAATGGCCTTATAATATAGTTTAAGATCTGGGAGTGTGATGCCTCCATTTCTGTTTCTTTTCCTCAAGATGGTTTTGGCAATTCTAGGTGTTTTCTTGTTCCAGATAAATGATTGTAGTTTTTTTTTTTTCATTCTCTTAAAGAAGCTTGGTGAAACTTGATGGGTATCATGTTAAATTTGTATATGGCTCTGGGGAGAATATTCATTTTGATATTCTTCCAATCCATGAGGATGGGATGCCTTTCCATTTCTTGGTATCAATTTCAATTTCCTTGAATAGTGACTCATCATTTTCAGTATACAAGTCTTTCACTTCTTTGGTCAGCTTTATTCTTAGGTATTTTATTGATTTTCCTGCAACAGTGAATGGGAGTGATTTCTGGATGTCTTCTTCCTCAGATTTAGTGTTTGCATAAAGAAATTCCACTGATTTTTGTACACTGATTCTGTAGCCTGACACCTTGCTATATTGTCTAATAACTTCGAGTAGTTTTCTGCTGGATTCTTTAGGTTTTTCTATGTCTACTATCATATAATTTGCAGATAGTGAAAGCTTGACTTCTTCCCTTCCAATCTGTATTCCTTTGATTATATTCTCTTGTCTGATTGCTATGGCAAGAATTTCAAATACTATGTTGAAGGGTAATGGCGACAATGGACAGCTCTGTCTAGTCGCCAATCTGAGGGGGAATGCTTTCAGCTTCTGTCCATTGAATATGATGTTGGCAGTAGGTTTGTTAAATATGGACTCCACTATCTTGAGGAATTTCCCATCTATTCCCATTTTTTGTAGTGTTTTGTGCATGAATGGGTGTTGGATTTTGTCAAAGGCTTTATCTGCATCTATTGAGATAATCATGTGGTTTTTGGCTTTGCTTTTATTGATGTGGTGAATGACATTGATTGACTTATGGATGTTGAACCAGTCTTGCATACCTGGGATAAATCGCACTTGGTCGTGAGGAACAATTTTTGATATACTGCTGTATCTGGTTGGCCAGGGTCTTTTTTAATATTTTGGCATCTATGTTCATCAGAGATATTGGTCTTTACTTTTCCTTTTTTGTTCTGCCCCTATCTGCTGTTGGTATCAGGGTGATGTTGGCTTCATAGAAGGTGGAAGGGAGTGTTCCTGTTTCTTTGGTCTTGTGGAAGAGCTTTAGAAGTATAGATATTAACTGTTTCCTGAAGGTTTTGTAGAATTCGTTTGTGAAGCCAACTGGTCCAGGATTTTTTTTGTTGGGGAGATTCTTAATAACTGTTTCAACTTCTTTGTCTGTTATTGGTGCATTTAGATTTTGTAGTTCTTCTTGGTTCAGATTTGGAAGGGCATATGTATCTAGGAATTCTTCCATTTCTTCCAGATTTTCTAGCTTGGTGGCATATAGTTCTTCATAGAAGTTTCACATGATTTTCTGGATTTCTGTGGTGTCAGTTGTGATACCTCCTCTATTGTTTACAATTCCATTAATTTGAGTCTTCTGCTTTTTTTGTTAGAGTCTGGCTAGGGCTTTGTCAATATTGCTTAATTTTTCAAAGAACACACATTTGATTTCATTGATCTTTTGTATGATTTTCTTATTTTCAATATTTATTTCTATTCTAATTTTAGTGATTTCTGTCTTTCTGATTACTTTAGGGTTCCTTTGTTCCTCCTCCTCTAAGTCCTTAAGGTGTGCAGTAAGGTAATTTATTAGGGCTTTTTCTTGTTGTTTAATATGTGACTCTATGGCTATGAATTTCCCTCTCAATACTGCTTTATCTATGTCCCAAATATTTTGATAGCTTGTGTCTTCATTTTCATTTGTTTCCAGGAACATTTGAATTTCTTGCTTGAGTGTCTCTTTGACCAAGCGGTTCTTAAGCAGTGTATTCTTTAGTTTCCAAATTCTGTGTCTTTTAATAATTTTCTGTTTGTTGTTAAGTGTTAGCTTATTCCCTTGTGGTCTGAGAAGATGCTTGGGATTACTTCAGTGCTCTTGAATTTGTCGATGCTGTCTTCATGGCATAACATGTGGTCTATCCTTGAGTATGTGTTGTGTGGATTTGAAAATAATGTATATTCCAGTTTTTTGAGGTGAAGAACTCTGAAAATGTCCAGGAGGTCTAGTGTCCATTTGTTCATTTAATTCTCTTGTTTCTTTGTTGAGTCTCTGCTTTGTTGATCTAAATGTGAGAGTCTGGTGTTGTGTAGTTGTGTTATGGTGTAGTTGTGTAGTTTTATTGTTGTGTCATTGTGTTGTGTTGTGTAGTTGTGTAGATGTGTAGTTGTATTGTGTACTTGTGTTTTTGTGTAGTTGTGTTTTTGTGTAGTTGTGTTTTTGTGTAGTTGTGTTTTTGTGTAGTTGTGTTTTTGTGTAGTTGTGTTGTTGTCTAGTTGTGTAGTTGTGTTGTTGTGTAGTTGTGTTGTGTAGTTATGTAGTTGTGTAGTTGTGTTGTTGTCTAGTTGTGTAGTTGTGTTGTTGTGTAGTTGTGTTGTTGTGTTGTGTTGTTGTGTAGTTGTGTTGTGTTGTTTTGTAGTTGTGTTGTTGTGTTGTTGTGTAGTTGTGTAGTTGTGTAGTAGTGTAGTTGTGTCTTTGTGTTGTTGTCTAGTTGGTAGTTGTGCTGTTGTGTTGTGCTATTGTGTTGTGTAGTTGTTTTGTTGTGTAGTTGTGTTGTGTAGTTGTGTTTTGTTGTGTTGCTGCATAGTTGTGTTGTGTAGTTCTTTAGTTTTGTAGTTTTTTTGTTGTTTAGTTGTGTAGTTGTGTTGTTTAGTTAACTCACAGCCTCCTGTTATTAATATTTATATATTAAAATTTTAGTTTGTTATTGCTGAATCTATTTTTTACATCTATTTGACTTTGTGGTTATTATATTCTAAAGTATCTTTTTGACAGCATTTACATGGATTTTAATTTTGTATTAAGTTAAAATTATTTTTTAATTAGTTTAATCAGCCTTTACTTTTATTAGCTTTTATTTGCCTCCCTTATTGATTTCTCATAAATATGTACGTGAATACAGATTGTCTATTATTATTAGTTATCAACACTCCTTTTATTGTTTCTACTGTCTCTTATGGTGATATGATTTATATGCTTTGTTGTTTTGATTTTAAGCTTATCTCCAATTTTATGGTTCTTCCCCTTTGACTAGAAAAATTTTGCTTAGAGAACATTTTGATGATTGCATTTGTCAGATTGCAAAGAATTTTTAGCAGTCTTTAAAGAAGTTGTATGTTGCACTTTCAACTTGAGGATTTACCAACAGAATACAGGATTGAATGTTTGATTTTTCATCAAAAATGCATGTCACCTAGATCAAGCAACAAATGGTAAGCTTCCCTACTAACTGTGGTTGTGTGTGTGTGTGTGTGTGTGTGTGTGTGTGTGTGTTAGCACAGAGGTTTTCTAGGTCTTATTATACTAGCAGTCAATAAAAAAATCCTGACTTTCTGTGAGTCTCTTAGATTTTTTTTTCCACAATGTATAAACTATGGCACATCTTTAACCCTAAATTCTAGGAATTCTATTTCAGCATATTAACACTCCACCACCTACGTGCCAATTTTCTCTGACTTTAAATTTCCAGATGTAAATGACAGCTATGGCTTTGAGTCCCATATTTGTTTCTAGCATGCAACCTACAGGACTGGATCAAAATAAAATATATAAAAAAGAGAAAATCCATTCTAGAGTCTAGAGTGGTCCAAATTCCTAAATGTGCATTATCTCATAAAATTAAAAGTTTGAAAGTACCTCTTACACTAGTAAAGGTATTTCGTAAACAGTCAAGGACCATCGTCTGTTCTCAATTTCTTTTTCATTTGTCTTGGTTTGTAGCTTTCATTCTTAAGATTATTGAATTACCTATTTTTGTGTGTGTGTGAAATCCTTTGAATATTAGAATTGAAAGAGATCTTAAATGTAAATTAATCTGACTAGTTTGTTGTGCTTCTTGTATTATTAAATTATGCTTCCAATACTGAATAGTTGCGTAAAGAAAACATTAAGGCTTAAAATTCACATGCTTCCTTATCTGTTACACTCAATAGCTATCGTTTTAGATCAAATTGTATTAATTCACAAGCTTAAATTACATTTTCTAAGTACAATTTCCAACCTCTATCTGCATATAAGTTTCACCACACAAATCACCAAGTTCTGGTGCCACCAGTTCTCACTTCACCCCTTCCATTCATTCCTCCCATCATCTTCTCCCATTCTTTCTGGCTATATCTTTAATAGTAGGTGATGTCATCTTACTTTTTAAAATTTATTTATTTATTCCCTTTTGTTGCCCTTGTTGTTTTATTGTTGTAGTTATTATTGTTGTCATTACTGGGTAGGACAGAGAGAAATGGGAGTGGAGGGGAAGATAGAGTGGGGGAGAGAAAGATAGACACCTGCATACCTGCTTCACCGCCTGTAAAATGACACCCCTGCAGGTGTGGAGCCAGAGGCTCGAATCTGAATCCTTACTCTGTCCCTGTGCTTAACCCACTGCGATACTGCCTGACTCCCTGTCATCTTGCTTTTTAAATTTCCAAAACTTAAAGAGTTTGCATGGTAAACATTTCCTACTGATACAATTACAATGAAAATACCTAATCATCTGAGAGAGGCTTGGTCTTACTGAATAAATGCAGCATAGACTTTTATGATAATATTATTCACTGTAAAGGATGCGTTCTCTTATCTATTTTTTGTTCTCCTTAACACTTCAGTACTTCCTAAGCACATTTTCTTTCATACTATATAAAGTAAACATTAAGGAGGAGTCTATGATTACATGATAGATTTATAACCTGTTGATTACATAATGAACAGTACTCTGCAATAAAGGATGCTCCAGTGCCTGGTCTCCCTTCAGTCTCCTCCTATGCTTCTATCTTAGTAATAACAGTAATAATAATAATTGATAATAAAAATCCAAAAATTAAATTCTGTGATCATCTTGCTGCTTTTGTACTTGACTGTCTATAATACTTGTTTCTCGCCAGTGAAATTCTAGTTTACTTGTATTACTCTAAGATTTCCCTAGAATTTTTCTTCTATCTGAAATGTTCTTTGCATAGCTAACAATTTGTCAGTCATAACATTTCTAAAATGACATCACTGAGATAGTTTCCTGCCATTCATTCCTAAGCAGACATCTGGGACTTAATCAGTATATCATTTTTAACTTGGTGATAATTAATGATTAATTATCAGAATTGTTTATTTGGTTAATTGTCAGTGATCGATTTCTCCACCAGAATTTTAGGGATTTTTTTTTTTTATGATATAATTTTTGTTGTATGGGGGCCGGACCATAGCGCAGCAGGTTAAGTACATATGGTGCACAGAGCAAGGACTGGCGCAAGGGCCTTCATTCAAGTCTGTCCCCAGCTCCCCACCTGCGCGTGGGGGAGGGGTGTCGCTTCACAAGCCATAGAGCAGGTTTGCATGTGTCTTTCTCTCACCCTTTCTGTCTCCCCCTTCTTTCTGTCCTGTCCAACAAGAGCAACAAGTCAAGAAAAGGGAAAAATGGCCTCCAGGAGCAATGGATTTGTGGTGCAGCCACCAAGCCCCAGCAATAACCCTGGCGGCAAAAAAAAAAAAAAAAAAAGCAAATAAATAAAAGGGATTTTCTTGTGTTCATACAATTTTTAAAGATATACTTCATTCCATAGGAGTTAGAAAGAAAAAGATAAAAAAATAGCATAGTATATGTGACACTGAGTTTGAGTCAAGAATCACAACCATGTAAGCAAAGCAAGTCTTATGCTCTATCAGCTGAGCTTTCTCTTTTTTTTCTTTTTTCTTTTCTTTTCTTTTTTTTCTTTTTTCTTTTCCTTTTGTTTCCTTCCTTCCCTTTTTCCTTCCTTCCCTCCTTCCTTCCTTCTTTCCTTCCTTCCTTCCTTCCTTCCTTCCTTCCTTCCTTCCTTCCCTTCTTCCTTTCTTCTTTCCTTTCTTCCTTTCCTTCTTTTTCTATTTATTTTTCTTTCCTTCCTAGCTTTTTTTCTTGCATAGGAGACAGTAGAGAGACAGAGGGGTGGGTTGGGAAGGAAAAACACCTGCAGCAGGGGCTCCATTGCTTATATAGCTTTCCCCTTGCAAATAGGTATGGGAACTTGAACCTGGACCTCTGTATCACTGTATATGAGCTCTGCTGGATGAAGCTAATTATCCAGTCAAGATTTCTTTATGAAATATCATTCCCTTAATACCACAAATAACTATGCCATACAATAGACATTTAAAACATGCTATAATACATCAATACAACTTGGCACTAAAAAACATGAAGAACACCCACCAAAACACTCAGAGATTGCTACTCAAATGGTACTGAAGTTGACAAAAGGCCCTTAGTGAACATCAGCTTGATTTTATACATGAAAAAGTTCATACTTGCTCATACTCAAGGTTACATATACAAAAGGGTCAGGAAGGTCAAGTATTTTGCCATATAATCACTCCAGTTTATCCTTCAAAATAACTGTTCTCTAGAAACTGTGGATTCATTATTTTGTAGACATATGCTATATAGTTTCAAAGAATAGAATAACAGAAAAGGATTTAGAAGCTTATCTGACTGTTTTTATGGTTGCTTATGCACGTTTTGTAAATACATTTATTCTGAGGAAAGAGTAAGGCTTTCAAAATTAATAAGCAGCTGTAGTAACATTTATTCTGGTGACTAACTAAAAGGGACATGACTGATTCCTTGATAATAAGATAGCATACATTACTTGGACTCTGCAAAAGACAAAAGTCCAAGTACAGGAAGCTGTGCTCACTAAAGCTGACGTAGGATGAATTTGAAAACCTTGCCTTCAATCAGATAATGGGAGACTTGATGAGGGTTAAAATACTTGACATTTTTTCAGATATAGCATAATGGAGATAAAGTAACTTAATTAGTTTTCCTTTTTTAATTGACCACTCTGCTTTTGTCTTTCCTTCCACTACAGAACCTCTTAAAGCAGTTGTGGGTTGCATTGTTTAGCATAGCATTGGATGCTTTGTAAATAACTGTACATATTATTATTATTGATTTTTATTAGTGATAATTACAAATTATAAAATAACAGGGGTACAACTTCACACTGTTGCTGTATATATGTGTATGTATGTATATATATATATATATATATGTTTTTCCTATTTTTCTATGGTTCTGCTTTCTCTTCCATTTTATGCCACAGCAACATCTATTACTACTTCAAAATTTCTTTCTTTTTTTCCTCTTATCTTTTGGGTCCTGAAGAAATTGGGTCAGAGTCCTCTAGTGAACTTACCCAAACATTTCTTCCACTTTGGAAGTATAGACCAAAATTTTTTGGGGGGTGCAGAAGGTAGGAGGTCTGGCTTCTGTAATTGCTTCTCTGCCATACCCCCAGTCTATTTTTATCTTTTTCTACTGGGAAAGGGCTCCAGAGAGGTGAGGTTCCAGGGCATATTGGTGAGGTCATCTGCCCAGGTAAGTAAGGATGTAATCATGATAGCATGTGCACCTTGGTGTTTGAATAGCAGTAAGTTATGAGGCAGGACAAAACGTATAATAAATAGGAGAAAGTAGGAATAAAGCAGATGAGAATAGGGATTTTAGAGTGGTAAGAAGCTAAGAAGTCTATTTTAGGTATATTCAAGGGGCCCATGATTATATTGATTTTTACCTGAGCTTGATAGTTAACATGGAGGTGGGCTAAAAATATTGTCTGGGAAGACGTAGTCAAGAGTTGAAAATAGGGCTAGAAAGTTGGATTAGGACAGAGAGTAGCTCCCAGACTTGAAGAAACTACACAAATACAACTAACTGTTTATCACATCAATTTAACCCAGGTCCCATGTATATTCACATTTAACCCAGGAGCCTATATAACCTCTGAGTCCTTGTTAGTCTGAGCTTGCAGTCCATGGTTACAGCTGGGAACATTCTAGCCTGCACTCATTTCAGGACAAGTCTTTCTTCAGCTGGTCTGACCCAGTCTTTCTTTAGAAAGTGGGGAAGTTGAGCAATCATGGATCCCAAGCTTGGAATAGTGGAGAGGAAGTGTTAGGGAGGTACTCACTGCAAACTCTAGTGTAGTCCTGCTTTCAGGTATATATTTTGCAGTAGTTTATGGATATGTGTGCACATAAGCTCTCTCTCACAGAAACTGGTGTATATCTAGGTTATGGGACTTTGTTAGAAAGTGAACTACCTGAGATGAAATTAGAGTGTACTATTAAAGGAAAGGTCTCACCCGAGTAATGAAGCTGAAGGGTTGTCATTCCACACATGAAGTCTCTGGATACATTCTGTGGTGAAGCATGTTGAGGTAGCAATCTCATATGTTAACTCTCTTTTCAATCACCAGGTTCCAGGTGTCATCAGGATGCTGGCTAGGCTTCCCTGGATTGAAGACCCCACCAATGTGTCCTGGAGCTCAGCTTCCCCAGAGTCACACCCTACTAGGGAAAGAGAGAGGCAGACTGGGGGTATGGACCGACCAGTCAACGCCCATGTTCAGCGGGGAAGCAATTACAGAAGCCAGACCTTCTACCTTCTGCAACCCTCAATGACCCTGGGTCCATGCTCCCAGAGGGATAGAGAATGGGAAAGCTACCATGGGAGGGGGTGGGTTATGGGGATTGGGTGTTGGGAATTGTGTGGAGTTGTACCCCTCCTACCTTATGCTTTTGTTCACTAATCCTTTCTTAAATAAAAAATTAAAAAAAAAAAAAAAGAAAGTGGGGAAGTACCTACCATTGCTACTTTACATTGAGAGCAAGGTCCTGAAGAGGCCCTTGAAAAGATCTATGATAACATTCCTGATGAAAGTGACCAGTGATGGTAGAGAGAGGGATCTGTTAGAGGTCTAGGCCCATTGTATCTTTTTTTTTTTAAGCATCTATTTATTTATTTGGAGACAGCCAGAAATTGAGAGGGGAGGGGAAGATAGAGAAGGAGAGATACAGAGAGTCACCTGAAGGTATGCTTCACCACTCACGAAGCTCCCCCCCCCCCTTCAGGTGGGGACTGGGGTCTCAAACGCAGGCCCTTCACATGGTAATAGGAATGTTCAACTAGGTGTGCCACCATCCAGTCCTAGACCATTGTATCTAAAGGAAAATCCTAAAATACACTGACTTGGGCCTCAGATGATGGGGTGGCCTGGTAGTAACCAGAGAGACTAAGTGTGAAGTCAGTCTCACCCCTTCCCAGCTTTTGTACTCTCTCTCTCTTTTTTTTTTCCAAAATATTTAGATTTTTGATTAGGGAAAATAAAGTCAACAACATTTGCAGAAAAAAACTGATTATCTTCTGTTGATTGATTTACTCAACTTTTTCTAGCTTCCTCTTTTGTCACTGAAAAACCTAATTCATTTCTTGCCTTAAATATATCAATTCAATCAGGAAGTCATTACAACACAGCATAAACTGGCAACAGAAATTTATTTTCTCATAAATCTAGAGACAAGGTATTAGCCTTGTTGGTTTCTAGTAAGGATTATTATTATTTTGTTTAAGGATGGTCCACTTCTTACTGTGAAGAGACCAAGCTCTCTGCCCTTTCTTTTTTTGGAATTTAATCATGAGTGCTCCAACCTCATCTAATGGCTTGATCTAACCCTAATTACCTTCACATGCCCATCCCAAATACCAAGACAAAAGAAGAACAAGACTTCAATATATGAGTTTTGGGAGCATATAAACATTCAGTCTACAACATTTAATAATAGAAAAAAATGGCAGTGGCTCCAAATAATTTAATAGATAATATGGAAGTGAGACATATGAACTTGCTTTCAAGTAATCCCAACAAAAACATTTTCTTCCTCTTATAGCAAGGAAGCTCCCCCAATCAAGCAAATAAACAAAAATACTAATTTCACAAAGCACTAAATTAAAAATAAAAATTCTGTGCAGAATGGTTTTACTTATTTGTGAAATATACAAAACTGAAACATATAAACTTAAAAAAAAAACTGGCCCTAAGACTTTGTGAAAACTACAGTGATATGTTTGAGTGTACAGAAATTTGGTGGTGCATGTGGTATGTAAATACACCCTAGTAATCATACAATCCTGTAGACCATTAAAAATCACTAATAAAAATTTAAAAATCAGAGTTTTGATTATAAACAATGATAAACAGAACATTAGGATACCACCAGAATATTTTTTAAAAACCATTATACTTTACTCCTTTACCAACGAAATACTCTTGATTTAAAGCACCTTGAAAAATATTACAATGTACAGTAACATCCCCCTTTCAAAAATAATTTATTTAATGTATGCTAGAGAAAAACCAGAGAACTACTTTGACATATGCAGTGTTGGGTATCTAACCTGGGGCCTTATGTATGCTAAGTCCTGTGCTTTCCTG
Source organism: Erinaceus europaeus (assembly GCF_950295315.1). Lineage (NCBI taxonomy): Eukaryota > Metazoa > Chordata > Mammalia > Eulipotyphla > Erinaceidae > Erinaceus > Erinaceus europaeus. The sequence goes on along the minus strand of NC_080173.1, from coordinate 58,708,812 downwards.
CTTAATCTCCTTCCCAGTTGTTGTGCAGTAACATTTCTATGTCATAATTTTATAAATACTGCTAAAAGGGATGATATAGTAAATATTCTTTCATTCAGAATATGGAAAAATAAAATACCAAAAACAAACAAACAAACAAAAACAAACCCCAGGCAAAACTGTAGGTTTAACCTACTTTTAATACAAATAGTGGTTTTTATTACATGCTACATTGTAAATATGTTCTGAATGAATTTTGTATTACAAAATACTAAAATATAGCTCTCTGAGAACATTTCCACAGTGGTCATGATCTGAATAGTAAGTTATTCTTCAAATCTTTTAGTGGAAGTGGAGGAGAAAACAAGACAAAAAAAAGTGACTAAGATTCAGGGTGACTTGGCAAACTCATCCAGTCAGGAGTATAGAGTTGTGGATGACACAGAATTTCTAGCTTAAAAATGTAGATCTACATACTCAAGTGGAAGGTGGTGGAAAGATAATTACAGTCCAGATCATTTTATATCAGAAAACTACTGCAGAAACTTAATTTTTTTCAAAACTCAATTAGGTGTGTGTATGGTCCATTGGTAATCCAGCTTTAATACCTACCTATTCCCATAAGTACCATGTTTTACCACAACCCCAGTTTCAGCACACTTGCTGTTAGCAGCTAATTCTTTTCCACACAGAGTCACAGATTGGGAATACAGTTCCAGCCCTTCTGCTTTTCCAGAGTTAGAGTGATACAGCATGTTTCTTTCTTTTACTTTTTCCCCCAAGGGTGGCTTGATGGATGATAAGAATGTCTCCAGGCAGATCCAATATTGAGACATACTTGCCATTTTCTGTCTCACTTGATTTCACATTTAAGAGTGCGTTAATCATTTTTGGGAAGAAGTTCTTTATCAGCTCCCTTGAAAAAGCACACATAGATTACTAATCCACTCTGAACCTCCACCCACTGGGCTACAGGGTCTCCCTCAGCAGGGTGCACTTGAAGGCTAGTTTGCAGACACTGCTGCAGCAGCACAGGGCCAGAGGTGACAGGTCGTTGTCAGTCATGGCTAGAGCCCAGGTGGCGAGCAACAATAACCCAGCTATCACAATATTTTCCACATGAGACAGTGGCCCTTAAAGAAAAAGGCTACCCTGGGGCCCTATTCGGGGAGTCTTGAGATTCCCAAACAGATATGATGGACCTAGACCTCGAATAAATCCCTCACCCCAATGTTACCAGTCATCTCTATCAGGAACAACACAATAGACTTCTTTGTGAGCCCCCATAGGACCTTGCCCTCAACTGGGATCAACAGCGGTAGAGAATATTACATCCTCCAAAGGGAGGATGGACAACATACTCTATGCTACACCTGAGGAAGATGGGTCGATATTGGGGTAGCTTGGAATGCTCCTACCCATTACCACAGAATGTGAGTTTGGATCTACAGGGATGCAGAGATCACATAGGCTCCAAAGCTGAATATGGGCCCCAAATCACATCAAATCAATGGGGTTTAGAGTCAACAATATCTGTACACCTTTCCCATATTTGGGAGCTACTCTCTTCCCTGATCCAGCTTTCTAGTCCTTTTCCCAGCCACCAGGTTCCAGACATTAGCATGATGCGAACCAGACTCGCCTGAACAGACAATGTGTCCTGGAGCTCTGCTTCCCCAGAATCCTGCTCCACTAGGGAAAGAGAGAGGCAGGCTGGGAGTATGAATTGACCTGTCAACACCCATGTTCAGTGGGGAAGCAACTACATTCCACCTTCTGCATCCCACAATGGCCTTGGATTTATATTCCCAGAGGGTTAAAGAATAGGAAAGCTGTCAGAGGAGGGAATGGGATACGGAGTTCTGGTGGTGGGAATTGTGTGGAATTATACCCCTCTTATCCTATGGTTTTGTCAACGTTTCCTTTTTATAAATAAAAAATTAAATTAAAAAATTAAAAAACAAAACCTGAGTAGAAATAATGATTATAGAGCCTGTGACGCACATTCAAGGTACCCTTACCCTTGCCCTTGCCCTGCCTTTGCCTTGCCTTTGCCCTGCCTTGCCTGTGTCTCTCACCTCTCTCATTTTCTCTCTTTCTCTATCCAATAACGAATAAATAAAATTAAATAAAACTAAAAATAAAAAGTCCCAAGAGCTACTGCTATGCTATTTTCCCTGCCTTATGAATTCCTTTAAATCTTGATCTTTAGCTGGAGGTAAGGGGCAATTCACATTTATAAAAGGCAAATAATAATGGCAATATGCTAGCTTCTTCATAGATTAAATTAATGCAAATTCACAGACTTAACAGTCAAGAGCTTGTTATGAATAAGCTACTAAGTGAGTTATTAAGACATAATACAAATTGCTACTCATAAATTAAATTTGGGTTGTTATTAAAGATTCTTAAGTATTGTAATCTTGTATTCTGCCAAGAAATCTGACTTCTACAAGGGCCAGATAATTTTGCAAGGCTCCTATAGAAAACTGGGATTTTTGGGAGTTGGGCAGTAGCACAGCGGGTTAAGTGCAGGTGGTGCCAAGCGCAAGGACCTGTGTAATATCCCGGTTCGAGCCCCTGGCTCTCCACCTGCAGGGGAGTTGCTTCACAGGCAGTGAAGCAGGTCTGCAGGTGTCTGTCTTTCTCCACCCCCCCTCTGTCTTTACCTCCTCTCTCCATTTCTTTCTGTCCTACCCAACAACAATGACATCAATAACTATAACAATAAAACAACAAGGGCAACAAAAGGGAATAAATACATAAATAAAAACTAAAAAAAATGACTAAAAAATTGGGATTTTCACGCTTTTTTATAAATAGAATTTTGTCACCTTTTCTTCAGAAGAATTATTATGAATTTATGTTATCTACAATATTAATTAAATATTGTTTTTTTTTACCATTATCAAACTAAATTGTTATGAGTATATTAGTTAGCCCTTTCTATGGTGGTATATTTATGCTAGTACAAGTGTCTGGCAGTTAAAGTATAAATTTCCTGAAAAACCTACTGTTAAAATGTTGATACATAAGGGGTCAGATGATGAAACATCTAGTAGAGTACACATGCTAACATGCAGGAGGAGCCATGTTCAAGTCCTCAGCCCACCCCGCTCTGTTGTGGGGAAGCTTCATGAGAGGTATATTGGTGCTGCTGCTAGTGCCTCACATTTGTCTCTCCCTTTCAAACACTTTTCCCTCTCTTTTCCTCTGTGTTTCTATCAGGAAGAGAGAGAGAGAGAGAGAGAGAGAGAGAAGAGAAGAGAAGAGAAGAGAAGAGGAGAGGAGAGGAGAGGAGAGGAGAGGAGAGGATGAGAAGGAGAAAAGGAAAAGAAAGGAAAGGGGAGGGGAGGGGAGAGAAGGGAGGGGGAGGGGAGGGAAGGGAATGGGAGGAGGGGAGGAGAGGGGAGGGGAGGGGAGGAGAGGGGAGGGGAGGGGAGGGAGGGAAGGGAAGGGAAGGGAAGGGAAGGGAAGGGAAGGGAAGGGAAGGGAAGGGAAGGGAAGGGAAGGGAAGGGAAAAAATGGGCACCAAGAGCAATGGACTTCTCATATAAACACCAAGACTTTTTTTTTCTTCTTCTTCTTCTTCTTTCTGTAAGGACAAACACAAATTACATTTAAAAGATTTTATTATCCTATTGAAATTAAGGAGGGATTCCCTTCTTTCTTTTTTTCCAAGTGCACTTTCTTCAGAAAATTCATAGCAACAAGTACTTTCTCCTTCTTTGAACTGTATAAAATTTATTTGAAAGTAAGATATGACTTTCATCAACCTATGACTGCAGTTTGTCCACTGAAAAAATCTGGGAGCTCTTTTATAAGATCAAGCCATACTCCCAGCCTGCCTCTCTCTTTCCCTAGTGGGGCAGCATCCTGGGGATTCTCTATCAGAAGCAACAAAACAGACCCCTTTGTGGGCCCCAATAGGACCTTGCCCTTTACTTGGATCAACAATGGTAGAGAATGTCCCATCCTCTGAAGGAAGGATGGACAACATACTCTATGCTACACCTGAGGAAGATAGGTCCTGATTTTGGGGCACAGAATGTGAGCTTGGATCTACAGGGATGCAGAGGTCACATAAGCTAAATATGGGCCCCAGATCACATCAAATCGATGGGGTTTACAGTCAACAATATTTATACCCCTTTCCCATATTAGGGAGCTACTCTCTTCCCTGATCCAGCTTTCTGCTCCTTTTCCCAGCCATGACATCATCTCCCCACACAATAACTTGGATCCACCAGCATATCAGATTTCAGGCTCAGGGGAAAAAAAAACAAACAAAAAACTAGTACAGCCATAGGCCCTTTGGAATATAACTAAAATATGCCTACTAGCTATCTACAAAACAGACACACACACACACCCCAACTCTTCATCTGCACTACTCCAGCCATTAGGTTCATGATTAGTCAACAACTTGTTTGGCTTTATATGTTAACGCTCTTTTCAGCCAGGTTCCAGATGCTAGCATGATACCAACCAGACTTCCTTGGACAGACAACCCCACCAATGTGTCCTGGAGCTCTGCTTCCCCAGACAGAACTTTACCATTTTTGTAGAGAGAAGCTTTTTTTTTTTTTTTTTTTTTAGTTTGGGGGATGATACTGTCTTAATGACTGCAGGTTAAATTTGTAGAGTTTTACAATAACTGGTAGAGTAGACTGGATACAAGGTCTATGTGACTATGTAAATTTGCCAGTTCATGTGAGAAATGAGGCATTCTCAATCTTTACCTCATTAGTGTATCTATAGATTTATCCTTACTTAATTTGTTCTTTTACTTCACATATTGTCTACTAAATATTTCTAATCGTAGTAATATGAAAATTGTATGACAACACTATGAAAGTTGAATAGAAACAGAGCCTTTCCAGTAAGCACAATTTTATTTAGTGGTGTCAGATTCAATGTTTTCCTTTGAACTTGAAGTTATTGGATGAATAGCTCCTACAAAACATTTATGACTTATACAGAGAGGTTTACTATAGACATTTTTAAAAAAAGTTTGCCAAAAGATTCATTTGGCTCAGAAGTGGGTAAGAGGGATATTTGTATAAAAAGCTCTTTCAAATTATTTAATAAAAATTAAATTAAAATTTTCAACTCAATATTAAATTTTGTATGGCTTAATAAACCCTTCTTCAGAGTTTATCTATTCTGAAAATGAGTTCTATAACCATTTGCGCCAATATCATATTGGTATAGGAAATTGAGCTTGGTCTAAGTTATATTATTAATTTGCTAATGCATAAATCTCCACTCATTCTCCATCACAATATGCATATTTATTAAAACTATTTTATTTATTATATGCTTTCTCAATTAAGAAGGCATTTTCCTCATTTTGAGGTTTTTGACTTGACTCAAAGGAAAGTAATTTTACTTTACAATGAAGTATTGTACTTCAACTCAGTCACTTTTATTGAATGCCTACTTTATATAAGATATTATCTTAGACATTGAGGAAATAGTGTAAAGTAAAACAAAATTTTTGGGAGTAAGTGATAGGCTGTTTGTAGCAAATTCATACAATTCCAGAGAAAATTATGCAAACACAAAGAACTGGCAAAGGAATTAGGCAAAAGAGTTGCTAAGAGAAAAATAACAATAATTATGATTGGGAACTCAATCCTTCATAAGAGACTTGGGAGTCCAGAAGCAGAGAGGCATGGTTCTCTCTCTCTCTCTCTCTCTCTCCCCCCCCCCTCTCCCTCCCCCTCCCTCTCCCCTCTTCCCACTTCCCTCTACCCCCCCCCCCCCTTTCTGCCAGACTGCCATATGCAGTACCTCATTTGGATATACCTGGAGTCTTGAAAGTTTGACCAACCTCTGATCTCCTACAAATGGACTTTGAGAGCTTGTTTGGAGGTCCTAGCAGGGGAGTGCCCTGAAAGAAGACCAGTGTCTGTTCAGGGAAGGTCCATCCCTTAGACCAAGGGAGCAACTTCTGGAGGAATGCATATGGAGTGGTGAGAGAGGAAGGAGACACCCATCTAGCCAGACAGATCAGCAGAATCAACCATGGCCATCATTGGGTGACATGTGTTGTAGCTTGTGACTAGCTTTTGTTCCATTTGGATTTGAGTATTTTTCCAGTAATCTTAAAAGTAACTTGAGTGCTTTGCCTGAGAAAAAGAAAGAACTGGAAGATGTAATCAGTATCTTCTAACTTATCAGACAAAATTGAATTTTCTGATAGGATGAGGATATGTGTATATCCTGGGATATATTCTGGGATTTTTCAGAGTGAGACTCTATGTTTAAAGCCCTAAATTTTTTTTACTAAAACCTGTTATTGAGCTAATGTGCACAATATTATTTTTAAGTAATTATGGCCTTTTTTCTCAGTCTTAATTTCTAACATGGTAAGTATCAATGGATACACCACATCACAAGAGCCCTTTAAGAGACAAGGAGCAGATCAGTAACAGTGAGCCTCACATACATGAGAACCTGGGACCACATGAGAACAGTGCAGATATACAATGAATAGAACTCCATGGATAGTAGAACAGTATTTTACTCTTTCTCTCAATAAATATTCTTTTGAAATACTTATCAATATGATCTGGTTGGTGGCACAGCAGATAAAGCATTGAACTTGCAAACATGAGGTCACAAGTTCAATATTCGGCAGCACATGTGCCTGAGTGATGCCCTGGCTCTCTGCCTGCCTCTCTCTCTCTCTCTCTCTCTCTCTCTCCATCTCTCTCACTCTTCTTTCTCCTCCTATACCTCTCTATAATAAATAAAATATTTAAGATGAAATTATTTTAAAATATCTCATCAAGAGCCTCAATAATTTAAAAGATAAAAGAAAGCACTAAACTGGCAAGCTTCAGAATTCCATCCCCAAGTGTCCTTTTCTGAATTCAGGGTTAAGAAACTAAAAAATGTGCATTGGGCTGTAACGCATCAGGTTAAGTGCATATGGCACAGAACTCTAATCCCAGTTACAGCCCCGGCTCCCCATCTGCAGGTGGCTCGCTGCGGTGAAGCAGGTGGAGGTGTCTGTCTTTCTCTTCCCCTCTCTGTCTTTCCCTCTTTTCTCTATTTCACTCTGCCCTACCTGGCAACAACAACATCAACAACAATAATAATATAATGATAAACAATGATAAAAACAACAAGGGCAACAAAAAAGGAAAATAAATATTTTTTAAAAGAAACTAAAATGTGGTCCAGGAGGTGGCACAGTGGATAAAGCATCAGACTCTCAGGCATGAGGTCCTGAGTTCAATCCCTGGCAGCACATGTACCAGAGTGATGTCTGGTTCTTTCTCTCACTCCTCCTATCTTTCTCATTAATAAATAAATAAAATCTTTAAAATAAAAAAATAAACTAAAATATATAAAATAAGTAAATAAAAAGAAGCCATAACTGATTAGCTGTTTTGGAAATAAGGCATCTGTAATTGGACCTAGGCAGAATCATTATTTATAGCACCTAGAGAGGACAGTCTCAGCAATGACAATGGTAAGGAACAGAGCAAATGGGAATGAGCTGAAAGATCCCAGAACTATCCCACTGAGACCTGCTTTTGAACCCACCAAAATTATCTTGAATATTAAGAATTCTACGTCACAGAGTTACCACAATAAAAATGAAAGTACTCTTAATCAGAACAGTATTATTTTAATCCAGTTGACTGGCAGTTACTTTCATGAAGTCATAGTAATAGCCTACATATGCTTATCATTTAGTATATGGCAGAATAGCATAGTTAAAGTGATTTATAGGGGTTGTTTCACTTAATATTTCATGAACATCAAAGGTAGCTTCTATTACTTTGCCTTTTCTCACATAAACTCAGGGGGGGGAAAGTATATCATTTTTCTAGAGATACCACAGAGGTTCTTTTTTATATAATTTTTATTTATAAAATGGAAACATTGACCATAGGATAAAAGGGGTACAATTCCACATAATTCCCACCACCAGAACTCTGTATCCCATCCCCTCCCAAGTCAGAAAGACAAAGACGAATATGGGATGAACCCACTCATAAACAGAAGTTAAGAAAAAAGAACAGAAAGGGAAACTCAGAGCAGAATCTGAGTTTGGAGTATGGTACCAAAGTAAAAATCTCTGGGAGGTGGGTAAGGGTAGATGTTCACCTTCACTGGGGGGTGGGGGTGGGGGGGACACAGAGTTTTTGTGGTGGGAATGGTATTAATGTACACTCCTATTAACTTGTAGTCTCATAAATCACTATTTCATTAATATGAGAGGGGGAAATGGATTGAATGTCTCAAACTTTCTAATGCAGAGACCTGAGTATAGCTCTGAGTATATGTTCCTTCAATCTAACCACAGAACTTTTTTTAAGTGTTAGAGTCAGTAATGGGAATCAGAATTTCAAAATTCACTTTTGTATTTTCTTCTCTCTATCCCTTTCTTCCTCCTTTTCTCTCTTCCCCTTCCCTCTTCTCCTATTCTTAGTTTTCACTTTCTTTCTAGCTCTCATTTACGTTTTATTTCAGTTATCTCTACATATAGTCTTTGAAACAGGAATCATTAGAACATAAAAATAGTAGCTCTGAAGTGTCTAGACTATTCTGTAAAATTACAGCAGGAGAGAGCCACATCTTAGTATTTATGAAGTAGTTGATATTTACCCTTGTAAGCTCATTAAATATTGACTCTAATAATAAAATACCAAGACATTTTGCTGCTACAAACTTACTCAAAAAGAGTGACAGCAATAAGTAAAAAACCTGACAAATCAGCAGATATTCTCTTTCTGTAGGAAACAGAAAAGAACTGCTGATACTTGGTGTGTATGAAGAGCCATCTCTGGGGATACTCCCTTTGCCCACATATATTTGTTATGCAATTAGAAAATTTTAAAAATCATTCCTGAAGGGGTAAAATGAGCTCACAGAAGTAAACACGGGAGTAAATGGTTGAAATATAAAAAGGCAGACCCACTTTGGCCTCACTAGCAGAAGTTACTGCTAAATACTATTACTGAGAAATTATTACTGTTACTGAGAAATACTATTTATTTTTGACATGATTTATTTATTTTATTTTATTTTATTTTATTGCCTCCAGAGTTATTGTTGGGGCTCGGTGTCTGCACTACGAATTCACTGCTCCTGGAGGCCACCCCCCTACTTTTTGTTGCCCTTGTTGTTTATTGTTGTTGTTGTAAGGTAAGACAGAGAGAAATCAAGAGAGGAGGGGAAGACAGAAAGGGAGAAAAAGACAGCTTGTGAAGTGACCTCCCTGCAGGTGGGGAGCCCAGGGCTGGAACATGACTGATTTTATTGCCTATCAGCTGGCAGACAGCTCACAGACTCCAGTCTGCATCCCATTTTCATGTCTCTCTCCTTTCTCCTCAGTTTTTGGGCCCAGGGATATTCCTTCTGTTATCTCATGAAAAAAATTATTATGTTTGGCATGGTATGGCATGGCACGGCATGTCATGATATTGTTAGCGAGCGGAAATCAAACCAGCATCCACTGCAAGGAAGCAAAAGATGTTTATTTACGAATTCGAATCCGGGCCGAGAGGTGACTGTAAGCAGTCTACCAGCTCGACCCTGAACAAGGCTCAAACCACACAATTTATAGGATTCTAGAATACATTTTGGGTGAGGAATATGCACAACTAGAATTCTATCACACACTCAATAGCATTTTACAGAAAACGCAGGATCCAATCATTTCAGATATTGCAATACCTTAAGCAGCCTATAAGAATTGTCTAATTTCAAGCCTTTATGCAAAATAGGGTCACCACACTTTCTCGTTGTCAGCTAAGACCACCGGGCTATCAGCTCCCTCGACCTTGAGCAAGTGGTTGGGTTTCAAGGACTTGGTTAGGCTAGCTATTCTCTTTAAGACAAACAACAGGCGGCTTACATGTTGGTGTGTGGGTTTTGTCTAGCCCCCCCTTTTTTACAGGAATTTTCCACTGCAGGCAGAAAAGCAACTATACTTACAACTCATGCTTAAAATTTTACTTAAAGCAATTTTAGAGTTACTGCTTCTAACAGTTATGAAGAGGGAGAGGAAAATACCACAGTATGGAATCTTCCTATAGTGTGGTGGAGGCTGGACCTGGACCTGGGTCATTTCAATGATAAAGTAGACACACTACCCAGGTAAGTTATCTTGACTGCACAAAGTGATTTGTTTTATAAGGTGCCACATAGAAGCCAGTTGGTGGAATATCTGGGAAAGCACACATATCACCATATGCAAAAATAAGAGTTAAATACCCAGTCCCCAATGCAGTGGGCAAACTTCACAAATGGTAAAGCAATGCTGCAGTTATCTCTCTCTCTTCCTTTCTCTCCCTCTCTATATTACTTTCTCTATTGAAAAAAGAACAAAACTAAAGAAAGAAAAGTGACCACCATAGGGAGTCAGGCGTAGTGCAGCGGGTTAAGCGCACGTGGCGCAAAGCGCAAGGATCTGCGGAAGGATGCCAGTTGGAACCCCCGGCTCCCCACCTGCAGGGGAGTCGCTTCACAGGCAGTCAAGCAGGTCTGCAGGTGTCTATCTTTCTCTCCCCCTCTCTGTCTTCCCCTCCTCTCTCCATTTCTCTCTGTCTTATCTAATAATGACGACATCAATAACAACAATAATAATAACTACAAAAATAAAAACCAAGGGCAATAAAAGGGAAAATAAATAAATATTTAAAAAATTTTTTTAAAAAGAAGAAGAAAAGTGACCACCAGGAACAATGGGGTGGTCATGCAGGCAACCACGGTGGGGGAGGGAGGGAAGGGAGTATATATTATAAAACTCCTCAAGCTGCCACAATAAAATACCACACACTAGATCACTTGAACAACAGAAATATATTTTCTCACAGTTTAGGATATTATATGTCCAAGACCAAGATGTTGACAGATTTTTTTTTTCCCTAGACTCCTTTCCTTGGCTTGCAGCTTGGTACCTATTTTCTGAGTCCTCACCTGGCCTTTCTGCTCACTTTGTCTGTACTGATGTCTGTTTGTGCAAGTTAATCTCTCCTTATAAGTACCTCTATCAGATTGGACTATATACCACCATAAACATCTTGTTTTAATTTAAATAATTTGAAGTTCTAAATCCCAAGTATCACATGACAAAGTACTGAGACTCGGGACTAAACCATTTTTTGGAGGGGAGACACTCAATTCAATCTTGCACAATCACTGACTTTCCATATTCAGATCACATGTTTTATATAACAGTACTGGGACAAATTTAGACACTTTAATTTTTTAAAGGTTACCTGTGCGATTTGCAAAATGAATCTTTTTAGCATGTGTTTGAAACATAAACAGTCACAAAACATCTTTAAAATAAACTCTGTGAATTGCCAGGCAATAAAAATGATAAAATTATCACTTTTTCATAGTAACTTCAGACAAAGATAATGATTATGTCTTCTTCTGACAGATGAAATAATAATAATAAATTTAAAAAAACAGTAATCCACTCCTTGATTTTTCCAGGGAGAGAACTCTGCAAAACTACTTTTTTGTTCTGGTATAACATTTTTTTTCTTCTGAAATTCTTCCATGCACATCTCATGGGAAATTCTTTAGGAGGAAGGTTATATAAAGTTTTCATGAGCTGTATGAACTCTGACTGTCAAGGAACCAATAGCTGTAGTGCCCTGGAAAGTGGTGACACTGTAATGCACCTAGAATATACTTTACTTCCGTGCTGTTCAGCTTTTAGTCCAACCTGAGATCCTTCAGAATGTGTAATAGTTCTGTTTGCTTCAACTGAGTATCAGATGCATCATGTAAACAAATTACAAGTGAGAACCTAGTGTTGATTCTGATTTTCTATTGCCTACTATCTGAAAGAATAATAAAAACATATGTTCCCAAGCCTATTGCTCAATATATTCACACAGTGAAGTTAAAATGTTTGGCTGGGAAATCAATATTGTTATACTAAGCATCAACTATGGCAAACTAGAAGAATTGTAAGCAGCTGTGAACTCACTTAAAATCAATGTGTCTCCAAACTGGGAAGTAAGAAAATATATAAAAATACAACTTTAAATAGTAACCTGGGTTAACCAGCTTTTCATATTTTGCCATTGCAGGGAAAAATCAATGAAACATACGAACACGTAATAAGAACAATTTAATATTTGAGGTAGCATTAAGATTCATCTGTAGTCAATTTGAAGACAATGTCTACAGTGCAGCATTGGCAACTATATTAAAAACCCTCTGTATAATGAATGCAGTATCATGCACAGAAAATAAATGAGAACAAAAGATTCAGAACTCTGTGGCAATAAAAAAGGGTTTGAATAAAAGATGGAAATATAAGACTACTGAATATTAGGGTGACTTTTCTTATATATTGGAAATAAGGCATATATGGCTGACCTTTGTGATTTAAACTCTAAAGTAAACAAACCATGGACTGTAGCATACATATACTAAGTTGCTTGAGTCTCAAACTAGATGATTATCCTAGCAGAATTTATGACTATTTATGGTAAGAATATTCTTCACAATAAAAGTGCGTAAGAAATGACAACCATATAGTACAATTTATAGAGCTCATCAAAAGCCATTGTTACATTGTAGCAATGTTATCTGACTAATACCAGAGTAAAGGGGTATTTGATGTTAAAGATATTTGAATCATGTATCTGAGTTCTATTAATCATATGTTTATCACTTACTATCAGACATGATGACCTGGTTATGATTTCATCTGAAATACTTCTCAATGAACTTAGTCACTGCGCATGCTATATTGTGTTTTAGATTATCAGTACCATGCTCTAAAAGAAAATACAAATAATTTTTCCATTTGGAACTTTGTTGAATTTGTTAATGTGGATCTTGGGCATGAAAACCTAGTCATATAGCTTTCAGCTCTTTTCTCAACAGAGTGGCTTTCTGGGAGATAAAATGCATATTGTGTTCCCTGGTGAAGGAATTATTATTGAGCAAAAGAAAAAACTTTAGTACACAAAATTATGGTGAAACAATAGTGGACAAATTATGGAATATGAACCAAAGCTAATTAATCACCTACTGCTAACTATGCACAAAATAAAAATAGTGTTTGCAATTTTAAATGACTGAAAACAACCAAAATAAAAATATTATAATTACATGGCACAATTTCTATATGAAATTAAAATTTAATTTTTCATCAATAAAGTCACAATGCCTTTGTGACTATTAGATAATGTTATGCTTCAAAGGCAGATTTGAATAGTGGCAACAGTCCATGACATATATAGAATAAAATATTAATGTCTTTAGTAAATGCATACAGTGTATTACTAGAAAACATATGCTAGTCCCTTAATATATAATAACATAGTAGTAATATGCATCATTGCTGTTGTAAATGATAATTTTAGAGAAGGTCAGAATCATTTACGGTTCATGAACTGTAGACCTTGCAAGTGTCCCAGACAGTCTAAGATATGAAGCAATTAACAATGAGGGAGGGAAATGTGTGGTAGATATTACAAGGGGAAAGAGACAGCCTATTAGTAAACTAATGGTATAGACTTCATCAAAATGCAACAATTTTCAGACTTATTTCTAATATTTTCATGTTATAGAAATCATAGTATGTAGCTGTTTAAGGCAGGATTATCACAGTGAATTTGAAAATGTATATAATCATTTTAAAAAGTAAAGAATTTTGCATTTATTTGCATAAAGGATGTTATTCTACAAAAAATGGTAGAAACATTTATATGTCAAAGATAAAAGAATAAAGGGGAGTGGCATATTAACCTACTTTATAACTTGATTTAGGCTTACCTAAAAATGCATGTAAATATAAGCAAAGCAGTTCATTGCTTTGTTTATATTTACATGCATGCTTTGTAGAGCTGAATCTTTTATTTCCCTAGATTATATACCTACATGTACTTATTGAAGGATAGACATATTATATGACCATAATTTATGAAAACTCTGAGGAGTTGATTTTCTAATATGAGTACAGTATTGAGTTACGAAACAGTAGTTTGAGACTTTTAGAGATTTAATATTTTTTATACCTGATGAACACCACAGCTTAAAAACCAACAAACCAACAAAACTGTATCAAAACTGAAAATTTTTATATACATAAATACTTATAGTCATGTTGATAGTGAGTAATTCTAAATGACTAACTCATCATTCTTTGTCTGTGATCCACAATTCTTTGAGAATGGGAATATATGTATATTTACTTTCCAAATACAATTACTTGATCTAACATTTGAAAAATAAAAAAAGACATTATAAAGTTTCTCAAAGAACACAGGGAAGAAATAATATGAATCCTAAGTTGGAAATTCTACCATTTTTCTCATAAAGAACTTTGACTTGTTTCTTTACTTAAAGGGGTCATACTATCTTCCATAAGAACATACCTTCCCCCCCTCCCTCTTTATATATGTGAAAGTCTAAAAAGAGTTGCTTTTTTAAGATAATCTATGAGATTTATCAGGTATCTAATTACAGAACAATAGCTGAATTTATAATTGTATATGCTTTATTCACCTCATGAAAACTCATAAATCACTGTATAAATAAGCAGTAACTTAAATATTTAATAAAAACTGTTTTAACAGATACATAAATTTTCATCTACTTTAAAAATGATTTGTAGTGTCTCTGGAGAGTCACAATGTAAAATTAGAACATGGCAATTATTAATTCATCTCTTGTAGCTTTGTAATTAGATAAATTTTGTGGGGTTAATGGTAGAAGTTAATAAAAAATGTGAATCTTTTAAACTTTTAAAAAGTAAAATAATATTCTTTGTAACTGAGATGCACAATGATAGATAAGATAGATAAAAGTGGCACAGTACTATTTGAAACACAGCAGGGTTTCCAGAGACTTATCCCAGCTGTCAACCTAAGGCAAATACAGACCTCTAGGATTCTACACTGCATAGCATGAAAGCGTCAAAATTAAGTAATCCATAATAATCTATTTTTCCACATGGAAATGTGAAAAAGCATTTATCCTTTGACTGATTAACTTATTATTATTACCAGCTCTCAAGACTTTGTAGCTTTTTTTGGTCTAGATATCTACCACTATTATGGTAGAAAGTTTTTACCTTTAAAGCTCCTTTTAGCCTAAAGCAGAATTAATCTAATATTTTCTATGAAGGACTAGATAGTAAATATTTTATACTTTGCTGTACATCTGTAACAAATATTCAGCTCTGCTACTGTGGTTATAGAACGTAGGTTTAAAAAGAGTATGGCTGCATATCAATAAAATCTATCTATGAAAACATACAAGAATATATGATAGCAACAAAAATAATAGTAAGTAGGCCATTATACCTCCATATATGCTCTTGTGCACGCACACGCACACTGTCACACACACTCATAGCATGCACACTATTAGTATCAAGTTGTTTTAGAACTCTAGAAAATATTTAGAAGTTATAGCAACCAACTAGATACTGGGTGCAGAAAAAGGCAGTCTGAAACAATAGGAAATGTTTGTGATGATTTTAATTTCCCATGCCTCATTCATCTTCCTCACTCAATGAGTCTTAAAGAAAAATAGTATATGTGTGACTGGGGGAACTCTGATTCTAGGCTATAGGGGAAGTAATGTGATATCTGATTACTGTAAAAAATGGCGACTAATTCCTAGCACTGCAAAAACGGTATCATCTGTTTTCCATCTACACCATGCCTCGGCCTCACGTGAGCTTAATGTGCAGCTTGACGATACGAGAATCCGGCATGAAGCCCAGCCAGTCTATCTTGGCGTTACTCTCGATCACACCCTGTCATTTCACGAACATCTCATAAAAACTGCAGCAAAGGTGGGCGCGAGGAATAACATCATTGTAAGACTGGCCAGCTCCTCATGGGGTGCGAGCGCTTCCACACTATGATCATCATCTCTGGCATTATGCTATTCCACTGCAGAATACTGTGCCCCAGTATGGTTCCGTAGCCCCCATGTCCACTTGGTCGATTCCAAATTATATTCCTCCATGAGGATAATTTCTGGAACCATCCGTTCCACCCCGGTTCCATGGCTGCCAGTTCTTAGCAACATCGCCCCGCCAGATATTCGTCAGGATGCGCCATCATCTAAGTTCATTTCCCATGTCTACACTCGACCGGACCTGCCAATATATGCGGATATCTTTGCCCACCCTGTCCAACGCTTGACGTCTCGTCACCCAATCTGGTCCCCTACGCCTACACTGAACTTCTCTGTTCCAGACTCTTGGAAACAGAGTTGGCAGTCAGCTGAGGTAAAGAACAAACACCTCATCACAGACCCCTGCAAGCGTCAACCCGGCTTTGACCTAGCACGTTATGATTGGGCCCTCCTCAATCGCTATCGAACAGGCCATGGCCAGTGCGCCGCTATGTTCCATCGCTGGGGAGCCAGAGACGACCTGAACTGCCCCTGCGGCTACAGACAGACCATGACCCACATAGTCAACGACTGCCACCTCTCCAGATTCAAAGGAGGTCTTGAAACTTTACATCAGGCTCAACCTGATGCTGTTGACTGGCTACGGAAGAAGCGCAAACACTAGAAGAAGAAGAAGGGGAAGTAAAGGAAACCTTATTTTCAGAGAACTGTGCCTATCTTGATCAGTCTCAGATAATCTAAAAGAATGACACAAAGTATTTATCTTTGTATCACCTAACATGGAATTGTCTCATGCAGAATACAATCATGAATATAATACATCCCTAGAAATACTGTAAAATAAATGAATGGCCCAAATCTTCTGCTTGAGATTACATTTGAGGAAAACAACTGAATCAGAAAAGTTGCTTCCAGAAGTTAGAGTGTTGAAAAATCACTTGCTCTTCTGGGGCCCTAATCAGGTGTCCTGAGATTCCCAAAAGGATATGATGGGCCTAGACCTCAAATAAATCCCTCTCTCAGTCATTTCTATCAGGAAGGACACAATAGACCCCTTTGTGGGCCCCATAGGACCTTGCCCTCAACTTGGATCAACAATGGTAGAGAATGTCCCATCCTCCGAAGGGCGGATTGACAGCATGCTCTATGCTACACCTGAGGAAGATAGGTCGATATTGGGGCAACCTGGAATGTTCCTACTCATGACCACAGAATGTGACCTCAGATATATAGGGATTTAGAGGTCACATAGGCTCCTAAGCTGAATATGGGCCCCAGATCACATCAAGTCAATAGGGTTTACAGTCAACAGTATTTATATCCCTTTCCCATCCATATTAGGGAGCTACTCTCTTCCCTGATCCAGCTTTCTGTTCCTTTTCCCAGCCATGACATCATCTCCCCAGACAATAACTTGGATCTACCTGCATATCAGATTTTAGGCTCAGGGGAAAAAAGAAAAAGAAAAAAAAAAAAAAAAAACCTAGTATAGCCACAGGCCCTTTGGAACATAACTAAAATATGCCTACTAGCTATCTAAAAAATGGAGGACCCCTCAACTCTTCATCTGCACTACTCCAGCCTTTAGGTCCATGATTGTCCAACAATTTGTTTGGCTTTATATGTTAACTCTCTTTTCAACCACCAGGTTCCAGATGCTAGCTGGATGCAACCTGGATAGACAACAACAATCTGACTTGGAGCTCCGCTTCCCCAGAACACTTCCCCACTAGGGAAAGAGAGAGACAGGATAGGAGTATGGATTGACCTGTCAATGCCCATGTTCAGCGGGAAAGCAATCACAGAAGGCAGACCTTCCACCTTCTGCATCCCGCAATGACCTTGGGTCCATACTCCCAGAGGGATAAAGAATAGGAAAGCTATCAGGGGAGGGGATGGGATACAGAGAGCTGGTGGTGGGAATTGTGTGGAGTTCTACCCCTCTTATCCTATGGTTTTGTCAATGTTTCCTTTTTATAAATAAAAAAAGTAAAAAAAAGAAAAATCACTTGTATATATCAGGGAATTTTAAGTTGTATACCATTCTAGAGTGGGATACATGCTCAGAAAAGATCCTAAATTTTATCACAAGTTAATTCCAAAGCTCAGAATAGCAGTAAGTTAGCGCTAGACAAAGTGGTATATTATTGGGCTAAGCATAGTTATTGATATAATATCTCAACACAGGCTGAATATGTTAGAATTGGGAGAAGATTTTGTCTTTTCTTCTCTTTTTCTCTTTCCACTTTTGGTTATACTTGTTTAAGGAAATTTCTCTATAAAAGTACTAGTTGGAGGCTAGCTTAGCAGACAAGTTACCACGCAATAGGAACCAGGGTTAAGCTCCTAGTATCTACCTGCTGTAAATCAGTGCTGCAGGAAATGATTGTTAAATGTGTTTATAATAAAGTGGATTTAAGAAGTTGAAAGCTCAAATTTCCAGCTAGGTGGAATGAATAGAGAATAAGTTTCTTAAAAAAAAAAATCACTAGATCCCATAACTCCTCATATTAAAAGTTTTCTCTCATGCTATATGATCTTAATATGAACATGAAAGTCACTGTTGTAGAGCTGCTCTTCAGAGTAACAATCAAGACAAATGGAATAACTCATTTTTTGTTATTGTCTTTTGATTAGTGAATCAGAAGCTGGAAAACAATGTCACCTTCAAGAGTCTGGACTTTCAACAAATAGCCAAGTAAAGCAGTATTTTTAGTCAAAGCAAAATAAAGTCCATCTATACCAGAGAGTTAGGATTTCGGAAGTTATCCTCCTTACAGAGTCAGTTCTAACACAAGCGGTTGAATAACTGGGGTTATCCATACAATTACATATATAAATTAAATCAGTGTATAAAATGACTGAAAAAATACAATGAATGCAACACATGAGTACTTGCTCACTTGGCTTAATATAAACATTCATGGAAAATCTGAAAACAAATTCATTTTCTGTTCATTCATTAGAATACTTGTAAAAAGGAAACTAATAAGAGAGTCAGATGAGGGGTCAGGTGGTGGTGCACCCGGTTTAGCTCACATGTTACAATACTCAAGGACCAGGGTTCGAGCCCCCACACCCCATCTGCAGGAGGAAAGCCTTGTGAGTGGTAAAGCAGGACTGTGGGTCTCTCTCTGTCTCTCTCCCTTTCTATTTTTCCCTACCCTCTCAATTTCTAGGTGTCTCTATTCAATAAATAAAGATAAATTTAAAGTTTTTAAAAAGAGAGAATCAGATGAGATGCAGCATGATAGTTCACCAGGGAAGGTGCCTGCTTTGCCATGCATACAACTCATGTTTGAGTTCTGCTCTCACCACACTTGGGGGAAGATTCAGTGCTATAGTGTCTTTCCTTCTCTTCATGTCTGTCTTTCTCTATTTGTATGTAAGAGTCTGCCTGTCTGCCTGGAACCATTAAGTCCTGATGATGAAAGAACAAGAAAAGTGTACAAATTACAGAATTCATAAGCATGAAGAATTTTATACTTAACTTTTAGTGTTTGCTCCACATAGTAAACAAATAAACAACAACAACAAAACTGTTAAGAGTACTACCCAGGCTTCAGCCTGGGCCCCATGTAGGAGGGAACTTTGGTGCTGTAACATCTTTCTTTCTTTCTGCTCTACGAATCCACTTTGTTTAAAATTTTATTATTATTATTATTATTACTATTATTATTATTATTATTATTATTATTATTATTCTGCCTCCAGGGTCATTGCTGGGGCTCAGTGCGCACACTCTAAGTCAACTGTTTTTGGAGGACTTTTTTTCCCCCATTTTTGTTGCCCTTATTGTTACTGTTGTTACTGTTGTTGAATAGGACAGACAGAAGTCTAGAGAGGAGGGGGAGACAGAGAGAAGAGGAGAAAGATAGACATCTCCAGAACTGCTTCACCACTTATGAAGCGACCCCCCTGCAGGTGGGGAGTCAGGAGTTCGAACCAGAATCCTTACTCTGGTCCTTGCGCTTTGAGCCATGTGCACTTAGCCTGCTGAACTACCACCCAACACCCTCTTTCTTTCTATCCAAAAAAATTATCTTAATTGGTGAAACCCCAGTAATAACAAAAACAGAGCGGATGAAGAGAAAACACAAAACTGTCAATAAAAGAAGGAAAGAAATGGGGCATACAATATTTTGGAGAGTAGCTTCTAAAAATCCAATTAAACTGCAAAATTTTGAAAAAGACCAGAAAAATATGCAAAGGGTGATAAAAGAAAATTAGAAGTACTAAGTTTGTAGATAAAAAAAATCTACTTTACTAGGGTCAGTGGTGGCACACCTGGTTAAGTGCACACTACAGTGTGCAAGGACCCAGGTTCAAGCTCCCAGTCCCCACCTGTAGGGGGAAAGCTTCAAGAATGGCAAAGCAGGGCTGCAGGTGTCTCTTTCTCTCTCCCTATCTAGCTCCCCCTTCCCTCTCAATTTCTGACTGTCTCTATCCAATAAATAAATAAAGATAATAATTTTTAAATCTACTTTATTATTTCATGAGTTTCTCTCTGTGTGTATGTGTGTGTGTATGAGACAGAGAGAGATATCAAAACATTATTCTGTAATACGTTGTGCCTGAAACTGAATTAGAGTGAGCCAACTCGTTGACTGATAAAAGCCTATTGATTAACAGAATTATTTAGAAGCATAAACAGACATGACTGTAAGGAAACACAGTGTTTCAAAGTACATAATCTTCACAATAAAATATCAATTATTGGTGTAAAATAATATTGGGGTATACAGCATTTGAAATTTTTACTTCTGCCAAGTTAGTGCGGGTTAGTCATGGGTCCTGCACATGGTAAAGCATCACAACAATCCAACTGAGCCATTTCATCGAACCAATTTTTCTATCATTATATTTTACATTTAACTTCCTACTTCTGGTTGTGAAAATATTTTTCATGAAAAGAAGCATTCAGCTACTTTTATTTTCATTGTATTTGAAACCACATAGATTCAGTAATGAGAAGAACTATTTTGTAAAGCCTATAACAACAGCTCATCTTAGGACCAAGAAAATCTATCTAAAGAGAATGAAGTATTTTGAACATAGTATAGCACATATTGTGAATAGCTGAAATTATACCCTCTTATCTTTTTAAGGATTTCAATATTTTAGAATACAAAGACAGGATTTTTTTTTTTGCGGATCTCATCACAGCAAAATTGTGACTCATTTAAAGGAAAGGTTTTTATGCTAGAATGTGATTAACATTTCTATTTTAAAGGAATGAGTTTAAAGATGACCAGAAAATAACTCTGAGAATATACTGAGACATCAAAATCCCTTACTCTCAGGATTTTCATTAATGTTGACTTTATCTTTAATGGATTTTACAAACTGTTTTTTATAAATATCATATTAAAACAAGAATATGTAAGTTTATATAATCATTTATTTAATCAATTATTCATTGACTCACTCACAACTTTTAATTCTATCATTGTGTATGTTTGGAGTTAGATTACCCCCTACTTTTCAACAGCTTGTGGCACAATTTTATTGAGATTATAATCAATACTGTGATGCACAAACTCCTCTAATAACTGCCTGATGTACTAAATACCACTAACATAAGACAGTATATTTAAGTCACAATAACCAACAGAAGATTTCAACTGATAATTTCACAGGTCTATGAAAAAATTAGTATGGGGAGTCGGGCAGTAGTGTAGCAGGTTAAGCACAGGTGACACAAAGCACAAGGACAGACTTAAGGATCGCAGTTTGAGCCTCCTGTTCCCCACCTGCAGGGGTGTCACTGCACAGGCGGTGAAGCAAGTCTGCAGGTGTCTATCTTTCTCTTCCCCTCTCTGTCTTCCCCTCCTCTCTCCATTTCTCTCTGTCCTATCCGACAACAATGGCATAAATAACAACAATAATGATCACAACAATAAAACAATGGGGCAACAAAAGGGAATGCATAAATAAATATTTTTTTTAAATATCTGGTCCCACCATCTTCCCAAACAACACTTTTTTTTTGCATCCAAGGTTATTGTTGGGGTTCAGTGCCTGCACTATAAATCTACTGCTCCTGAAGGCCATTTTTTTCACATTTTCCTTGTTGTTTTTATTATTATTGTTGTTATTCTTGTTGGATAGGACAGAGAAAAATCGAGAGAGGAGGAGAAGACAGAGGGGGGGAAAGAAAGACACCTGCTGCTCTGTTTCACCACTTGGGGAGTAACCCTCCCTGCAGGTGGGGAGTCCCGGGCTCTAGTGGGGATGCTTATGCAGGTCTGTGGGCTTCACACCTTGTGAGCTTAATCTGCTGTGCTACCACTCACCCACTCCCAAGACAGTACTTTTGTCCCATCTTCATGTTAGCCTCTGGGCTCAGACAAAGATTTATAAAGTCATGGGCCCCTTGGAATATACCTAAATAGACTTCCTAGCTTCTCCAAACATGAGCACTCCAAATCTTATCTGCTATACTCTTTCCTTTAGGTTTCTGATTATTAAATAATTTGTTCTGCTTTATATATTGATTCTTTTCAGTCACCAAGTTGCAGATGCTACCATGACACCAACCTGACTCCCCTGGGCAGATGACTTCACCAGTGTGTCCTAAAACCTCATCTCCCCAGAGCCCTACCCTACTAGAGAAAGATAGAAACAGGCTGGGAATATGGACCAACCTGTCAATACCCATGTCTGGCAGAGAAGCAATTACAGAAGCCTGAACTCCCAACTTCAGCAACCCATAAAGATCTTTGGTCCATACTCTTAGAGGGATAAAGACTAGGGAAGATTCCAATGGATGGGATGGGATATGAAACTCTGGTGGTGGGAATTGTATGGAATTGTAATCCTCTTATCCCACAATCTTGTCAGTCATTATTAAATCATTTTAAAATTAAAAAATAGGAATGTCTGGTACCTTTTCCTAAAAGTGACCAGGGATGGAACTCATGTAATCACTTCTATGACTCACACTTTCTTCTGTGTCTATCTACACATTTATATTATCAGATATTAACAACCTAAATTAGCCTTCTTTTTACAACATCCTTTAAAAAATAATCGCTTTTTAACAAAATATAAAAGTATCTCTTAGGGCTGGGTGGTGGTGCACCTGGTTGAGCACACATGTTACAAGGATCCAGGTTCAAGCTTCTGGTCCCCACCTGCAGGGTGAAAGTTTCACGAGTGATAAATCAGTGTTGCAAGTGTCTCTCTGTCTCTTTCCTTCTCTTTCCCCATTTCCTCTCAATTTTTTTATCACTATCCAATAAATAAAATATAAAACAAATAATTTTTAAAAAGAAATTAAATGCAAATTAAAAGCATCTCTTAAGTCTACATACTCTGTATTCATGTTCACTCTTATTCCTGTACCTGTTTGCTTAGCATATTTTCTTTCTTCTTTTCATTCTCCTTCTCTTCCTCCACCTTCTTTTTATTACTGCCACCAGGATTTTCACTGGGACTTGATGCCAGCCTGAAGAATCCAGTATTCCTGGCGTCACTTTGTTGTTGTTGTTGCTGCTGTTGTTGCTGTTGTTGCTGTTGTTGTTGTTGCTGTTGTTATCCTTCTTCTTCTTTTTCATTTTTATTGTAGGACAAAGAGATATAGAGAGGGGCAGGGAAAATTCGAAGAGAGAAAGAAAAACATACCTGAATACCTGCAGATCTGCTTCCCCACTCATGAAGCTTCCACCTTTTAGATATAAAGCAGAGGCTCAAACCCATATCCCTGTGCATGATAATATATGTGCTTAACAGGTGCCACCATCTGGCCTGCACATTTTATTTTCTCACCATGTTCAACATACTCTGTATTGAAGCCAGGTAGTAGCACACTGGGTTAAGCACACATAATACCATACAGAAAAACTTGGTTCCCACTTGCAAGGGGAACACTTCACAAACGGTGAAGCAGGATTGCAGGTCTCTCTCTATATCTCTTCTCTCTTCTCAATTTCTCTCTGACCTATCAAATAAAATAGAAAGAAAAAATAGTTTTTCTGTTATCTATGATCCTCATTTCAAAACCTTATGAGTAAGATACAGGCCACTTTTTTAGATTTGCAAATCTTATAATGATTTTTTTCTTTTTAGGTGTAATTTTACTGTGTTGATTGATTTTTTTTTGACATGTTCTCTTGTTTATTAGTATATTTCACTTTTTCTGGATTTCATGTACTATGTTATTATTTCTGAAATCATTACTAAGATAAGATCAGTTCAGATAGATGTCTTTTTTTTTCTTACTGATTTAAAAATGATTGACAAGATTATGGGATAAGAAGGGTACAATTCCATATTATTTCCCACCACCAAAGTTCAAGCAATTTTCATTCTACTGGTGAAACTGACTACTAACTATACAGAAGTTTTGAAAACACATAACATTTATTATATTAAGTTAAATGCCATGAAGAAAAGTAAAGCAGGGAAGATGGGCCTAAAAAATGCTAATGATAGCCTCAAGAACAGCCAGAAAAGTCTTACAGATATTTATGTATAAATAAACACCTGGCACAAATGAGTGAATAACCATATGGATATCTAGTGGAATAGTGTTACAGTCAGAGGACTGGCAAGTGCAACATTCTGAAAAGAAACCGTATGTTCCATCTTAAAGAGTCAGAAATAAAAACAATATAGCTAGACATATGAGAAAGAAATTAGAGGCAGGAACATTTCTCAGTCTCTTAACTCTGCTTTATGCATGTAGAATCCCTTTTGCAAACACAAAACATATCTACTAATAAAACGCATCTACCTCTGGATCAACTAATAATTTGAGTAGAAAGAAAATTTCCATTTCTGGCTATCTCTAATAATAGTAAGTATATAGGTTTCAGTGGCTCATCCAGGATCAAGAGTTTACCTTTGAGTCACTGATAATATTAATAAAGCTAATTCTCTAACTGGTCAAGTTCTGAATTTGTGATTGTCAGTGTGTGAGTGTGTGTGTGTGTGTGTGTGTGTGTGTGTGTGTGTGTGTGGTGGTGTCAGGGGAGAGACCTACACTACTGTCAGTGTGAAATCTCAGAATAGAAGTGCAATTTATTAAAGCAAAATGTATGAAATCAAGTCAGAACCAAACATCAAATATAGATCTCATGCTATTAACTTTTAATTATTCAGTTTATATTACTCCTTTGAAAATAAAATAACTGTGGGCTAGTGAAGTAGCTAACTTTGATAGTATGCATGATCCAGGTTTGAGCCTGGTCCTACCACACTGAATGAAGCTTGGTTGCTATCCAATCTATCTACATATCTACTATCTATCTATCTATCTATCTATCTATCTATCTATCTATCTATCTATATCCCCATCTCTCTTTCCCTCTCTATTACACTTAAAATAATAAAAAATTAATTAAAGATGCATTGAACACACTCTGAAGTCTTCATTTTAACTACAATAAAAATAAAAATTGGGAAAGTGTAAGAAAAAAATGCATAACTAAGGGAGTGATGGTGCACCTGATAAAATATACACATTACCCTGTGTGAGGATCCAGGTTCAAACCCTTAATCTTCACATGTAAGGGAAAAGTTTCACAAATAGTGGAGCAGTACTACAGGTTTCTCATGCTCTCTCTCCCTCTCCATTTCTTTTTCTCTATCAGAAAAGAAATAGGGGATGGA
This sequence comes from Erinaceus europaeus, assembly GCF_950295315.1. Lineage (NCBI taxonomy): Eukaryota > Metazoa > Chordata > Mammalia > Eulipotyphla > Erinaceidae > Erinaceus > Erinaceus europaeus. The sequence goes on along the minus strand of NC_080173.1, from coordinate 58,683,348 downwards.
AAAATACAGTGTTGGGAGTAGTGGAATTGTACAGGATCTAAACCCTAGTGATAACACTTGTGGCCAAAAAAAAAAAAAAAAAGTGGGAGAGAAAGGGAGAAGAAGGAGGTGGGAAATAAGGAGATGGGGGTATATCCCCAGAAGAGGAATTACTGGGCCATATGGAAGGTATTATACCCCAAACCCTAACAAAGGGACTTTCTAAAGTTAAACCAATCACCAAATAATGTGATGATAACAATAACTATCCATTGTCTTCTTGAACCCTAAGACAACAGGAACCTCACATTTCCACTATAGAGCCTATATTCCCCCCAGTCCTGGAACCTTAGGGTGGGGCCGACTTTCCTGTATGCTGCTCTCAATTCAAATCAAATAATATTGCATCCGCGGATCGCAACCTAATCAATGCAACGAATGCCACCCCAGCATCCTTCACTTCAGACTTCAGGTGTGGAATGATAACCTTTCAGCTTCATCACTGGGGTGAGACCTTTCCTTTCATAGTATACTCTAATTCCATTCCAGGTGTTCCACTCCTCAATAAAGTCCCCAAACCTAGATATACTCCAGGTCCCCTGAGATAGAGCATAGGTTCACACGTTCCCATAAACTAGGGAAAAATATATACCTTAAAGCAGAAGTACACAAGAGCATGCAGGGAATACCCCCCCAGCACTTCATCTGCACTATTCCAGTCTTTATGTCCATGATTGTTCAACAATTTGTTTGGCTTTGTATGTTAACTCTCTTTTCAGTCACCAGGTTCCAGATGCCAGCAAGATGCTGACCAGACTTCCCTGGACAGACGACCTCATCAATGTCTACTGGAGCTCCGCTTCCCCAGAGCACCACCCTACTAGGGAAAGAGAGAGACAGGCTGGGAGTATGGATCAACCAGTCAACACCCATGTTCAGCGGGGAAGCAATTACAGAAGCCAGACCTTCCACCCTCTGCAACCCACAAAGACCCTGGATCCATACTCCCAGAGAGAGAATGGGAAGGCTATCAGGGGAGGGGATGGGATATGGAGATCAGGTTGTGGGAATTGTGCAGAACTGTACCCCTCTTATTCTATGGTTTTGTTAATCTCTCCTTTCTTAAATAAAAAAAAAAAGGAGATGGGGAGAAAGACATGGAGAAGGAGGAGCAAGAAGAAAAGAAGGCTGGCAGAATAACTCACTTCTGTAGTGTGCTATTTTGGCATGTGAGCATCCAGATTTAAATATGGCCTCCACCCCACTGAAGGAAAGCTTCAGTGCATTAGTCTCTCTCCCTCTCTCTCTCCCTCTCCCTCTCCCTCTCCCTCTCCCTCTCTCTCTCTCTCTTTCTCTCTCTTTGCCTCTACCTAAAATATTTTAGGAGAGAAAAAAAGTATATAACCAAATTATTAGTTACTTATACATATATGTGTTCATTTATAGATAGAACTGAGAAAATCAAGCATGATTAATGAGTCTGTGTTGAGAAAAATTAGTTCATATATAAAATATGTATTGCATGTGTTTAAGTTGCAGTTATGTAAATATGACTTACAGTAATGATTAGTTCCTAAAGTATATTGCATTTGGATTTTTTATCTTCATACATAAAGCTTACAAAGAAAGTGTGTGTGTGTGTGTGTAGTAGTAGTAGTAGTACTAGTAGTAGTAGTAAAAAAACACACTAAGCACTATAGGACTGAACAAAATGCATTAAAATGCTAAAATATGAACATGCTTTATGAGTCATATTTATTGTCTTTATTTTATTGCTTATCAGGACTGTCTAAAGTATTGTGGATTTTTCCAAAAATTTAGATTCCAGAGTAATATCTGAAAATTGCAACACCCTTGCAATTTAATACCTGTTAAGATCAAATTGAATTAAATTTACAGTGTTATGGCAATAGATAATATATTTTTCATATCTAAATCTAAGATAGCCTTTCTCCTTTTTTAGCCTTAATATGTTATTTCTCTCAGAAATATCTCAGTTGGTAAGAATCTATAATTACATTTATACAAAACATTAATACACAATAATAGGGGAATATTGAAACTAAACATCATGACTTTACAAGTCTTTAGTGAAATGCCATAATGCAAGCAGTGCCTCATTCAGAAACTAACTCAACAAATTGAGCATACATAAATTTGCATAATAAAATTTTATCACCTAGTAATGATTTATTACTTGTGACCTCATTTGCAGGTATTCAATAATTGTATTAGTGTAAATGTGTTGACTACCTAATTTTTGCTGGCATTCTTCTGGACACCAGAGATAAAGCAGTAAACTAACTAGAAAGAAATTTCTGACCTCTTAGAGCTTCCATTCTATTGTAATCAGATAAATAGTAAACAAGCAAATAAAACTGAAATCTCATATGGTCATGAAAGGAAAAAAAGATTAACATTATTCTGTATAAAAACAAATACGAGAACACAACATGTACATTTAAAGTCCAAATAATTATAATGCATGGGTTAACTCAGATAATTCTATATATTAAGTAATATTTACATGATTATTTTAAAATATCAATATATACTCTTTTAAGTCATTAAAATATGTCCATACAGTGAGAGGGAATACAGTTTTATAGTGTTCTAAATCCATATTTTTAAAAATGTCTTATAAAGTAGTTTTAGATATCTTTTAATCAATATTCTTGGCTCTTAGAGAGCTGAGTCTAATTTACATAATTTATCCTTTATTAATATGTTTAGATAGTTCCATTAATACTCTTTTCATATTTTTGCTTTTTCTTATTTAATAAAATGAATGTTCTTTAATTTTCCCACTTAATTTCTCTTTTTAGCTCTTCTTCCTTTTAAAAATTTTATTTATTTATTATTGGATAGAGACAGAGAGAAATTGAGAGGAGAGGGGGAGAAGGAGAGAGACAGATATAAACCTGCAGCATTGTGTCATCACTGTGAAGCTTACCCCCAGCAGGTGGGGACCAGGGGCTTAAACCTGGGCCCTTGTGCACTACAGTGTGAGCACTTAACCTGGCTTGCCACTGCTTGGCCCCAGGTCTTTCTCTCTCCCTTTCTCTCTTCCTTTTTAAGCATAGAAACAGAGAGGTAAAGAGGAAGAGAGAGAGGAAGAGAGAATGAAAGAACAAAGATTCCTTCAACACAGTGGGGGTGGGTGTGAGCCCTCCCTCACCTACGTTTCTTCTTTTAAGGTTACTCTTCAAAGAGAGACAGGCTGGGAGTATGGATCAACCTGCCAATGCCCATGTTCAGTGGGAAAGCAATTACAGAAGCCAGGCTTGCCACTTTCTGCATCCCATAATGATCCTGGGTCCATACTCCCAGAGGGATAAAGAAAAGTAGGAAGCCATGGGGGTGGGGGTGGGGCACTGGATACTGAGTTCTGGGTGTGGCAACTGTGTGGAATTGTTCCCCTCCTATCCTATAGTCTTGCTAATATTTCCATTTTATAAATAAAAATTTAAAAAATAAAGTTACTCTTCAAGATCTCCTTCAGTTTATTTGAAATAAATTTACATATTTTCTATTATTCCTAGTCTTTATTTTTACATGTTCATATATAGTGCTTTCATTCTAGCTTCGTCTCTACCACACTAACAAAATACATGCTGTTATTTATTATTATTGTTATTAGTGATTAAATAATGATCAATAAGATTGTGGGATAAGAGGGGTACAAGTCCTTACAATTCCCACTACCAGAGTTCTGTATCTCATTCCCTCCTTTGGGAGGTTCCCTATTCTTTTCCAACATGAAGACCCCAAATCTCATTTGCTATACTCTTACCTTTAGTTTTCCTGATTATTAAACAAATATTTCTGCTCTATATCTTAATGCATCTCAGCCACCAAGTTGCAGATGCTACCATGACACCAACTTGACTTCCCTGGGCAGATGACTTCACCAATGTGTCCTAGAACCTCACCTCTCCAGAGCACTATCCCACTAGAGAAAAATAGAAACAGGGTAGGGGTATGGATTGACCTGTCAACATTCATGTCCAGTGGAGAAGCAGTTACAGAAGCCAAATCTTCCACCTGCTTCACCTGATAAAGATCTTTGGTCCATACTCCCAGAGAAAAAAGGATAGCGGAGGTATATATATGGCATTATTTTGTGTAAACTTATATACCACTGTCCACTATTCGTTCTCTTTCCTCAGTTCTTCCAATAATTTGTGTTTATTTTTTAAATTTTAATAGTCGTATTTATGATCAGCATATCTGATACGGATTATACTGGATGTATGACCCAAAAGGATTCCATGTATTTTGTTTAATTTTTTTTTATCAAAGAACTTTGAAAATCTGTTTATGAAATTCAACAAATAGTAAAATTCTTAGCTTAATTTTATAGAAAATATTTTATTTCACTACCTTTTAGTTTAATAGGCTAAGTATTGCTTTTACTAAGTACACCCTTGATTCTAAAATACACTCAATACTTTGGGACTGAGAGAGACTTTTGACTATCAGTCAGCTGAGCTTCCTCAAAAATACTTTTCTTTTCCTTGCCTCCCTACTTGTGGCCACAAAAGTGATTTTATTCCCACTAACTAGAGATAGGAATGTCAACAATTTGCCAGTTAAAAACCTTGTAACTCCATGATGTCCACATTCTCTGACTCTTATTCTACTAAGATACAGGGTGTTATAACAGTTCATGACCCTTTTGTACTGTTATATGGAAGTGTTATGCATGTAAAAACGATTGTATATTACTGTTGACTGTAAACCATTAGCCTCCCAATAAAGAAATTAAAATAATAATAGTAATGAAACAGGCTTGTTATTCAATAATTGTGTTTTAAACATTATATTATTTATTTTAAAGAGAGCATACAGAGAGTGGTGGGAGCCAAAGCACTGATCAACTTTGACCTAAAGTGGTGTTAAAGCTTGAATCTAGAGAGTCGGGCTGTAGTGCAGCAGGCTAAGCGCAGGTGGCGCAAAGCACAAGGACCAGCATAAGGATCCCGGTTCGAACCCCGGCTCCCCACCTGCAGGGGAGTCGCTTCACAGGCGGTGAAGCAGGTCTGCAGGTGTCTATCTTTCTCTCCATCTCTCTGTCTTCCCCTCCTCTCTCCATTTCTCTCTGTCCTATCCAACAACGACGACAACAACAATAATAACTACAACAATAAAACAACAAGGGCAACAAAAGGGAATAAATAAATATAAAAAAATAATTAAAAAAAAAGCTTGAATCTGGGACTAAAGAGCATGAGGCATGAAAGACTTTTTTGCATAACTATTATGCTTCTTCCCCAGACCTATGAACATAATTGTCATTTCATGAGTTATTTTGTCTCAGTTTATTTTGGAATTAATCTTATGCTATCTTATAATTTTGCATACCCCACTCCTTATAGCAGTTTGTGAAGGATACTATTTATATATTTAATTGACTGCAGATTTCCATTAATCTTAAGAAGGAGAATTTCATTCAGAACAACAATAACAACAAAAAAATGTTCAGCAAAAACCTAATTGTGAGGGTTGGGTGCTGATGCAATGAATAACAGGTTGGAATCTCAAGCATTAGGTTTTGAGTTCCATACTCTACACAGCATGTGCAAGAGTAATGTTCTGACTCACACTTTCTTTCTTGAATAAATAAATCTTAAAATCTAAGCATAAAATTAAGTGTTTAGGAGTCATGTGTTACATATTTCCATGCACAAGGATGCAGATTCAAGCCTACTGTCCCTACTTGCAAGGAGAAGCTTCTTGAGTGGGGAAGCAATGCTGCAGATGCCCCTCTCTCTCCCTCTCTATCCTCCCTCCCCTCTCAATTTCCCTCTGTCTCTATCCAATAAAAAATAAATAAATAATAAAATAAAATTAGGTCTTCATTTTGAGAATCCTTTTTTTATATTTATTTATTTATTCTCTTTTGTTGCCCTTGTTATTTTTATTGTTGTAGTTATTGATGCCGTCGTTGTTGGATAGGACAGAAAGAAATGGAGATATGAGGGGAAGACAGGAGCATAGAAAGATATACACCGCAGAACCACTTCACTGCCTGTTAAGCGACTCCCCTGCAGGTGGGGATCTGGGGGCTCAAACCGGGATCCTTACATGGTCCTTGCGCTTTGTGCCACGTGTGCTTTATCTGCTGCGCTACCCGGCTTCCCATTTTGAGAATTCTTATGTTAAATAATCTATAAATTCTACAAAAAACAGGAATATAATATTAGAAGATAATCATTTTTTAAATTTTATATGTACTCCGGGATCCTTACATGGTCCTTGCGCTTTGTGCCACGTGTGCTTTATCTGCTGCGCTACCCGGCTTCCCATTTTGAGAATTCTTATGTTAAATAATCTATAAATTCTACAAAAAACAGGAATATAATATTAGAAGATAATCATTTTTTAAATTTTATATGTACTCCTAAAGTATGATACTTCCCTATTTTCCATCATTAATTCAACTATTGTTCATGATGTTAACATGCAGATTCGTCCCTTTAAAAAGTGTCTAAAGAGATGGTAACATTTTCTTCTTTTTGATTAGTTACTTAATAATAGTTTACATGATTAAATGATTTCAGGGTATAGTTTCATGTCACAACAGCCACCAAAGTTCTATGCTCACCTTAACTGACCCCAAAACCAATGTTAACCAACACAGTGCTCCCTTTGAGACAATTTGGATACTATTTTCACTGGATAGATAAATTATGAACCATACTCAGTGAAATACTACTCTGCGATCTAAAAAGATGATTTTGTTTTCTTTGGGACAAAATGTGTGAAATGAGGTGATTATGCTTAATGAAGTAATTGGAGAGTTGAAAAACAATTACAGGATAGTTTTACTCACTCACTCACATGTAGAATATAGAGAATTGAGCCACGTGAATTAAAAATGCTAATGCTTTCATTTTTAAATTTCCACAGGTTTTTTTTTTTGTTTTGCTTGCCGAGCCAATTCAGGCAGACTTTTGCTTTCTTCATCAAAAGCAGTCTTAACTCTTTATTCATAGATATATTTTGTGTAAACACACTAATGATTCATTTCAAAATATGTGTGATATTTTTCTCCCTCCAACTCCCTGTTCTTGTTTTCTTTCTGTATTCGTATTACAAAAATGCAGTCAGCCACCATGACAAATGGATAAGCTTCAATCACTTTGGCAGTTTTATTTATTAAAATTAAATACCCAAGTGTAATTGATTCCAAGTTCCCCTAATTTACTCTGAGCTAGAGATTTATTTAAAATACTGATTGTATGATACAGCTCTTTACCCCACCCCCTTTTTCCTTTTACATTTTTTTTTTAATACAGCAAGGCCCTGAGATACAATTAAGTAATTTAGGTAGAAGCTGAATAGTCCCAGAGTGTAAATTTTACTTGCAGCTCTGTGAAGAATTTTAAATTCAGAGATTTCTTAAAAGCTTTTCTCTTTGTTTTTATTTCAGTGGAATTATTAAGGCAAAAAGAGGAAGGATCAATTACTTGTGTTTGCTGTTTCTCTCATTTTGAACAGTATTAAGAAGAGATGAAATACAGTGATTACTAACACTCTTCTTAAATGTAAAGAGTGAAAACAGTAAAGATTGTGATTTTTTTATAATACAAATTTTAATGCTTTAGATGAATAAGGAGAATAATGAGATAGCTCTAGAAATATGGAGAGCTACATTTCTATATTAATACCACTGTGAACCTTAGTAACTGCTATCTGTGGCTTAATGATGCTGTTTGTATTGAGGAAGTATCATAATAAAATGTGGTCTAACTTCAGAGTTTCCATTAAATCATCATGCTTCCAAATCTGTAAAATACCTGCTTTCTTTGTTTCTTTTCTTTTCTTTTTACTTTTCTCTGTCTCTGTTTTTCTCTTGGTCATTTCTGATGCTTCACTGCTCTGGGCTGACATTTTCAGACAGAACAGAGGAAAGGTAGAGTGGAATGAAAGCACAGCACTTTCCTCCTCCTCCTCCTCCTCCCCCTCCTCCCCCTCCTCCCCCTCCTCCCCACTTTCCTCCTCCTCCTCCCCCTCCTCCCCACTTTCCTCCCCCTCCTCCCCACTTTCCTCCCCCTCCTCCCCCTCCTCCCCCTCCTCCCCCACCTCCCCCTCCTCCCCCACCTCCCCCTCCTCCCCCTCCTCCCTACTTTCCTTCAGTGCTGTAGGGATCAGATGTGAATCTGCATCACAGGTGAATAAAGGTCACACATGTGACAAAACAGTACACAATTGAACTGAGCTATTTTGCTGACTCTTCAGCATTTTTCATCAGTCTGTCTTACTGGCAACACTTCTGGTTTGGAAGTGCCTTAAGAATTCTTCAAAGCCCTAAGTTTAATTAAGTATCCACTTTTGTCCCTATACAACTGTTCACTTAAGTAGAAGCATTGATATATTTAATTATTATCCAATTAGGTATTAGATACTATACCAAGTTCCTGTTGCAAATACATCATATAAAGTGTCATTAAGACATAGATTAGATTTGTTTTTGAGCTAGGTCTGTGTACCAGATATTGAATCAAATATATTCTTTTAAATTATTTTCCATTTTTATTTGTGATTAATAGTTGGATACAAGATTGTAAGATTACAGGATATATTTTCACACTGCACCCAACACGAACAGAATCAAATATTTTTAAGATACTATATATATTTTCAGTTAAAAGTTTTATAAAACACTAGCATAACTGTTTAAATATAAGTACTTGACCCATGTAACAGCAAAGGAGAAATCTGAGATCAAAACTCACTTTAATTAATATGCTCTACTGTAAATTAAAGTTGTACTTTAAGTGGAATATAAACAGGGCTTGGGCAAAAATAAATAAATAAATAAATAAATAAATAAATAAATAATCAGGGCTTGGGCAATGATGCACCTGGTTAAGTTCACAAGGAGCAGGGACCAAAGTTCAAGCCCCTACTCCCCATCTGCTGGGGAAAAGCCTCACTAGCAGTGAAGTAGTGGTATCTCTCCCTCTTTCTTTCTCCCTCAATGTGTCTCCATACCAACAAATAAATAAATAAAAACTAAAAAAAAATCTAAAAAATAGGAACATGAACAATCTGTGTTGGAGGATTCAAATAAATAATAGATACTGCACATGCATATTTCTGTCATTGGCTTCACCACCTAATATTGAAATTGTCACTGTGTGAGTGTCCTCTACCAGCCCATACATTCTTCTAAAAATACAGACTTTGTCTTGTTCATTTCACTCTTACGTACCTCTCATCATTCCTGGAATGTTTCTTGCATTCAACAAGTCAATCTAAGAAAGATCTTGTAAGAAATGTTATAGAATTCCATGAGGACTAGAAAAGGAAAACGGGAAATCAAGTGAAGGAAAGTAGTTGATAAACTGGCATACAGTTGTGAGAAGGTATGGGCCATGTTAAGAGTAAAATCATGGGAATAGGGTGGTAGCAAAGCGGGTTAAGTGCATGTGGCCCAAAGCACAAGGATTGGCATAAGGATCCCGGTTTGATCCCCTGGCTCCCCACCTGCAAGGGAGTCTCTTCACAAGCGGTGAAGCCAGTCTGCAGGTGTCTGTCTTTCTCTTCCCTTCTCTGTCTTCCCCTTCTCTCTCTATTTTTCTCTGTCTTATCCAACAACGACAGCATCAGTAACAAAAAGAATAACTACAACAATAAAACAAGGGCAGCAAAAGGGAATAAATAAATATTAAAAAAAATTAAAAGGAGTAAAATCATGCCCCATTTTTAAATAGTGTATATAGATGAGCATTTGTGAACATATTTAAGTGATTTTATGTCTAGAGGTTGATGGTATCAGTTTCAGCAGACTCAGAACTATTGAACTGGGCCTTCTAAATCTGCCTTTTTTATTTCTAATCCAAAAAATACTCTAAATAGTTTAAACAGAATAAATAACATTAAATGATAAAGATGAGTATTACTCTATTATAAGCATTTAACTGACTTAAATAGTTTTCTAAGTAATCTTGAGAAATAGTTATTAATTGTAATAAAAAGGATAGTTTCTCACAGAGAAAATATTTCTAAAGGATATATATTGAGTAAAAGATGGATTAGAATGGGTGGTGTTCTTCATTATTGTCAAAATAAAGGTAACTTACTAACTGAGGCTGTCAACAAGCATTTATCTAAATATTCAGAATAATGATTACCAGGAAAATGAACAATGAAGACTGAAGCTTGTTATTTATATTCTGTGAGATCTTCAATATCTTCAGAGTCGGAGACATACTAAGTTATTTTACAGTGCTTAAATAAAATTTAGATACTTTTATATACTAATTCTTTAAAAAAAAATACTAGTCTAGACATAATACCTATGTTAGGTATGCTAACCTGAATATTTCTGAGCACTTCACCAAAGTTTCTGGCTATTAAAATTTTTATTGTACTCTTCTATGTCAATCTCTGAGATATTGAACTTGGCAACAAATTCAGTCATCATCTTGCTCTGGGCAGTTTTATCATTACTGTCTTTCTCTTATGATAGAAGTTATTTACCAGGTTCAGACTGGAATATGAATCCCATCTGTATTCATCTACAGTACAGTCTTGACTTTAATATATGTCATAATTATTAATTATACATGAATTTTAGAGGTGGCTATATCTTTAATATTTTATTTCAGTGTTTTTAGTTGACAGGAAAAGTTTAAAACTTTAAAAAAGACATTGTAATCTATTATTAACATGAAACATCAGTGACCATTCTCAATATGCGTGTCTTTTTGCTTCTTTTTCAAAGAGTATGATGTATTTCAACTGTTATTTTAGAGTTTCAGGGCTTTGAAATGATTATCTTCTGTTTTCTTTATTTGCACCTGTCTGCCATTAGTTATTTTCTCTTATAACTATAGATAGCAAAACACTTAAAGTGATCAGAATGGCACAAATTAAACACTAATCAATGAAAAAAATAAATCTGCATTAATACAAATTGCAGATAAGAAAGTTTTAAAGATTCAAATAGAAATGTATGAAATATCAAAATATTATTAGTAAACTAATGAGGACATGGAGGTAAAAGTAAATTTATATGGAAAAAGTTTTAAAAAATAAGTGGTCCAGAGCTTTTACATAGATTCTGTATTTCTGGATGCATAATCTTACATAGCTCAGTCTCTCTTCAGTTACACAAAACTACAGGAATTATCCTTACCTAGTCATAAGCAGAAGTGGCATTTTTCTTTGGGCTGAGGCATACAGAATTGTATCAGTTCTGTATGTTGTATTTTTCTAGTGGGAGTCCCCTAAATGTTTCTGATGCTGCCATAATTATGACATAGCAAAGTTTAGTTTATTCTGGATAACCAAGAAGCCTTATTAGGCAAATTCCTATAATCTGTGCATATGTGAATTAGCTTGGGACAAGACATAATTTTAATGTGTTTAGTCATTAAATTTTAGAATCATTATTGCAACTTTGCCTAGTCCAGAGTGATGAGAAGAGAAATTGGTCCTGGACATGGTATGCTACAACAATGAAACCTAATATCCAGAAAATTGGCATAGAGAAAAATAGCTAATACCGAAGATTGAAACACATTAGATTCATACTATACAATAGCAAACATCTGACAAAATGTTTCCTTTTAGTAAATTTAAAGGCAGACGGACAATTTTATTCCTTATACTACAGAATCAGGTAAGAGGATGCATAACCTAACTTCACAATGTGGCAAAGTATTACATGAAAGAAATGAGCTGGGAGAAATCTGGGTGATATGCATGCAGAAATTAAAATAAATTGGCATTCTGTAAGTCAAAACTTGAAATAGTGGACAAATGTTTTTATTTCTCAAAAATAAATTTTAGTTTAGCTCAGACTGAATGTTGAAGGTAAAATATTTGAGTAGTGCCTTCTCACATAAATCAAATTATCCCAAAGTGACTATACAGCAAACCTTTGAAGAGAATCCTAAAAAGAACTTGTATGTGATTATTGCCGTACAGAAAGAGTTAGCTAAAGCAGATGAGAAGGTCAATGAAGTTTCAAATGAGTAAACTAACTGATAGTCAAAAAGTTATTCTCAGGAAATACAGGGGGAGATGATAAAAATATTAGAAATGTTTGTGTCACTGAAGCAAGCATATAAAAATATTCTTGTTGTGTTGGTGATGGTATAGTGGTGAGCACAGCTGCCTTCCAAAATATTCTTGTCTCTGGGTCCTTTATTCCCAAGAGCTATAGCCAGTGATAGTGAAATGAATAATTTAATAAGTGCATAGGAGTACTGTGCTATGATACCAATATTAGTATGGCTGTTAAAGGCCAAGGACTATAAAGAATGAAGGTTTCACCTAGTTATCCAACAGTAGTACCATCAATTTGTTTCTGATCATTTAGCACACACTCACCCCCCATCCCTCCCTGAAGATTGATAATATGCAGAGTGGACAATAAATGGAAAAATGCTCATTTCCCATGTTCTTTATATCAACTACATAACCATCCAACAATCTTCACAATTTGAAGTCTCTAAGTATTAATTTCAATTATTCAACAGCCAAGGAAAGAGGATGAGATTAAAGCAGCAAATAACCAGAATAAAATCCTTAACATGGTGATTAACGAACAAATGCTCATATTTATGTTGAGCTTGATTTACTACTTAGTTTCTTTTCATGACTGAAAAAATATGTCCAATACTAGGAAGATATTGATAAACTAGTGCTTAGTGGAATTTTCTAAGTCTTCACCTTATAAGTATTGCCTTAATTTGGAAAAAAAAAAAAAAAAGTAGTAATGACAATTTGAAATAATAGGAAGAGGTGAAAAACTTTTACATTAGTTCAAAGTGTTGTGTTTTCCTTATCTTCCCACAAATATAGGACAATTTATCACTTTTATTATGTAGTATTAACCATCTCTTCAAACTACCAGTGACACAGACACAATGACTTCACAGAACCATATGCACTTGAAATAGCACTGGGTCAACAAATATTTTCAATCTAAACTGCTTCCACATAGAAACTACTTCTAGATTTTTACAGCTGACAAATATCTAAAGAAGCTAACTAAATTTTGAAATAACTAACCACTCTGTAAAAGAGAAAACAAAGATTAAGTCACAGAACCTAGAATCCCTTCCCTGAGTGAACTCTGAATTTCCTTTTTATGAAACTGTGTAGAGGAAAGATAGTGTGGGAAAATGAAAAGTTTTGATTTTTTTTTCCCTCTAGGGTTATTACTGGGGCTCATTGCCTGCATTACAAATCCGCTGTTCCTGGAGGCCACTTTTTTTGCCCTTGTTGTTATTGTGATTACTACTGTTGGATAGGACAGAGAGAAATCAAGAGAGGGCAAGACAGAAGGGGTAGAGAAAGGCATCTGAAGACTTGCTTCCTTGTGTGTCAAGCAACCTCCCCTGCAGGTGGGGAGCCTGAGGCTCAAGCCTGGATCCTTATTCTGGTCCTTGTGCTTCGTACCATGCACACTTAACCCCGTGCCCTACCATCTGGCCCTCATGACAAGTAGTGAAATGATTCAGAGTACTTACATCTGAATATCAAAAAGAATCCCAGGCTGTCCTCAGATTGTTGAAGAAGGACATATCCGTTACTTTTATATGATTTGGCAAACTATATTTATTGCATTATTTGTTTTGCATACTTTGGGGTTTATCTGTTATGCCTATATACAATTATACATACACAATAAATGCTGTAATGCCCCATACATTGAATAGGAATTTATATTGTGAACAAGAAAATATATTCTCATACCCTCCAAATTAGTGATATTTGACCCACAAAAACTATCCCATTCTCTCATTTCTCTTTCCTTCTCATTACATATTATTCTTCTAGCATTAAAGAAAAAAAAACTGTTAGCACTGATGCAACATTATATATTCCAATTTTTGAAACTCTCCTATCATCTACTAAGATAACTCTGTTTGCGTTAAATGAATGTTTTTCATTTTTATTTTTTATTTGAAGTAGTCCTGTGATTAAAATATCAAAACACTATAAAATTTATACTTTGAGAAATATTATTCTAACCTCTATTCCTATAAAGCTGTACAGGTTTTATTAGATATATGCATTTATTTTCAGTTTTTCATTGTGCAAGTACAAGGGAAACAAAATATATACTCTTATATACCCCCCATTCTTACATAAAAGTGGAAAATTATGCATTTTCATTTAAAACTACTCACACAAATGTGGCTGTGATGTGTACTTTATTTGCATTTCTATTACCCAGTATCTTTCCCTAATTTCTAACTCATATTTTATGTTAAATGTGTCCTGTCTTTTATAGAGAATAAAGATCATTTATGATTTAAATTCTCAAAATAAACACCTACTTTCACATTAACAGTTTTGGTGAATTTTTTTTTTGCGGTTGACCAGTTTCTTAAGATAAATGAAACGTTGCAGTCTTTTAAATATGTAAGTAGCATCTTTCACAAATCAGTCTATGGAATGGGATAGGCAAATTTAAAAATAAATAATATTTCTACAAATGTTTATTAAGGAACCCACCTGCAGGAGGGAAGCTTCACAAGTGGTGGAACAGCTAAAGGTGAATCTCCTCTTTTTCTCTTTCCCAATCTCTTTCTCTGTCTCAGCCTCATATCAAAAGAGAAATAAAAAAAAGACTTCTGGGAGCAATGGAATCATCTTGTAGGTACTAAGCCTCAGAAATAATCTTAGTGTCAAAAATGAATGGATGAATAAATAAACTTTGTGTGTAAAATAATTATTTTTGGAATAATATTAATTTAATATTTATTATTTTTAGAAATAATAATATTTAGAAATTCTCAGTTCCATAATTTAATTTGTACTATGAATCTATAAAAGAAAAATGTTGTGCAGAGTACTAACTCAATTTGTTTAGAATTCTGATTCATATTGCCAAGAAGAATTCCTAAAAAAAAAAAAACTTGGAAATGAGTTAATCTCAGGTTACTAAGAATTCTAAAAGGCTATTCTGAGCTCAACAATTCCATTCTGTATTTTAAGGTTTATAAAACAAGTCCCCTGGCATTACCATCTGTCAACTTCAGATGTTGGGTAAGTATCTAGGTAAAAACAATCTCAGTGTAATTTTAATTCATCAAAACATTTTCTATATTCTCAGTATAGTCAATGTATCACATTAATAAGACAAGATACCAAACAGATCAAAGCTATTAATAATGGATTTCAATTTAGTTTACAATCTGGATAATCTCCCTGACTATCCTTAAAACTGTCATTAAAGAAAAAAAAAGACACTGAGGTTAAAAAAATAAATAAATCCACTGACTGGCAGTTAATTTTATAGGATCTTTGGAATAAACTTTGTAGCTGAATATTAGAAAAGTTTTCTTAAAACACGTGTTATTAAAAATTAGTTGGTGGTGAACTTAAGCCATTTATTTCATTCTGATTATGGATGCCACCTTGGAAGATGGAAATGTCAGGACTAGAAATAAGCATCATGAATACTAAAGGATTTGGGTCTTTGTTTAGTATATCAGGGGATTAAGTTTATATTTAAAAACCCTTTCCAGTAGAAATTGATCTTTAAAAGATATAGTAAATCCCTGTTGAGTCTTAGAAAATATGACATTTCCAAGTATAGATTTAAAATGAGTCATTCATGTTAAAAATGCCTCAGTAGTCAAAGATGAGATTCCAAATGAGTAAAGTAAGTTCAGTACAAATTTCCAAGTAAGAAAAATTCTAATATGGAAGACATTTGAGATTTCTCAGTATGCTAAATGTTTCACTTCAATCTTTTGTATAAATACAACTACATTTACTCTCTTGAAGTCTTCATTGCATTTAAAGATACCTTTCCCATCTTTAAGAGTGACTTCAAATGCTATACTGATATCACTTGCTTCCTGGAATACAACATTCCTCATTTTATCCCCAGTAGTAAGATTCTACATCTCAAGTTTCCTTGCATCACTGTCTATTTCTCTAATAAATTTTATCTTTCTAAATTAGTAATTCAATGTTTATTTGCAGGATTGTAAAACTACAGTGGTGTAGTTATACCACCAAACTTCTTTGTCTTCCCCCCTCACCACAGTTCTCACAGTCTTAGAAATTGTTTGTGAACTTTATTTTTTTAACATTTTATTTATTACTTATATTTACTTGTTTATTTTGGATAGATACAAAAGAAATTGGGAGGGAATGGGGAGATAAAATCTAATCCCCTGTAGATGGAGACTAAGATCTTGAACCCTAGTCCTTGTGTAGTGTGTGCACTCTACCAAGTTTACCAGCCGTTGTAGTCTTCCTACTTGTCCTCCAATTGATTGTGATTTCCAGTCATTCTGAAAATTTTGTTTTCACATTTATTGAAATTCTTGATTGTGAAAACATATACTGACCTCTTTTTTCTATTTAAAACTAAATTCCCTCAGTTCAAATGTTGCTTTATTCAACATAAAAATACACAACTATTAGAAACACCAAATTGGCTAGTCAATGGATTGATTAGATATAATTTCACACTGGTCAACTTTCATGCAGTATAAAGAGGAAGAATACTTTATATTTGTGTCATTTAAGAATATCAATATAGGGAGTCAGGCAGTAGCACAGCGTGTTAAGTGCAGGTGGCGCAAAGCGCAAGGACCCACGCAAGAACCCGCATAAGGATCAAGGTTTGAGTCCCTGGCTCCACACCTGCAGGGGAGTCACTTCACAAGCGTGAAGCAGGTCTGCAGGTGTCTATCTTTCTCTCCCGCTCTCTGTCTTCCCCTCCTCTCTCCATTTCTCTCTGTCCTATCCAACAAGGAAAACATCAATAACAACAACAATAATAACTACAACAATAAAACAATAAGGGCAACAAAAGGGACGAAATAAATATTTTTTAAAAAGAAAAGAAAGAGGAACCAGAACGTCACTTAAATATATATATATAATCCTGAATAAAACATAACATTTTAAAAAATGATTCACTTTTGAGTGGCACGTGCAGTTGAGTCAGTTGAATGCACACATTAGCATGAGCAGATTTGGGTTCAAGCCCCAGATTCCTACTAGCAGAGAGAGAAGCTTCATGAACAGTTGTGCAGTGCTTCATGATTCTCCCTGTCTCTTCCTCTCTATCCCCCTGCTCTCTCAATTTCTCTGTCATATCAAATTTAAAAAGATTACTAGGAGGGAGTCGGGCTGTAGCGCAGCGGGTTAAGCGCAGGTGGCGCAAAGCACAAGGACCGGCATAAGGATCCCGGTTTGAACCCCGGCTCCCCACCTGCAGGGGAGTCACTTCACAGGCGGTGAAGCAGGTCTGCAGGTGTCTATCTTTCTCTCCTCCTCTCTATCTTCCCCTCCTCTCTCCATTTCTCTCTGTCCTATCCAACAACAACAACAACAATAACTACAACAATAAAAACAACAAGGGCAACAAAAGGGAATAAATAAATAAAATAAATATTAAAAAATTTAAAAAAAAAAAAAAAAAAAAAAGATTACTAGGAGCAGTGAATTCATTGTGCAGAATCCAAGCCTTACAGATAACGCTGGTGGCAGTGAAAAATGTTCACTACTGATATCTCATAAATGTACATATATTTAGTATTTATGAAATTAAAGAACAGAGTATTTTAATACATTTTTTATTTATTTTATTTTATTTATTTATTCCCTTTTGTTGCCCTTGTTTTATTGTTGTAGTTATTATTGTTGTTGTCGTCGTTGTTGGATAGGGCAGAGAGAAATGGAGAGAGGAGGGGAAGACAGAGAGGAGGAGAGAACCAGGATCCTTAGGCCGGTCCTTGTGCTTTGCGCCACCTGCGCTTAAGCCGCTGCGCTACAGCCCGACTCCCTAATACATTTTTTAAAGTGAGCTTTTCTAGGGAGTCAGGCGGTAGCGCAGCGGGTTAAGCGCATGTGGTGCAAAGCACAAGGACCGCATAAGGATCTTGGTTCAAGCCCCCGGCTCCTCACCTGCAGGGGAGTGGCTTCACAAGCTGTGAAGCAGGTCTGCAGGTGTCTATTTTTCTCTCTCCCTGTCTGTCTTCCCCTCCTCTCTCCATTTCTCTCTGTCTTTTACAACAACGATGACATCAATAATAACTACAACAATAAAATAACAATGGCAACAAAAGGAATAAATAAATAAGATATAAAAAGTGAACTTTTCTAAAATAAAACAAAAATAATGAACTTCAAATAATGTTTTTACTTATGTCACTAACAGCTTGTGAACTGCTTATAAAAACAGTGACCTAGGGAGTCCGGTGGTAGCTCAGTGGGTTAAGCACATGTGTCGCAAAGCGCAAGGACCGGAACAAGGATCCCGGTTTGAGCCCCTCGCTCCTCACCTGTATGGGCGTCGCTTCACAAGTGGTGAAGCAGGTCTGCAGGTGTCTTTCTCACCCCCTCTCTGTCTTCCCCTCTTCTGTCCATTTCTCTCTGTCCTATCCAACACAATGACACCAATAACAACAATAATAACTACAACAATAAAACAAGAGTAACAAAAACAAAAGGGAATAAATATTTTTAAAAATTTTTAAAAAACAGTGATCTATGTGTTCAGTTTTTATTATTAAAATTCATTTTCGATAACAATATGAGGTTATGACCTTTTTACTGAATATACATTACACATCCATTATATTTGGACAAAATGAGAATATCAATTTATTTGTAAAAATCAATAATTTACTACAGACTCAGATCTATAATTAAAAGTGCTGTAGTACCAAACTCATGATTTAAAAAAAATAGATTTGGGGAACCAGCAAGATAACTTACTTGGGGGGCCGCCTACTTTGCCATCCATGTAATACAGGTTTGAGCCTGGTCCCCATTGCACTGGTTGAAACATCAGTGTTGTGGTGTCACTTACTCTCTCTCTCTCTCTCTCTCTCTCTCTCTCTCACTCTTTCTATCTGAAAAAGTTGTTTTGGAATGGTGATACCGTGACAATATCAAAAATAAATAAATAGATTTTTTTTGGAAAGTCCTATATGATAGACTTTTACTGGATAATGTCATCTAAATTATCAGGTAGAATCATGAAATGAGAAATTGACATCAAAATGGGGGGAAAGTTTCTGAAAAAAGAAAACTTTTGTTAATATTCCATATTAATTGAAATAGGAAAGCTTTGTGTCTTTCAGTGAATTACTTTAACCTCATACTTATGCAGACATATTTTTTTTAACATAAGTGATCTAGTTGTAAGATGCCTGACAGTGGAAAATAATGCTCTCTTTATTGATTGGAGGCAAAGTTTGAAAGTAATAGCCTCATTATTTTTATACTAAGCATCCACAGATTAAGTGAACTTTGCATTCAGCAGCAAATCAATGTATAGTGTAATTGCAAAATAAGACTCCTTGCATCAGTTCCTGCTGTTTTAAAAGTGGTATTTTTTCATGTCTACATTTTGTTTTAAGACTCAATTCTAATAGTATTTCAACAAAAATATGATGTATGGGAATTAGTTTCCTAGTTGATAAGATTCTGACAATAACAGATGTTTGATACTTCCACTTCATTCATAAATGCTTCAGTATTTCAATTGCCTTTCTAAGTAGAACTAAGACCTAAGGGAAAAAAATGTTCTATAAATTTGACACATGACTTGAGCCTGTGGAAAGCAAATCTCAAATCAATGACAAAATAACTTCAATGTCACAACAATTAGATCAGTAGTTATCATATTTCACCTCTTATATGAAATTTTGATTATACAGAATGTATAGCATAATTTAGTATAGATCTCTATATTTATTATACTGAGTATTATTATGAAGGAAATACTTTATATAGGGTTGTAAAATGTAACAAAGGAGATGTATAATTGATTTCAGCTTCTCAGAACAAGAATAATTTTTCTACATCAATGTCATAATCCTTGCTAATTACTTAGTTTTGTCCTACATTCCTAGATCAGTTAGTATTGAACATTATTCTTATGAATCAATAATATGAAAGACAATGAACTTGATTTTAATTTCTATAGATTGAGAAGGAAGCTCTATTTTCATGGTTTGAGGTGGTTTGTATGAAGAATAATATTTGAGTGCTGAATTGAATAATGGGGGAAACAAGCCACATGAATAGCTAAGAAAGAATATTCCTGTTAAAGGGAAGAGCAAATCAGATTATTTATGTTAAGGAGGAGCTCATAAATGTATGTAAAGCAAAAATTACAAAGATACAGTTAGGCTAGAAGGAATAAATGAAGGAAGTAATTGAGAATTGTGACAAGGTTTTTTTATTATTATGATTCCCTTTTGTTGCCCTTGTTTTGCTGTTGTAGTTATAACTGTTGTTACTGATGTCATTGTTATTGGATAGGAGAGAGAAATGGAAAGAGGAGGGGAAGACAGAGAGGGGGAGAGAAAGATAGATACCTGCTGACCTGTTTCACCGCTTGTGAAGCGACTCCCCCACAGGTGGGGAGCCTGGAGCTCGAACCTGTATCCTTCCTCTGGTTCTTGTGCTTTGTGCCACCTGTGATTAACCCGTTGAGCTACCTCCTGATTCCCTGACAAGGTGTTTTTACACTTATTTGTTTACTTACACTTTATTGTGAAGATGGTTAGAAAAATTTACAGAATTTGAGTAGGAAGGTGGAAAGATCTGAGTCATTTAAAGATTATTTTAATTGCTGGCTTGAAAAAAGACCATAAAAAATCCCAAGTAAGGGAGCCAGGTGGAGGCACACTCTGTTGAGCACACATATTATCATGCACAAAGACCAGGGTTCAAGTCCTAATCCCCATTTGCAGGAGGAAAGCTTCATGAGTAGTGAAGCAGGTTTGTAGATGCCTACCTTTCTCTCTTCTCTTGTACCTCTTTTCTCTCAATTTATCTCTCTCCTATCAAATAAAATAGAAATAGGAAAAAAAATGATTGCTGGGAATGTTAGATTTGACATGCTGGCACAGAGCCCCAAAAATAACCCTGGTGTCAATAATAAAGTAAACTAGATGAAGACAACAGCTAAACTGACTCGCCTCAAAAAATCTCTTCAGATTCTGACATCTCCCAGTGGAAGTAGCATTACCAGGCCATAAGGAAAGAAACCACAGAGGAGGACATAAAGAGAAACCTTGGTGAAAAGTTATTTTTTCATTTTTATTTTATTTTACTCTTTTTTGATATTTATTTCTTTATTGGGGGACTAATGTTTTACAGTCAACAGTAAATACAATAGGTTGTACATGCATAACATTTCTCAGTTTTCCACACAACAATATAACCCCCACCAGGTCCTCTGCCATCCTGTTCCAGTACCTGAACTCTCCCCACCACCACCACCCACCCCAGAGTCTTTTATTTTAGAGCAATACACTAACTCCAGTCTGAGTTCTGCTGTTTTCTCTTCTGATCTTGTTTTTCAACTTGTGCTTGTGAGTGAGATCATCCCATATTCATCCTTTTGTTTCTGACTTATTTCTTGGTGAAAACTTATAACCCATTTATGAATTAGCAAAAGTGTGCTGGAAAGGACAAAGGCAAGCAAAGTGATGTGTCCCATTGTACCCCCATCCCCATCCTCCAGCCCAGAGGCACTTTATTTGGGAAAAAAGAGTAGCTAGTTACACAGAGACCCCCCCTGTGGAGAGAAGTCCCTCTGGGAAGATTCCAGGACTGAACTTCCCAGGCAGTGCATATTTTGTCAGAACACAGGGTGGATGCCTGTGACCTTGCTTGACCAGAATTGAACTGCAGATAGCCATGAGAAACCTGACAGGCTGATTGTCCTGCCCACTGAAACAACCTAGACCTGTCACTCACCACTGCAACAAAGAACCACAAAAAATTAGTACTTTTGGAACTTGGGGAAGCCTCATCAGATCAAAATCTTTCCCTACTGTGAGAATGTATATATTCTGTTAGTTTGTTAATTCCTTCTTTGATTTTCTTTGTATACTCCTATTTGTTACAGTTGGCTGCTTTTTGTTTTTCTTTTCTTCTTTTGTTTTGTTTTGGGAGGTTTTCTTTCCTTCCTTACTTTTTTTTTTTGCTGTTGTTGTTTTGGTTTGGTTTTTGTTTGTTTTAGTTTTTGTAGCCTTTCCAGTAGTTTATTCTGCTCTTATCAATTTGAACGCAACAGACTCTATCTCTCATCTTCCAAAGACAATGGTGTCACCATTAGAATAGCAACTCCATGCACTCCTGAGACACTTCACAAAAATGACTGAATTTAGGGCTGGTGGTGTCACACCAGGTTGAGCTGAGCGCACATGTTACAATGCACAAAAACTCAGTCGGGTTCAAGCCCCTGCTCCCCATCTGCAGGGGGAAAGTTTTGCAAGTGGTAAATCAGTACTGTAGGTGTACTCTGTTTCTCTCCCTCTTTACTTCTCCATTTCTGCCTATTTATACCCAAGAGATAAATAAAAAATATAATAATAATATGACTGGCTTCAGGGGTCTAGAAACCAACAGACTTGAGGCCGCCTCATACCATACCTGAACAGAAACACCCAGGACTCAAATTTCAAAAGACAAAAATTATAATAGTGAAACTGGAAAAAAAAATCCTAATAAGCCAGAAGCAAATAAGAATGAGGAAAACATTCAAATATTAATTTATTGATTGATGCAATAATCACAGGAGGAAAGCTTTTGAGGGAAATAACAGAAATGGAGAAACAACAAATTAAACTCTGAAAGCAAATATAAGCTATCTCAATTATGGGAAGAAAAGATTCATCTTGTTCTGAGCATCTCTTGCTAGCCTATATACCCTCCTCTATAGTCCTCCCAAGGGAAAAAAGACAAAGGTGAGTAGTTATCTCTCTGAGCATGCCCTTACCCACACCCACAAACCAAGAAAGACTTAACTCCAGAAGACAAAAGAGAGTTGTGAGTTGTCTGCCCCAAACCCCTAACCCCCAACACCCAACACCCAACCCCAAGCCCAGAAAGGACTGACTGAAGCAGACTATAGGACAATGGAGAGCAACCCCATACAGAGCAGAGCACCTGCCTATCTGAATTCCTGAGTTGGGCCACACATATCCCTATAGAAGGGAGTCTGCTGCTGAGTAGAATAGAGTAGCAAGGTAACTTCCCTAGACTGACAAGTGTTTCAGCACAGGGGTAGGGAGGTGCCCAGTGCTCTCTTTGTGAAATTATCCAGATGCAGTGGGCCTTGTTAACTGTTTATCTGGAGAACTCTTGGGAAGGCAAAGTGTAGGTGGGTCTGAGGAACATTTATAACCAGTATCTACACACTAAAATGATTAACAGTTGCACTGAACTGACTATGGCAGCCTGAGGCCAATAGATTGTACTTCCCAATGCGAGCGTTTTTTGTCAAATTTTCCCAATGCGAGTGTCTTTTGTCAAATTTTCCCAATGAGAGTGTCTTTTGTAAAATTTACCAGGTATTGTCAACTTAGACCTGTAGACATACCCACTTGTCATCACAGCAGAGACTTACAAATATATAGTTGCATCACTACTAGAACAAGAGCTCTGCCCACTCGTGAGACACAATACAACATGACTGTCAAGAGTCACTAGAACTGACAGACTAGAAATCACCTTGCACCATAACTGAACAGCAACACAAGACTCTGAAAATTAATACCCCTGCAACAAAGCATAGTGCCCTCTTTCTAAAGTTTTCTGGAACTGAGGTAGCCAACCACTGCCCTACAAAAGTGTCTTGCCAGAAATTTCAGCCACAACCAGTTTCTACACCCTACATCAATAGTTAAAGTTAAACTTCCAAATTTACACTACAAATACTGATACTACACACACAACATAAAACCTGATCCAGGATTCAGTGATGAATCCCACCTGACCAGTACACTGCTGTAAGAGAAAAGTGTGAACTACAGTATAAAATAAAAGTCCAGGGCCAGGTGGTGTTACAAATTAATTCTATAAAACCTTCAAAGAAGATTTAATACCTATGCCTTTTAAGCTCTTCCAAAATATTGGAGAAAAAGGTAAATTCTATTAAGCTAAACTTACCCTGATACCAAGAGCAGTGATTGACACAACAAAAATTGAAAACTACAGACCAATATCTCTGATGAACATAGATGCTAAAATGTTTAACAAAATTGTAGCCAACAGAATAGAGCAGTATATTCAAAAGATCATATATCATGACCAAGTAGGATTAATCTCAGGGATGCAATGATGATTTGGTATATATAAATCAATCAATGTGATCCACTACATCAATAAAAGAAAAACCAGAAACCACATAATTATCTCAATAGATGCAGAGAAAGCCTTTGACAAAAATCAATATCACTTCTTGGTCAAAGCACTACAAAAAATGGGAATAGGCCTCTATGACTCATGGAGTCATACGGAGTCATATGAGTCATGGAGTAAGTGAGAACAGAACAGGCTCTCTCCCAAAACAACAAATGTTTACAACTATATGCCTTAACAGACTTCACTAACTACAGCTAAGACATATGCAGAAGCACTGAAGCCTAAAGTGTGTGTTCCCATGTATGTTAGGAGTGAGAAGGGGTACAGGATTGAAACTTAACTCACAGAGGTGAACAGCTCTGGCATAGCACAAAGAAATTTCCCAATTACATACATCCAAGGAGTGCAATCTGTGAGAGTGGGGAAACTAAGAGCTTTAAATCCATGACCTCAGGTTTTAGCCTACTGAACAAGGACATAAGACATTTCTAATGAAAAGTAGTCTGTCCTGTTTCCAAACTATGGTAGACATACATAAAAAAAATGTGGCAATTGCTGGCAAAATAGTAAATTGATCCATGCTTTTCTGAAAACAGCAGTGGCTGAGCAGCAAATATGAGGCTTACTTTCAGATTGCAACACTGCAGAGAAACCATATATATACATCACACAGAGTCAAAAACAGCTCAAGTATGTTGTATGCTTTATGTTGGGTTGTTCTAGCTCTCCCCCTGCCAAGAAAATTGGTTCAGTCCTGCTAGTTTTGCAGGCCCGCTTGTCCCCACCCCAAGGAACCCCGCCAGAGTTCCAGAGTTCGAGAGTTGTTGGTGCCACCGCGGGGGAAGGGGGCAGGAGAGTTCTGTTTGGTGATTAGTTTGGGTTAGTTTATGAATCATTGTTCCTGAATAAAGAAATACAGCTTCCCTGCCCAGCCGTGTGTCCTCGAGTCTCTGTTACCTGCCTGTGAAGCTAGCCCGGCCAGCTGGAGCCTCCGAATTTTAACAACAAATGGCGCCCCAAGTAAATAACAATAAACATAACCCTGGCCCCAATTCCCCATCATCCAGCATATAAAATGAAGAAGCCCAGTGATCACAACAATAACACCAACTGCTGGCCAGCCATAACCAGCACAATTAATGGGAAGACAGAAAAATTGCAAAAACTTCCAGATATGAATAAACAGATAAATAAAAATGAAACAGAAGTGGGTGGGTGAGACAGTAGTGCAATAGGTTAAGTACACGTGGCATGAAGCACAAGGACTGGCATAAGGATCCTGTTTTGAGCCCCTGACTCCCCCACTTAAGGGAAAAGCACAATCAGCCTTTAATTGTGGAGATCTGAGTGAATCACACTGAATATGTGGTAGTGTACAATGTGTGCATGAGACATGCAGTGAAACTAAGTAGAAGACAAAATGTCTGGAGATCAAGTTATGTCAATCTATGAGAACAGTCACAGTGGTGACTACAAAGACAGGCGATGGCTAGTTCAGCTAGACAACAGAACTATATAACCAACTTTTGACATATTGATGCTTCTGATTAGATGGTCAATAAAGCTTGTTCAAATAATTATTAGTACACAATTATAACTAAATAGCAATCATTATTCCATCACTGGTTCTACAGTGTTTCATATCTTCAGGTCGGGTAAAGTTGTCTGGTGTTTAAATCCTTAATTCTTGTCAACTATAATATTAATAGTTTAATTGAAGCAATTGATCACTATCTACAAAAAGTTACCCATATGCTTTAATGATGGATTTTAAAAATTGGGTAGGGGATCATATGGCAGCATATCCAGTAGAATGCATATGTAACCATATGTGAAGACCCAGTTTCAAGACCCTGGTATTGATCCCAACCTGCAGAGGGAAACATTGTAAGTGGTTGATTAGTGATGAAGGTATTTCTCTTCTCTATTTCTATATTCCTCTCACTATCTCTGTCAGAAAGAAATGAAAAAGGGAAGAGAAAAAAAAAAAAAAGCTGGTAGCCAGGAATGGTAGAGTTATGGTGGAGGCATAATGCCTTAGCCACAACCTTGGTGGTGAAAATAAAAAATAAAACATAGTAAAATAAAATAATAAAATAAACAAAAAATAAAAATGCAGTAGGAGTCTTGCAAAATAACACATTTATGCACTTGTCATGTATTGCATATAACCCAGTTTTGACCCTAGGGCTCACCATATTGGAGGATGTTTCAGTAGTTTCAGTAATAGGTTGTTTTCTCCTTTCTGGCTCTGTTTCTCAATGCATTATTTTTTAAAAAGTTGGCCCACATCCCATCAGCTAGAGCCTTATTCAGGGAGTCCTGAGATTCCCAAACAGACATGATAAGCCTAGACCTCAAATAAATCCTTTTCTCCATTGTTACCAGTCATCTCTATCAGGAAAAAAAATAGACCCCTTTGTGGGCCCCCATAGGACCTTGCCCTCAACTTGGATCAACAACAGTAGAGACTATCCCATCCTCCTAAGGGAGGATGGACAATGTACTCTATGCTACATCTGAGGAAGATGGGTCGATATTGGGGCAGCTTGGAATGTTGCTACTCATGACCACAGAATGTGAGCTCAGATCTACAAGGATGCAGAGATCACATAGGCTCCTAAGCTAAATATGGGCCCCAGATCACATCAAATTGATGGGGTTTACAGTCAACAATATTTATACCCTTTTCCCATATTAGGGAGCTACTCTCTTCCCTGATCCAGCTTTCTGGTCCTTTTTCTAGCCATGACATCAACTCCCCAGACAATAACTTGGATCTACCTGCATATCAGATATCAGGCTCAGGGGATTAAAAAAAAAAAAAAACTAGTATAGTCACAGGCACTTTGGAATATAACTAAAATATGCCTACTAGCTATCTACAAAATGGAGGACCCCTCCAAACTCTTCATCTGCACTATTCCAGACTTTAGGTCCATAACTGGTCAACAATTTGTTTGGCTTTGTATGTTAACTCTCTTTTCAGCCACCAGGTTCCAGATGCTAACATGATGCCAACCAGACTTCCTTGGACAGACGACCCCACCAATATGTTCTGCAGCTCTGCTTCCCCAGAGCCCTTCCCCACTAGGGAAAGAGAGAGGCAGGCTGGGAATATGGATCAACCCGTCAAAGCCCATGTCCAGCGGGGAAGCAATTACAGAAGCCAGACCTTCCACCTTCTGCATCCCACAATGACCTTGGGTCCATACTCCCAGAGGGATAAAGAATAGGAAAGCTATCAGGGGAGGGGATGGGATACGGAGAGCTGGTGGTAGGAAGTGTATGGAGTTGTACCCCTCTTATCCTATGTTTTTTTCAATGTTTCCTTTTATAAATAAAATTTTTAAAAAAACTAAGAGATGATATGCAATAAAAAAAATTGATCCTATGTCTCAAACTATTTAAAACACTGAATCTTTTTAATATATAGGTTGTGTATTTGATATGCGGACTCTCTCAAAAGCCTAGACCAAGTAGATCAGAAGCAACCAATGGCACAGCTACATTCAAGATACTGGGTACTATACAGCAAATCCTAACAAAAGGACTTTTCAAAGTTAACCCAATTAACAAATAATCTGATGATAACATTAATTATCCATTGTCTTTTTGAACCCTAAGACAGCAGGAACCTCACATCTCCACTATAGAGCCTATATTTCCCCCAGTCCTGGAACCTTAGGATAGGGCCCACTTTCCCGCATGCCTCTCCCAATCCATATCAAATAATATTCATCTGCCGATCGCAACCTAATCAACGCAATGATTGCCACCTCAACATGCTTCAGCTCAGACTGTGTCCAGAGACTTCATGTGTGGAATGACAATCCTTCAGCTTCATTACTCGGGTGAGATCTTTCCTGTCATAGTATTCTCTAATTCCATCCCAGGTGGTTCACTTTCTAACAAAGTCCCAAAACCTAGATATAGACCAGGTTCTGTGAGAGAGAGCGTATGTTCACACTTATCCATAAACTAGTGCAAAATATATACCTGAAAGTTGAAGTACACTAGAGTTTGCAGTGAGTACCCCCCTAACACTTCCTCTCCACTATTCCAACCTTTGGGTCCATGATTGCTCAACAATTTGTTTGGCATTGTATGTTAACTCTCTTTTCAGCCACCAGGTTCCAGATGCCATCAGGATGCCGGCCAGACTTCCCTGGACTGAAGACCCCACCAATGTGCCCTGGAGCTCTGCTTCCCCAGAGACCCACCCTACTAGGGAAAGAGAGAGGCAGACTGGGGGTATGGACCGACCAGTCAACGCCCATGTTCAGCGGGGAAGCAATTACAGAAGCCAGACCTTCCACCTTCTGCAACCCACAACGACCCTGGGTCCATGCTCCCAGAGGGATAGAGAATGGGAAAGCTATCAGGGGAGGGGATGGGACATGGAGATTGGGTGGTGGGAATTGTGTGGAGTTGTACCCCTCCTACCCTATGGTTTTGTTAATTTATCCTTTCTTAAATAAAAAATAAATTAAAAATAAATAAATTAATTAAATTAAATATGGGTAGTTATCATGCAATGAATAATAGTATCAAGTATCCTACAAAATTACTGGCGTTGCTGAAAAAAAAATTATTATGTCATGTGTAATCTTGTCAGCTGGTCTTACCACTTTCTCTATAATTCCACAGAACTGAAATTAGTTCTCTGTGTGGTCTAGTGTAGATACTGTCTCATTCACATAATTCTCTAGAATGTTAATTTATTATTTCTAGGTCAGGTTTTCCTCATCTACTTAATTTAATTATTATAGAAGCCTATGCTTCTATAAATGATGAAATAGGATAAACAATGTAGCCAACAAAGTGTTCAAAACAAAGACAGTCTGCAGTGAGAACTCCCTATCTTTTCCAACTCCCAAATTGTACAGGACATTACTAAAGCTCTATCAAGATAATTTAAGATTTATTAGTAAAAAGAAGCAGAATACATAGGCCAGTAACTATAAAATGCGAGTGTTGGTGTGCATGTACTTGTATGTGTTGCCACATTTGACATTCAGGTCATTCTGCAGGAATTTAACAAAAGGCTGTGTGACAATAATAAATATTGCAGCCAGATAGGTGACTCAGTGATAGAGCATAGGACTTGCATGCATGAGACCCTGTTTGATTTCTGTCATCACATATGATGAAAGATGATTTGGTTTATCTCTCATTTACTCTCATTCTCTCTCTAGCTCCCTATATAAACAAAAATCAAATGTATGTAAAAGAAATAAAGCATTGCTTTAACTGGAATATGCATAGGAAATTACAAAAATGTCGTTCATATTTTTATTATAGATTTAATTGCCCCCCCCCCCATAAAAGATAGGTCAGAGTTCTAATTCTCATAACTTCATAATATAACCTTATTTATAAATTGGGTCATAGGATATTTAACCCGTGAGGCTAAGGTTATGCTAGAATAAGGAGGGCACTAGTCAAAATAAATCAGAAAGTGCAGGAGTCCGGCGGTGGCGCAGTGGGTTAAGCGCACGTGGCGCAAAGCGCAGGGACCGGCGTAAGAATACCGGTTCGAGTCCCCGGCTCCCCACCTGCAGGGGAGTCGCTTCACGGGCAGTGAAGCAGGTCTGCAGGTGTCTATCTTTCTCTCCCCTCTCTGTCTTCACCTCCTCTCTCCATTTCTCTCTGTCCTATCCAACAACAAAGCAACGTCAACAATGGCAATAATAACCGCAACGAGGCTGCAACAACTAGGGCAACCAAAAGGGGAAAAAATGGCCTCCAGGAGCGGTGGATTCATGGTGCAGGCACCGAGCCCAGCAATAACCCTGGAGGAAAAAAGAAAAGAAAAGAAAAATAAATAAATAAACAAATAAATCAGAAAGTGGAATGATCTGGCTGCAAATTACCAAAGATTTCTGGCCAGTCACCAGAAACTATGGAGATGCAAGGAAGGATATTAATTTTTTTAGGTGAAGCATGGTTCTGCTGACACCTTGGTTTCAGATTTCAAGTCTCTAGATCTGTGATGCTAGATTTTGTCTGTCTTGTTATCAGAGTTATTTCTGGGGCTCAGTATCTGTTTCAGGACTCCACCTCTCCCAATGGCCACTTTTGACCCTTTTGATAGAAAGTAAGACACAGAGTTCCCCACCTACAGGGAGAAAGCTTTGCAAGTGGTGAAGCAGTGCTGCATGTGTCTCTCTGTCTCTTTCCCTCTGTCTCCCCCCTCCTCTCTACTTCTGGCTATCTCTATTCAATAAATAAGTAAATAAAATACAGAAATAGAAAGAAAGTAAGACAGAGAAGTATAGTAAGACATAGTTTTTTTACCACCCAGTGTCTAGTACTTTTGCTATTACATCCTTAAAAAGTAAATCTACAACTAAAAATAAGATATAAATACTTTTTAAAAATAGTAGAAGGCAGGGGCCTGGTGGTGGAGCATGCAATGGAGCACACATGTTACCAAGTACTAGGACCCAGATTTGAGCCCCTGCTCCATACCCATAAAGGGGGACAGTTCAGAAGCAGTAAAACGGTACTACAGGTGTCTCTTTCTCCTCCTCACTATCTCAATTTTTCTCTGTCCTATCCAATAAAATAGAAGGGGAAAAAATGGCTGCCAGGAGTGACAGTAGGTTTGTAGCACTGGCACAGACCCCACAGATAACTCTAGTAGCAATCAAAAAAAAAAAACATAGAGGTCAGCCAGAGTTCAGAACTCTTGCTTGGCTGTATGAAATCACTCACAAAGAAGTGATTCCCAATCATCTGAAGCAATAAACTTTTAGAGTGAAAATTCCAAACATGAAGTATTTACCACATAGAGCAGAGAACACAGAAACCATAGCACTTCTTTAATACAGAACTTGATAAATTAAAGTTATTTTGACTATTTTCCTTTTACTTATAAGATTTTATCCCCTCTTAAACAAGCAGATTATGTTTTCAAACATTCTTCATATTTTTTTAAAGTTTCTCTTTATCTTGATGATTTTGGCAAATTTGAAATATCTTCTTATTATCTCCTAAAAAGCAACGACTAACTGTATTTTTTCATTTTATAAAATAACTTTTACAGTAAGTAATAATGATTCTGGTGATCACCAAAAAGAGCACTTATTAGTTATATACAGGATTAAGTAGCATATTTTCCTAAAAAGATACAGAGCCTGTCCCTTTATTACTATTTACAAGACAAAAGAAGTTTACTAAGCATTGTTTTATTACAAAATAATTAATTTAAAAAATGGGAACATACTGTGCATATACAAGTTACTTAGGTCATAGCATATTGTAAGAAAACAATTTGGATCTAAATATTCAAATTTTTAATTAAAGACATTTTCTTAATTTACTAGAAACTATTCCTATACTATTTATATTGATATTAGAGTAGTAGTTCCATTGTTATTCAGAGAAGAATGTCTTCCAAATGAGCACTTGGGAAAATATATAATATATATATATATATACTGAACTATTAAAGGTTTACTACAGTTTCCATAGGAAAGGCCTTGTGGAATATTCCCTGCAAGATACTTTGGGAAGATAATCAAGTCATGTAGATTGGCAGATCAGCCAAGAAGGAAATCAGATGTAGAATGTGAACTATAGAAATCTGAATTATTTAAGTATGGTTGCTTTATTTACAAATGGACTGCAAAAAGTATCTCATTAAATAAAAAGTAATTTCCAAGGGAAAGATTAAACATCTACAACCGAATAAAAATAAAGATAACAAATGCCAAACATTCAGCTACAACAAACTGTGAAATTAGTTTTCTTCTGCCTTATGGAAAACAAACAACGGCTTTCCATGTTTATTACTTATCAAGCACATTCCTCCGGGAATAATTTATTCCTGCAAAGGCTTTGAATGACCATTTTGTATTAGACTTACTTCACCATAAAGATGTAATTCTAACTTCCATATTTTTAATTCAATAATAATGTGTGGTCTTTTATACATCAGATGGTAAATTAGGCTTGAGCAGTATTTTCTAGTATAATGCAACACAGTGTGGTCTGCAAACTGGAGCTGTTCTGCAAGTAATTTGCTACCAGAATCTAATAAGAAGTACAGAATCTACAAACTTTAACAGTCTTGTCTAGCAAATTGACACTGTTGTGAGATCTAACTCTATGATCAGAGAACTCTTTTCAATGAAAATTAAAAAGTGATAAAGTGAGTTCTTATTCCAGAACTTTCACAAGAACAATAAATTGGACACCTTGACCATGAATAAGATAGGAATTCAGCCAGTGATTCAAAGGTATTCCAACTAATTTTAGTCCTTGTGTTTGTTTCTAGTCTTTTAGGAAACAGCACAGTTAATATTAAAACCAGTAAGACAGAAACATTCATAACTCTAGGTTAAACCCTGTGAATAAAATATAGACATTATGGCATACTTTATGTATGTATTTAATATTTAAATAATCCTTTAATCAGATCTAATACATTTGTTGTAAATAACTTCTTAAATTTCCCTAACATGCTTTCATGAACTTGACTTTTCTTTCCAATTATTCTCTAAGCATTGGTAAAGGATTAATGTCATCCCCAGTGTTTCATTCCACTACTTACTTCACATGAAAACCTGGATACAATTCTAACCTACATCATTGATTTAAGCCTATTAGGACTGTCTATATTTGAATACGCTTCTAGTTATCTCTTAATACAGATCTCACTATTTATAAGTTAAGCATGTTTTCAATGCTGTTTACAGATTGATAGAAGCAGTGAGAGATGCTGGGTAAGTACATTCATTAAAACTCATTTGAGAGTATCAGAGAGACTGGGTAGGACACATGCCTTATCATACATGCAGTCCAGGTGTATGCTTTGGCACATACCAGGATTATTGAAACTGCACATGTGTGAGGATCTGGTTCAGACATTTTAAAAAACTGATTTGAGAAATGAAAAGTAAAGATTAAGAAATACAAGTCAGTGGCTGAAACCTGGTATGAGGGGAAAAAATTAAAAAACACAACAGCACAGGAGGATAGAATACGTGCAAAACACATTCATTCCGTTGGTGGAGATCCGATTTGGTATGTGTGGGTGAAAATAAAACATCTTATATCCTCAGTAGGTTTTTCAAGGATGGGAAAGTAATCAAATGAGCATGAAGTAGATTAATAATGGAAAAAGTAGAGAACTGTACCAGTGACATGCTTACCTCCTATAGACATGAGAAAGTCCTGAAAAATTTCTCCCATACCATCCTGAAAAATTATGCAAAGTGTCTCTTTGCGCTAGGTAATTTGGGAAGAAAAAAAAGAAGAGCTATCCAAGATACTGTTTTTTTTTTTTTTTTCTGCCTTCTCCAGGAACAAGGAGAGGGTCTGCAACACATATAGTAGCATCCATTTCCTGGATCCATACTTGGTTCTCTGGGATCTGAGTAAGAAAGCTGAGAAAGGTGACTTTAGAGGGTACCAGTGCTTTACCTTCTCCATAGACCAGATCTTCTCTAGAAGCCTTTATTTCCAATCTACCCTAAATTTTGCTTTAGGGACCCCTAATATGAAATTAATATTTTTCTTTCAGAGAAATATTTTGGGGGTACAAACTTTCCTATTCTCCAGGTACAAGAAGAAAAATAAATCAGTGTTTAGGGCTGGGGAAACAGCATAGTAGTTTTGCAAAGAGCTTCATTCCTGAGACTCCTTGGTCACAGGTTCAATCCCCAAGACCACCATAAAACAGAGCTAATCAGTGCTCTGGTCTTTCTGTATTTCTCTCTGCATCTCTATTTCATCAAATATTAATAAATTGGGAGTCTGGCGGTAGCACAGCCAGTTAAGTGCACGTGGCGCAAAGCCTAAGGATCCCTCTAGCCCCCGGCTCCCCACCTGCAGGGGAGTCGCTTCGCAAGCAGTGAAGCAGGTCTGTAGGTGTCTATCTTTCTCTCCTCCTCTCTGTCTTCCTCTCCTCTCTCCATTTCTTTCTGTCCTATCTAACAATGATGGCCTCAACAACAACAATAAAAAATAAGGGCAACAAAAAAGGAAAATGAATAAATAAAATAAAATAAAAAATAAATTTAAAAAGGATT
Source organism: Erinaceus europaeus (assembly GCF_950295315.1). Lineage (NCBI taxonomy): Eukaryota > Metazoa > Chordata > Mammalia > Eulipotyphla > Erinaceidae > Erinaceus > Erinaceus europaeus. The sequence continues at coordinate 58,649,224 of NC_080173.1, read as the reverse complement.
TTCAAATAAATAAATTAATATTTTAAAAACAGTATCAAATTTTAAGATACACATTCATTTTGGCAGGAAAAAAGTTTTTAGAAATTTACTGTAAAATAACCTTGCAAAACTTTTCAGAATATATAAAGAAGAATGTCAATGGATTTTTGATAGAGTGTGAAAAGTCAATAACCAAATATCCATTAAAATTTGGCTAGGAAAACCATGATACATAATAAATATTTTAACACTATTTCATCCTAATTTTGTAAAATAAGGTGTGAGAGAGGGAGAGAGAAAGAGAGAGAGAAAGGGAGGGAGAGAGAGAGAAATAGAGAAAGGGAAGGAGAGAGAGAGAGGTGGCGCACCAGGTTAAGCACACATAAGCGCACATAGTACGAAGCACAAGGACTTGTATAAGGATCTGGGTTTGAGCCCCCAGCTCCCTGCTTCACAAGTGGTGAAGCAGGTCTGCAGGTTTCTGTCTTTCTCTTTCCCTCTCTATCTTCCTCTCCTCTTTCAATTTCTCTCTGCCCTATCAATAAATAAATAAATAGGAAAATGGCCTCAGGAAGAGTTGGACTCATAGTTCATGCACCAAACCCCAGCAATAAGCCAGAGGGTAAAAAAAATAGCAGATTCATATTTGAATAATATAAGGAGAATTGACAAAAAGAACTATATAAAGGAGTGAGATTAGTTTAGGGGCATAAGAAACAGTGGATAACCAAAGAACCAGGGGTTAGTTTCTGTGCAGCCCTTATAACCTGTAAGACTTGATGGGCAATAGACTAACGCAAAACAAAACAACATCGGACTTTCTGGTTTCAGTGATAATGCTGTTGACAAAAACAAAACAAAACAAAAACAAGTTTTTTACCAAGGCTTTTTATAAGTAAAAAAGTTCTTATGGAATTGTCTTGAGAGTGGATTTATAAGGAATACAACTTGTTTCAGCTAAACCAACAGGAAGTAAACTAAAGACATTTTCAGTCCTCAATCTTATTCTCACTTTTGACTTTCATACAGAGTTTCTGATTTTTTTATTTATTTATGACTCAGACACCAAGGAACCCTACTGAGGACAAACTTTTGGATCATCATAAGGCTATGTGATATGAAGAAACAAAAAGAAAATCAGGGGCTGGGCAGTGGTGCACCTGGATAAGTGTATATGTTACCCTGTAAAAGGATCTGGGTTTAAGACACTAGTCCTCACCTCACAAGCAGTGAAGCAGTGCTACAAGTGTCTCTCTGCCTCTCTCTCCTTTTCCCTTTTCCCTCTCAATTTCTTTGTCATATAAAATTAAATACAGTTAAAAAATAATCATATTACTAAAAAAAATCCAACATAGCATATATGCATGCGTATGCAACCACAATCACACACATTCTCTCTTCATTCTATTTGGCAAGGCACCAGCTATGGTAATCTAGTAACACAACATTTGGAATGAATTTTATTCTATACTTCTCAGAGTGGTTAACATTTTCTTAATTACATGATATATTTTATATTTAGAAGAAATAACAAAGAACACAAATTTCAGATTGTAAGTCTAAAGGAAAAAAATATAAAAGAAGACATGGTACTTAAGATATTTTTTAAAAATAATAAAGTTGGAAGCAAATTTTCCATAACCTTGTTTAAACCTACTGGACTGTACAACTTATACAGTCTCTAGCACCTTGTGGCAAAATAAACCAAAGAAAAAGCTAAGAGATCAGAAGTACATTGTGAAAAAGAAAAAAACTCCCCCAAATGATGCAGAAGAATAATAGATGAGAATTAAAGACTCAAAATCTATTTCCATTTAACCTCAGGTTGTAAGACAGAATATAGAGTATAGCAGAACCTTGCTTTCTCAAAATGGATAGAGATGATTCATTACCATAGTTTATAAAAGGTCATGGATACCAGAAAAAAAGCATTGCAAATCAGGTCAAAGATAGAAAAGTTGCATTTGTGTTAGCAATATTTAATATGAACTGAATCTTAATAAAGTTTCACATGGATATTTGACTTGCTTTAGTCCAAAGAAACTACCTTTCTTTGAAACATTGGAAAGGTAGAGAAGTGAACTATTTAAATCTGAACTCAAATTCATGTTTGTATCCATGACCTTGAAAGGTCATCACACAATGTCTACAGATCAGTACATCTACCAGAATGAGAAATAATCTGAAAGAGGTACATTTAGATAAGTAAAAACTCTTTCAGGCGTGAAGTTTCTGATTTCTTTTTAAGAACCACAGTAAATAGCTCATCTGTTTATAATATTTAATACTTTATTTAGAGACAGAATGAAGTTGAAAGGAGAGAGAGAGAGAAGAGAGTTGCATTGTTTTACCACTCATAAAGCTTCTCCTATGCAGGTAGTGAGTTAGTGACTGGGGACTTGAACCCAGGTGTTTGCAAATTGTAATGTGTGAACTCAACCAGATGTTCCATCATTCAGTAATCTCATTTACAATAATTATAAGAATATAAATCAACTTAGGAGGGGGCTGGATGGTGGCACACCTGGTTGAGCACACAAGTTGCCATGCACGAGGACATGGGTACAATTCCTCAGTCCCTACCTGCAGGATAGAAGCTTACAAGAAGTGAAGTAGTGCTGCAGGTATCTGTTTATCCCTCTACCTCTCTGTCTTCCCTTCCCCTCTCAATTTCTCTCTATCCTATCAAATTAAATGAATAAATATTAATGAATAAATGGGAAACCCTCATTAAGTAGCACTAAATCCGACTAATATAGCTCTGTGTTCAATGATTGATTCACCCAGACTTTTGTTTGTTTTCCAAATCAAGGCCATTACATTTTATTTGTTTAATCTAAGTGCCTATCCTCACTACTCCACACTTGCTAAGAATTCATCTCTTACAACATCTAAATGTCCACTGGTAGTTTGCCTTCTTCCCAAGAATTTATATGTTGAAACTCCAATACCCAATAAAATAGATTCGGATGTAGACTTTTGAGAGGTACTTAGGATGTGATCAGGTCCTGTGAGTGCAGGCTTCTCTTTCTGACACATGAAGATACAATAATAGAAAAAAGTGACATCTGCTGACATGGAGAGAATACTTATTTGGAATTGAAATAGCTGACACCTTGAACTGCCCAGATTCCAGAAACTGTGCTTTCTGAGCTACCCATTCTACGGCTTCTATTACCTCAACTTACTATAACCCCAAGAAAATTAGTATCTTACTTTATACTTTTCTATCTTCCTCAGCGACATTAGATAAGGACATTACCTTCCATGTTTTTTTTTAATGAGTACATATCTACTTGTTTCCCTATATATTATGTATTCATAGTCTCCTCCTGTAATATTCTCTGTACATGTCTGTAAACCCCTAATTTTCATCTGATTTTCCATGGCACCAATTAAATATCTGTATCAACACCTGCTGTGTTTCCACTCTAACAATCATTCTGTGCACTGAATCAATGTAAATCTCTAGAATTACAGTGTACATCTCTAACGTGCAACTTTTGTTTTCCAGTAACTTTTATGTTGACATAAATTGGGTTTAGTCAATATATATAAAAGACACAAAACTGGCCCTGATCCATAGTGACATTAACATACTTTTAGCTCTAGTATTCTCTTTTTAAGTTTTTTTAACTTTATTTATTTATTGGATAGACAGAACCAAAAATTGAGAGAGAAGGGTTGTGATAGAGAGGGAGAGAGACAGAGACACCTGCAGCACTGCTTCATCACTCATGAAGTTTTCCCCCTATAGGTGGGGACCAGGAACTCAAACCTGGGTCCTTGTGCACTATAAGATGTGTGCTCAACCAGGTGTGTCACCACCAGGCCCCACCTTAGTATTCTCTATGGTTAATGTTATATACATTTATCTGTAACCCCCCCAAAAATCACTAAAGTCAACCAAGTGAATACAGCAATTGTCCTCTTCACATACAGTCTTTCCATCTACTAACTGGGGCTATTTTCATATATTTGAGAATATTTTTTGGCCTTAGTTAATTTAACATCGCAATAATTCAATCACACAAAGAATTCTAAGAAGGAAAATGTATACATTTCATTAGTAATATTTATCATACCCTCACTGCAATCAAACATTTTACTGCCTATAAGTAGGTCCAGGCCTTATAATAAATGCTTCATGAATTATATTGAGTCAAAATTTATTTCATTGTAACTTCTCATGAATGTTTGCCATCAACTTTTGAAGAGTTATCATTACTTTTTTTCACTATGGCTCTTTTAAATACTTTCAATATGAGGCTAAGACATGCTTTCATTCTAGCTTGCCTTGGCAACTTTCGTTGACAAAAGTTTTTTTCTAGAGTCAGCATTTCTGCATTACTTTTCACTATGTTTAGTGATCAAGGGCCTTTTAAGTAGAACAGTTGGCATAATCATTTGAGAAAAAAAGTATATTTCTAAGTAATAAGAGACTCTAAAACATTTACAACTGAAAGAGATTCACATACTGGGAAAGGCAATCTAACGCAGTCCTTCATATAATCAAAAATAAGTTTGTTTATATTATGACCTACATTTTACAGTTATTTCCAGTTTAGAAAGACCACTGTGTTATGAAATTTACCTTACCTACCTATGAACATGATTTTCCTATAATACTTTCTATTGTTCCCCTGTTAAGTACTACTGGCAGCTCCATAAGGATCATTTTAACTGTGGTAGCCAACTTTTTTTTCTTTCTATTATGCCTTCTTTCTTTCTTTCTTTCTTTTTATAAAAAGGAAACATTGACAAAAGCATAGAATAAGAGGGGTACAACTCCACACAATTCCCACCACCAGAACTCCGTATCCCATCCCCTCCCTTGATAGCTTTCCTATTCTTTAACCCTCTGGGAGTATGGACCCAAAGTCATTGTGGGATGCAGAAGGTGGAAGGTCTGGCTTCTGTAATTGCTTCCCTGCTGAACATGGGCACTGACAGGTTGATCCACACTCCCAGCCTGCCTTTCTCTTTTCCCCAGTGGGGAGGGGTTTTAGGGAATTGGAGCTCCAGGATACATTGGTGGGGTTGTCTGTCCAAGAAAGTCTGGTAGGCATCATGCTTCTTCATGCTTCTTCTTCTTCTTTTTTTTTTTAATGTTTTTTATATATTTATTTTCCCTTTCTGTTGTCCTTGTCTTTTTATTGTTGTTGTAGTTATTATTGTTGTTGATGTCGTCATTGTTGGATAGGACAGAGAGAAATGGAGAGAGGAGGGGAAGACAGAGAGAGGGAGAGAATGATAGACACCTGCAGACCTACTTCACCGCCTGTGAAGCGACTCCCCTAAAGATGGGGAGCCAGAGGCTCTAAACGGGATCCTTCTTGTCGGTCCTTGAGCTTTGCACCAAGTGCGCTTAATCCGCTGCACTATAGCCCGACTCCCTCTAGTCTGCTTCTATAGTAACATGCTATGCTTCTCTATATATCACTGTCCACATTTCCTTCTTATAAACATTGTTAAATTGAGATATACCTTAATGCACTATGACATAGCCTTGACTTTACTGAATTTGGAAAAGATCCTATTTCTAAATAATATAACTAGAAATTAGGACTTAAGCATGTCTTTTTTTTTTTTTCTTCACAACCAGGACTTCATAACTCCAGATTGACTTTGCTAGATTGAGGAAGACAGAGAAAGAGAGAGAAAGAAAAAATGAAAGACAAAATAACGGGGCCGGGTGGTGGCACACCTGGTTAAGTGCACAGGTTACAGTGTACAAGGACCCGAGTTCGAGTTCCTGGTCCCCATCTACAGGGGGAAAGCTTCATAAGTGGTGAAGCAGTGCTGCAGGTGTCTCTCTGTCTCTCCCTGTCTTCCCCTTACTCTCAATTTATGGCTGTCTCTATCAAATAAAGATAAATAAATAAATAAATAAGTAAATAAAGACAAAATAACACCAAATTTTCTCCACTGCAGTGGTAATAGGGCTGGGCTCAAAACTAGTGTGCAGAGAAAGCAGATGCACTATCCAGGTCAGCTATTTTGCTAACCTTTAAATTAATCCTTTTAGGGAACCAATTCAACTCAGTACAAAAACCAAAAGGACACTAAAAATATCTTCCAAAGATTCAGCATTTCGACTGAGTACTGACTGACACTATTTCTTCTATCCCTGCCTATCAAGTACCACTGTCTCTTTGTCACAGCCTTGGGAGGTAACCAAGCCACTTATACATGAATGCCTTTCAGATGCCTGGACTTTATAAAATCAACAATAAAAGGATAGTATTATATATCTATGCTTTTTCACTGCAGGACTTATTTATTTTGAGTGTTTGTGTGTGTGTGTGTATGTGTGTGTGTGTGTATGTGTGTGTGTGTGTGAGAGAGAGAGAGAGAGAGATATTTAACTGTGATTAACAAGATTGTAGGATAAGAGGGGTACAATACCATATAATTCCCACCACCAGAATTCCATATCCCATCCCCTCTCCTGGAAGCTTCCCTATTCTTTAACACTCAGTTGTATTAATGAGTTGAGGGGTCAGGCAGTGGTGCACCTGGCTGAGTGCATGTTACAATTAGGAAGGATTTGGGTTCAACACCCTCGCCCCCACCTCCTGCAGGGGGGAAAGCTTAAGGAGTGGTGAAGCTGCAGGTATCTCCCTCTCTCTCCCTCTCTCAATATTTAGTTATGAGAAGGATAGGAGGAGAGAGAGAAAGAACCAGATTATCACTCTAGTACATGTGCGCATGGGATTGAACTCAGGACCTCATGCTTGAGAGTCCAACACTTTATCCACTGTGCCACCTCCCAGACCACTCTCTCTTTCTCTATCTCCCCTTTCCTCTGGATTTCTGTCTCTACTCAACAAATAAAATAGTTTTTAAAATTTAAAAAGAAGTTAAAGAAAAGTGATATTGTGTTTAGAATTGTAGAATATACTATATACTATAGCTACTTTATTTACTTCTAAGTTTTAGTCTAATTAAGAACATAAATGTGGTGTTCGGGCTGTGGCACAGAGAGTTAAGCACACGTGGCAGAAGGACCGGTTCAAGCCCCCGGCTCCCCACCTGCAGGGGAGTCGCTTCACAGGCAGTGAAACAGGTCTGCAGGTGTCTGTCTTTCTCTCCCCCTTTGTCTTTCTCTCCTCTCTCGATTTCTCTCTGTCCTATCCAATAACAAATGACATCAACAAAAACAATAATAACCACAACAAGGTTACAACAAGGGCAACAAAAAGGGGGGAAGCCCTCCAGGAGCAGTGGATTCATAGTGCAGGCACTGAGCTCCAGCAATAACCCTGGAAGCAATATATATATTAAATGAATAAAGGTTGGGTGAAGATATAGCTAAATGCAAGACCCAGACTATATTCTGTGTGCCAATTCTCCTATTTTAAATTCCAGTGGCATTCACACCAAAGGAATATCATATTTTGAAAATGCAGGTCCAGTTACAGATAGTTCTCAGATCTGAAAATGTCAACTCTTAGAAAAGGATTGGAAATAATGAGTATTGAAAGTTTACTGTTTTGCTAGGTGTGCTGTTACATCATTTTCTGCAGTGTTCCCTCTGTGTACATTAGTTAATTCACTCCCCAAACATATTTATGAAACAAGTAGTACTGTGCCTATTGCATAGAAAAGGAAATTAATGCATATCCTATAAAGTAAATACTGTGAGATAACATAGTTAGGACATTGGACATGGCTAGAGGAGCTACTTAGCTCGTTTTTTTAAAATACCTTTTTTTATATTTATTTATTCCTTTTTGTTGCCCTTGTTGTTTTATTGTTGTAGTTATTGTTGTTGTTATTGATGTCGTTATTGTTGGATAGGACAGAGAGAAATGGAGAGAGGAGGGGAAGACAGAGAGGGGGATAGAAAGACAGACACCTGCAGACCTGCTTCACCGCCTGTAAAGCAACTCCCCTACAGGTGGGAAGCCAAAACTCGAACCGGGATCCTTCCTCCTGTCCTTGCGCTTTGTACTGCCTGCGTTTAACCCGACTCGCTTTGTACTGCGCAACCGCCCGACTCGCCCCAAATTTCTTAAGACACTGTATGCGAGGAAAACAAGATATGTAGAATTTGTGTGAGCAAATATCAGAAGATCCATATACATGTCCCTGCTTAATTCAAAGGCATGTTAGAATGTGCCACTTTCATAATAAAAAAGTGAATTGTTTTATATGCAAATTGTATTAGTCCAATGTGTACATTGTTATCTTTATAACTAAGGTCCATCTCCATCGGCTCCTCCATCTGGGATTACAGGCAAATATTTTAAATAAATGCATACATAAATTTCCCAAAGGCAAATTAAATTTGTTGATATTATGTATTTTAACCTTCCAACCTGCTGAATGAGATTTATGTTAGATACTTTTGTGAAAACATACTAGATGTATATTCAGAGCTAGAAATGTCTCTTTAGGACAATATATTCTTACATTCTGCTACTTCTCTTTTTAAGTTTTCTAAATGGGTCAAATGAGGTTAACCCATAACACTGAGACACTGAGTAGCTTTATCTGTTTGATATAGTCACTATTTTGGTAGCAAACTTTCTTATTTATGACTAGTGTCTTTTTCTCTATCCTATTTTTTTATTTGCCATTTTGAGATATCATCATTTATTCTGGGTAGCAGTTAAAAGAAAGCATTTTTTAAACCGATGTCCCTTCCCATCAATTCTCTGTAACATATGGAGCCTGTGTTCTATACTGACTCCTTCAAACAACTTTTCTTCTTTTTAAAAAATTTATTTATTTTTTATTATCTTTATTCACTGGACAGAGATAGCCAGAAGAGGGTAGGGGGAGATAGAGAGAGGAGAAAGAAAGAGACCTGCAACACTGCTTCAACATTCATAAAGCTTTCCCCTGCAGGTGGGGCCAGGAGCTCAGAACTGTGTCCTTATGTGCTCAACTAGGTACAACACCACCTGGACTTCTAACAACTTTTCTCATCCTTCCTCTGTCCTTATTAGATAAATCCCATGTACTGGGCAAACAATTATATACTAAGCATTTTGGTACATATTTAAGTGATTTCAGACCAGTGAATTTTATTTGTGTTACCATATCACTGCTTAGCGCTGACTTATGGTGGTGCTGGAGACTGAACCTGGGAGCTCAGAACCCTAGGCGCAGTATTCATTTTGCATAGCCATTATGTTATCTCACCAACACCAGACCAGGGCTTCACTCTTACAGTATAGCTGAGACTTGAATTCAATCTAAATACAGATATTTCCAAGGTTGAAGTTAACTACTAAAATAGTATCCACGTATTTACTTCAATTAATTAAAAGTCATTTCACATACTCTGTTGGAATTGATTTTTTTAACCTATAAAACAATGCAAGGGGCCAAACAGTGGAACTCCAGGTTAAGTTCATATATATATAGACTCAGGCTCAAGCCCTGGGTCCCCAGCTGCAAGGCAAAAGCTTCATGAGTGGTGAAGCAGTTCTCTCTCTCTCTCTCTCTCTCTCTCCCCTTCCTTCTCCCTCTCCCTCTCTTCCCCTTTTCCCCTCTCTCTCCTCTCTCTCTGCCTTTTCATCCCCTTCCCTCTCAGTTTCCCTCTACCCTATCTAGTGATAAATAAATAAAATTCAAAAAATTAAGATAAAGTTATACTTTATGAAGTTTCTTTCAGAGCTATATAGTTATTTGAACTATAGTTATTTATAGCTATAAATTATTTGAACCAATAATTCAACAGTTCACATGATTATGTAAATCTGTCTATATCTATAACTTGCATGTAAAGTTAGTATTAATAAAGTAAGGACAGAGGCCCAGTCACAGTGCATCCAGTTAAGTGTTCATGTTACCATGCACAAAGATCAGGATACTATCCCCAATCCCTCACCTATAGGGGAAACTTCATGAGTTGTGAAATAGGTCTGCAGGTGTCTTTTTCTCTCCTTCTTGACCTCTCCCCACCTCTTAATTTCTGTCTTATAAAATAGAGATACTGAAAAAAAAATTAAGTTGGTCTGCCGGTGTCTTTTTCTCTCCTTCTCTACCTCTTCCTCCCTACCTCTGAATTTGTCTTATCGAATAAAGCAGAAATATAGAAAAAGAGTTAGAACAAGTTTCTGATCATAGTAAAAAAAAAAAAAACCTAAATATTAACACAGGCTTATAATATGGGAAAATAACACTGACTCCTAACAATGCATTCTAGAGATGAACAGTAAAGATTTGCCTTGTTAGTTTGTTTTCCTTCTATCTAGTTTCTAAGGTTGTATAGTGCTGTTTAAATGATTTTTTTTCTGTGTATGTCTGAAAGTTCTTTGGAAGCTTTCCAAGTGCTATTGGGTAGAAAATACAAGGAGTAAACTCTCTCAGATCTCTGGTTGAAGGAAGTTTCCCAGCAGATTCCAGGGAGGCCTGGAATCTAGGTATATGAGCAGAGAATACTAAAGGATTATCAGAAGTAACCCCATGACTATTGGGACTTATTGCAGAAAGACCAATGCACAGTCCCAAATAAGAAAACTGATAAATATCTTGGAAAAGAAACATGTGTGTTGAGCTCATTTGCACTCTGACTGATTCTGCTCGTCTGGGTTGATCAAGAGTCAGGGAAGCAATGTCTATGCAACAGTGACTTCCAGGAAAACAATTCACAATGAAAATAAATGAAGGTCTGTGATCAAGCCAAGAGAAACATTTGCTCTGCTGGAAAGGCAGCCAAGTGGAATATATGCCTGCTACTCTCGGAATTTTGTCCCCTAGTAACCTTCTATTTAACTAGATAACAGCAGTGGAGATGTTAATGTAAACCTGGATTTGCTATGATTTTAGCATACTCTGAGCTTTCTTTTACTTAGAAAATTCCACAGTGTCGCACTGTGCAGCGCTTGCAAGGACCTGCACAAAGATTCAGTTCAAGTGCCCCCCCACCCCCCAATACTTGCAGGAGTGATGTTTCACAACCAGCAAAGCAGGTCTGCAGGCCTATCTCCCTCTCCCTTTTCCCTCTTCCTTCTCCCTCTCCCTTCTCCCTCTCCCTCTTCCTCCTCTCTCAATTTCTCTCTGTCACATCCCCCGAAAAGGAAAAAATGACCGCCAGGTGCAGTAGATTCCTAGTGCTGGCACCGAGCCCCAGCAACAACCCTGGAGTTAAAAAAAGAAAATTTCGCCAAAAAGGGGGGAGGCATATTTTCTTTGTTTTTGTAGTGCTACTAATACCATATTTATATTGATTTTAAACCTCTTTTAACACAAGATTGAAATATGAATGTATAGAGTGAGGCCTTCCTTTTTAAATGACAATCAATGATAAACAAGATAATTTGGGGGGGGGAGATAGCATAACGATTATGCAAAGAAACTCTCATGCCTGAGGCTCCAAAATCCCAGGTTCAATCCCCTGCACCACCATAAGGCAGAGCTGAGCAGTGCTCTGGTTAAAAAAGTAAATAAATAAATAAATAAATAAATAAATAAATAAATAAATAATTTGAGTGAAACGAAAGCATGCTGGCCTCCATTATAACTATCCCTTTGGTTTTTCCTCCAAATCAAAGAGAAAGCCAGTCAAAAATTTAGCAATAGAAATAGATGAGTGCCTTTCAAGGTGACACAGTGAATAAAGCACTGAACTCTCAAGCATAAGGTCCTGAGTTTGATCCCTGAAATTGCATATTCCCCATCTCATTAATAAAAATAAAAATTAGCAATGTTTTTTTTTTAATTTTTTATTTAAGAAAGGATTAGTGAACAAAAACATAAGGTAGGAGGGGTACAACTCCACACAATTCGCACCACCCAATCCCCATAACCCACCCCCTCCCATGGTAGCTTTCCCATTCTCTAGCCCTCTGGGAGCATGGACCCAGGGTCGTTGAGGGTTGCAGAAGGTAGAAGGTCTGGCTTCTGTAATTGCTTCCCCGCTGAACATGGGCGTTGACTGGTCGGTCCATACCCCCAGTCTGCCTCTCTCTTTCCCTAGTAAGGTGTGTCTCTGGGGAAGCTGAGCTCCAGGACACATTGGTGGGGTCTTCAATCCAGGGAAGCCTAGCCAGCATCCTGGTGGCATCTGGAACCTGGTGATTGAAAAGAGAGTTAACATATGAAGCCAAACAATTTGTTGAGTAATCAGGGATCCCAAGCTTGGAATAGTGGAGAGGAAGTGTTAGGGAGGTACTCACTGCAAACTCTAGTGTACTTCTGCTTTCAGGTATATATTTTGCAGTAGTTTATGGATACGTGTGCACATATGCTCTCTCTCACAGAAACTGATGTATATCTAGGTTATGGGACTTTGTTTGAAAGTGAACTACCTGAGATGAAATTAGAGTGTACTATAAAAGGAAAGGTCTCACCGAGTAATGAAGCTGAAGGGTTGTCATTCCACACGTGAAGTCTCTGGATACAGTCTGAGGTGAAGCATGTTGAGGTGGCAATCGTTGCTTTGGTTAGGTTGTGATCGTCGGATGCAATATTATTTGGTTTGGATTGGGAGATGCATACGGGAAAGTGGGCCCTATCCAAGGGTTCCAGGACTGGGGGAAGTAGGGGCTCTATAGTGAAGATGTGAGGTTCCTGCTGTCTTAGGGTTCAAAAAGACAATCGATAGTTAATATTATCATCACATTATTTGTTAATTGGGTTAACTTTGAAAAGTCCCTTTGTTATGGTTTGCTGTACAGTACCCAGTATCTTGTATATAGCTGTGCTATTGGATGCTTCTAATCTACTTGGTCTAGGCTTTTGAGAGAGTCCGCATATCAAATACATAGCCTATATATTAAAAAGATTCAGTTTGTCTTTTGAGAAACTTTGAGACATACAATTGATTTCCCCCTCTCATATTAATTAACTACTGATTTATATGTCTACATTTTGCTAGGAGTGTACATAAACACCATTCCCACCACCAAAGGACTGTGACCCATCCCTCCCGCCCACTCCCACCCCCACTGGCCCAGGAAGCTACATGTCTACCCCTCACCACTGGGTTTTTACTTTGATGCCCTACTTATAATTTGATCAGGTCCTGCTTTTAGTTTCCCTTTCAGATCTTCTAAGTCAGCTTTTGTTGATGAGTGGGATCATCCCATACTCATCTTTATCTTTCTGACTTAGTTCACTTAACATAATTCCTTCTAGCTCTGTCCAAGATGGGTCAGAGAAGGTGGGTTCATTGTTCTTGATAGCTGCATAGTATTCCATTGTGTATATATACCACAGCTTTCTCAGCCACTCATCTGTTGTTGGCCACCTGGGTTGCTTCCAGGTTTTAGCTATTATGAATTGTGCTGCTATGAACATAGGAGTACACACCTCTTTTTGGTTGGGTGTTATGGAGTCCTAGGGGGTATAGCCCCAGGAGAGGAATTACTGGGTCATATGGAAGGTCCATGTCTAGCCTTCTGAGAGTTCTCCACACTGCTCTCCACGGAGGCTGTACCAATTTACATTCCCACCAGCAATGTAAAAGGGTTCCTCTGTCCTCACATCCTCTCCAGCATTTGTTGCTGCTGTCCTTTTTGATGTATGCCATTCTTACAGGAGTGAGGTGGTATCTTAGTGTCTTAATTTGCATTTCTCTGACAATCAGTGACCTAGAGCAGTTTTTCATATGTTTGTTAGCGTTTTGGATCTCCTCTGTGGTGAATGTTTTGTTCATATCCTCTGCCCATTTTTGGATGGGGTCATTTGCTTTTTTGCGGCTAAGTTTGCTGAGCTCTTTATATATTTTGTGATTAGTTTCTTGTCTGATGTCTGGCATGTGAAGATCTTCTCCCATTCTGTGAGGGGTCTCTCTGTTTGTTTAATAGTTTCTTTGGATGTGCAGAAGCTTTTCAATTTGATGTAGTCCCATTGGTTTGTTTCTGCTTTAGTCTTCCTTGCAATTGGGTTTGATTCATCAAAGATGTCCTTGAGGTGTATGTGGGAAAGTGTTTTACCAATGTTTTCCTCTAAGTATTTGATTGTTTCTGGTCTGACATCTAGGTCTTTGATCCATTTGGAGTTGATTTTTGTTTCTGGCGAGATAAAGTGGTTCAATTTCATTCTTCTGCATGTTTCAACCCAGTTTTCCCAGCACCATTTATTGAAGAGAGCCTCCTTTTGCCATTTAATCCTTTGGGCCCCCTTATCAAAGATTAGATGCCCATAGGTGTTGGGATTTACTTCTGGGCTTTCAATTCTGTTCCACTGGTCTGTGTGCCTATTTTTGTTCCAGTACCATGCTGTTTTGATGATGATGGCTTTATAATATAGTTTAAGGTCTGGGAGTGTGATGCCTCCATTTCTGTTTCTTTTCCTTAAAATGGTTTTGGCAATTCTAGGTGTTTTCATGTTCCAGATAAATGATTGTAGTGTTTGTTCTATTCTCTTAAAGAAGCTTGGTGGAACTTTGATGGGTATTGCATTAAATTTGTATATGGCTCTGGGGAGAATATTCATTCTGATGATATTTATTCTTCCAATCCATGAGCATGGGATATATTTCCATTTCTTGGTATCAGTTTCTATCTCCTTGAGTAGCAATGTTTTTTAAATATTTATTTATTTCCTTTTGTTGCGTTTGTTGTAGTTATTGATGTTGTTGTTGTTGGATAGAACAGAGAAATTGAGAGAGGAGGGAAAGACAGAGGGCAAGAGAAGACAGAGGGGAAGAAGACAGAGGGGAAGCAACTCCCCTGCAGGTAGGGAGCTGGTGGTTCAAACCTAGACCTTTATGCCAGTCCTTGAGCTTTGCACCATATGTGTTTAACCCAGCTGCACTACTGCCTGACTCCCTTAACAATGTTTTTAAAAAGAAGTAGTGAAAGGATTAGGATACTCTTGCATTGGTGGCAGGGGTGTGTGTTTAATACTAGGAAGCTCAAATCCATATGTACTATCAAAGGATGGATAAAAATGTAATCAGGGCCAGACAGTTGCAGTAGGGTGTACTATTACCATGGAAGAAGAATAGAATTCAAGTTCCTTATTCCCACTGCAGAGAGAGAAGCACCAGGAGCAGTAGATTGGTGGTGTGGGAAACACTCTCCCTATCTTTCTCTGTGTCTGTACATAAGAGAAAAAAAGAAGGGAAAATGGTCATTGGTAGCAGTGGTACCAATGATGTAAGGCACTAAGCACCATCAATAACCCTGACGATAATAGAAAATGGATTAATTACTTTTTAAAAATCAAATGAACATTGTCTATGATTATGAAGTACCTCTAGGTCATGTCAGATATTAGCAGTAGTCAATACTAAAAAACAAGACTCCTTTACTTTTGTTCTGGTTTTACTCCATTTTGAATGTCCTTTCCCCTGCCCCACCTGGAAAATCTGCCACTAGGGCCATTCTAGTTAAAATTCAACATTACTTTAGGGCTCCTAATGTAAATACATCAGAATCTTGATCTATAGTTTCTCATCCAGTATCTTACTTTGTCCTCTATTTCTATCAAGTCTTTGTAAATAAAATTTTACATGATAGTTTATCACTTATTTCACTATATTTCTTTCTTGTATTAATACATAGAAATAATAATTTTCAATAGCTAGGATCCAGCAGAGACTCCTGGCAAATGTATCACCCATAAAAATTGTATGACACTCTTTTTACCTGGTTTTATAGGTCTACTAGTGTTTATTAATCCCTCTGTAGAGTAGTATAATTTCTATTTTACTCAAAACTACCTGACTTATTTGCAATTACTTGTATTTACCTTTCCTGATTTGTTAAAAAAAATGGTAAGGATCCCAGTTCGAGCCCCCGGTTTCCCACCAGCAGAGGAGTCACTTCACAGGCGGTGAAGCAGGTCTGCAGGTGTCTGTCTTTCTCTCCCCCTCTCTGTCTTCCCCTCCTCTCTCCATTTCTCTCTGTCCTATCTAACAACGACATCAATAATAACTACAACAATAAAACAACAAGGGCAACAAAAAGGAATAAATAAATAAATATTTAAATAAATAAATATTTAAATATTTTAAAAATGGGGATGTGTCACTGTCCATTCACTTCAAAGTTACAAGTGTCATATAGATTCTAGTGTTCCAGCATTCACTAAATTTAGATATAACATCAGACTTTTGATAATTTCTACTCCTCAAATTATTTGTAAATATACAGAGAGAAGACAGAAAGGAAGAGAGAAACTATGAGAGACCAAAGCTTCCTTCATTGAGATAGGGAAGCTGGGCCCAAACTTGTTCACACACATGGCAAAACACCACACTACATTAATGAGCCAATTTGCTGTACCTAAAGTCATTTTACTTCCTATGTCTAATTTTTAGTTTAGAGAATCTTTCCAGTGTCGGGCGGTAGTGCAGCAGGTTATGCGTACATGGCACAAAGATCAAGGACTGGCATAAGGGTCTGGGTTCGAGCCCCCGGCTCCCCACCTGCAGGGGAGTCACTTTACAAACAGTGAAGTAAGTCTGCAGGTGTCTTTCATTCCTCCTCTCTGTCTTCCCCTCTTCTCTCCATTTCTCTCTGTCCTATCCAACAATGACATCAATAACAATAATAATACCTACAACAATAAAATAACAAGGGCAACAAAAAGGAATAAATAAATAAATATTTAAGAAATTTTAAAAAAGAGTATCTTTCTGTTTTTAGTTTAGATTATCTTGCCATTTTGTTGCTGAGTTAATAGTTTACATTATGACTATTGACAAAATGGGCACATCAATAACCCATGATCCTTTTCACTTTCCCATCCCTCCCTCCACAGTCTTTTGCTTTGGTACAATATACCTTGCCCAATCCAAGATTCACTTTATGTTTTCCTTTTCTTTTATTTTTTTTCTTCTTAAGTTTCACTTATAAGTGAGATCATCTGATATTTGTCCTTCTATTTTTGATTTATCACATTTAACATAACATCTTCAAAAGTTCTCTATTCAGGATAAAGCAAAAGAGATGGGATCAGGGACCAGGCGGTGGTGCACCTGATTAAGTGCACACACTACAGTGTGCAAGGATCCGGGTTCAAGCCCCTGGCCCCCACCTGTAGGGGGAAAGTTTCATGAGTGGTGAAGCAGGGCTGAAGGTGTCTCTCTGTCTTTCTCCATATTTATCTTCCCTTCCCCTCAATTTCTATCTCTATCCAATAATAAATAAATAAAGTTTTTTAAAAAAAGAGAGATGGGATCATGAGTAGTATCCCATTGTGTCATTGGACATCTAGGTTTCTCCAAAATTGGGCTATTTACATATTGTACTGATATGAATATAAGTATGCATATATCTTTTCAGATGTGTGCATGTTGGGAAATTGTGCAGATGTGGTCAAGGTTGGCAGGGCCCACAAACCACCCTATTCAACTGAATCCTTGGCAACGGTTGCTAGGGAAGCCCCTACCATTTCCAGCCCCTCCCACTTATGGTATTATAAAAGCCACTTCTGTTTCTGATTTCTTTCTCTTCCCCCACCTAGAGGAGGTCAGGCTTGCAGACCAGAAGGCAGACACCGGCCATTGCGGTTTTTGGCTCCACATGGTTTTAACCAGCTGCCTACACTCCGGACTCTGGGGAGCCTGTGACACTAGGCAGGCATGTGCATTTGTTTCCTTTGGATATATGCCCTAGGAGAGGAATTGCCAGATCATAAAGTAGTTCTACTTCTCTGAGAAATCTTCAGACTGTTTTCTACAGGGGTTGGACAACTTTGCATTCCCACCAGTAGTTTAGAAGGATTCTTTCTTCTCCATATACTTGTCAACATTTGTAATCACCATCCTTTCTAATATATGTCATTTTCACAGGTGTAATGTGCTGGGTTTATTTGCATTTTTTTTGACAATCAATGACTTGAGTACTTTTTTGTATATCTGTTGGCCTTTTGGTTCTCTCCTTTGGTGAAGATTCTGTCCATATCTTACCCCATATTTGGGTGGGAGTTTGTTGTTTTTATTGATGGTAGTGATAGTGTTTTTCTGTTGCTACTGCTAATTTTGATTGTTAGCCCTTTGATGTGTGGCATGTCAAGATTTCCTACTCTGTGTGAGTTTCTCTGTTTTAGTCAAGAACATTTACTCATAATCACTCTTGATATGTGAAACAGTTTGAAATATTTCTCACAGTCATTTTTTATCCTGTCACCACTCTACCAGAATTATCACTGTATAATATAAAATTATATTTAGTTGTGTTGTAGATACTGAGACACTGTGATGTCTTTTCAGTCATAACTTCCTGTAGAATAATCTCAGATTTATCCAATTTTCCTCAATCAGAAGCAACAACAGTGGACCGGGAGGTGGCGCAATGATAAAGCTTTGGACTCTCAAGCATGAGGTCCTGAGTTCAATCCCCGGCAGCACATGTGCCAGAGTGATGTCTGGTTCTTTCTCTCTCTCTCCTCCTGTCTTTCTCATTAATAAATAAATAAAATATTAAAAAAAAAAAGAAGCAACAACAATAAGAAAAACACTACCATCACTATCAATGAAAACAAGACTCCTATCCAAATATGTGGGAGATATGGACAGAATCTTCACCAAAGGAGAGAACCAAAAGACCAACAGACATGTGTAAAAAGTGCTCAGGTCATTGACTGTCAGAGAAATGCAAATAAACCCAGCAATGAGATAGAATGTTACACCTGTGAAGCATGCCATGTATTAGAAAGAATGGTGATAACAAATATTGGCAAGTATATAGAGAAGAATGAACCCTTATTTACAGTTGTGGTCACATCAAGTTTTACAACTTTTCACTATAACCATTTCATTACCATAACAAATTTTTGCTCATTTTACTCCTGCCTTTGAAATTCTTCAATGTCTTAGTTATCAAATATAGTAATCATATAATCATATAAGACAAAAATTTAACTTTTGAGAGGGTGGGGTGATGGCTCACCTGGTTAAGCATACATATTACCATGCATAAGGATCTGGGTTCTAGCCTTCCCCCTCCCCACCTACATGGGGGCTGTTTCATAGGCTGTGAAGCAGCTTTGCAGGTATCTATCTTTTCTCTCTCCCTCTCTATATCCCCTCTGCCCCTCTCAATTTTTCTCTGTCCTATCAAATATAATAGAGGGGAGGAGAGGAAAAGTGACCACTGGGAGCAATGTATTATTTGTGTGGGCACAGCCCCAGTGACACCCTGGTAAGCAATATAAATAAATAAATAAATAAATAAATAAATAAATAAATATCCAGTCCATTTGTTTCAGTCATCACACATGAGAAAACTCTTCAGTAAGTGGCTTTCATTCTACTTACTTCACTTAGTATAATCATCTCCTGTTCCATCCATTTTGTTCTAAATAATGCAATTTTACTTTTTTATTGTAGTGTTTCACTGATTATATTTTGCATAACTTCCTTAGTTATTTATCTGTCTTTGAACATTTAAGGTACAATAAATATAGGCAGATAAATAAATAATAATCAAACTGTGTCTTGGACTTTGTGAGAACTATGGTGATTATCTGTGTGGGGGGCATAGAACTTTGGTGGAGGGTGACTTATATTGACCTTGTCTGGTTGTGAAATTATACTTCTGAAATTTTACAATCTTTTAAAGCTCTGTCAAGTCACTAATCAAAAAGGAGGAAATAAACACAACCAGCACTAAGTATTGTGCATTTCACCAAGGTAAGTATTCATTTTCAAACTCCACAATAAAATAATTGAAAAATAAAAATATATGTGGGAGTCCAGCGGTAGTGCAGTGGGTTAAGCACACATGGCACAAAGCACAAGGCTCTGCGTAAGGATACTGGTTCAAGCCCCCAGCTCCCCACTTGTGGGGGAGTTGCCTCACAGGAGGTGAAGCAGGTCTGCAGGTGTTTATCTTTCTCTCCCCCTTTCTGTCTTCCCCTCCTCTCTCCATTTCTCTCTGTCCTATCCAACAACAACGACATCAATAATAACTACAACAATAAAACAACAAGGACAACAAAAGGGAATAAATAAATATAAAAAATTGTAAAAAAAAAATAAAAATATATATCTAAAATTGCCTTACATTTATTTTCTTAAAAATTTCACAATAAAACATTATTGCAATCTAAATCTTGCATATAAGAAGGAAAAGTAATTGATGCAAGATTGCTCAAATGATAAATGTGAAGTGTTTGTATATAATATTATACTTATTTCATTTATTTATTTCCTTTTGTTGCCCTTGTTTCATTCTTATAGTTATTATTATCGTTATTGATGTCATCATTGTTGGATAGGACAGAGAGAAATGGAGAGAGGAGGGGAAGACAGAGAGGCAGGAGAGAAAGACAGACACCTACAGACCTGCTTTAAGGCTTGTGAAGCTACTCCCCTGATGGTGGGGAGCCGGGACTCAAACTGGAATCCTTATGCAGGTCCTTGTGCTTTGTGCCACCTGCGCTTAACCCACTGCACTACCGCCCAATTCCCATTATACTTACTTTTAAAATTTGTTGTTACTATTCATTTTATTCTTTTGGGCAAAAAAAATCCAAATAATATTTACTTCAAATGTGAACTTGTTTCTTAAACTTCCCTTCACAATACATCAAAGTTGTTGGGTTGTTTTTTTTTTCCTTTTTGGGCAAGGAGGTAAGGTAGCTCAGTGGTAGATCACAGAACTTTCATGTGTGAGGCTCCAGATTCTATCCATTGACATTGCATAAAACAGAACTGAGTGGTTTTTGAGTTCTTTAACTCATTTGATCTTTCATATATATATATATATATATATATATATATATATATCTTAAAAAATAAATATAAATAAATCTCTTTCATCTAACAAATATGACACAACTATTTCGCACTATCCAAGTGAGCTGTTTTGCTGACTCAGTAGCATAGTTATTTCCTGTCCATCTAATCTCTGTCTGTTAAGAAATTAAAAACTGGCGGGGCCAAGTGGTGGTGCACCTGGTTGAGTGCACATGTCACAGTGGTGTAAGGACTCAGGTTTGAGCCCCTGGTCCCCACTTGCAGGGGGAAAGCTTCACAAGTGGTGAAGCAGTGCTGCAGGTGTCTCTCAGTCTTTCTCCCTTTCTATCACCCCCTTCCCTCTCAATTTCTGACCATCTCTATCCAACAAATAAAGATTAAAAATTTAAAAAATAATAATGAATAAAAATAAAAATCTGCGTTTTATCCTGTTTTGAACTTCTCAGAATATTCACCACATTACATGCAATAGGTACATAAAATTTATGATATTTTTCATTTTTCAAGTTTATTAAGATATATGTATCACGGATTTCATTTTTTTATTTTAAGAATGATGAAAAGGGGAAAGCTTGTTCTAAGAATTTTTATATTATATAAATCTGTATATTTATATTTCATCATATGAATAAAGGTTTTTGAAGACAGTTAAACACCAGTTTTTTAAGCTAATCCTATTTACTTCTGATCTGCATGACTATCCAAAAGCTCAGTTCTAAGAAATCTCATGAAATTTCATTTCTAGAAAATTTGGTTCCAGTAAACTGAGAGTTCACTGTTGTGGCTACTACTAGGAAATTAGCTTTGATTCCTGATGGAAACGATGCAATGTCTCTGTTTTTGAATTTTGTACGTTCTGTGTACATATTAAAAGATAACTGTTGTTGTGAGAGGTTATTTTATCACTGACCTGATTTTCTGAACCAGTGCATCGTAGATACACAATGTTCAGTCACCAAATTGAATACACAAACAAAAAAAAAAAAAGGTTCAGTGGTTCCCAAGAGTGTGTACCCTGTATCCATTGGGTTCTCTCACATCTATTATTTTCAAGGTTGAAACAATCCATTTACAGTTTTCCTCAGCCAGTTAAGTGATTTCCTATGTGCCCAAACTTAACCATGTGAACAGCACTTGCTATGTGCCTAAACATTTTTCTTGTTGATGGTTACAACCTTGAAACTTATCAAACTTTTCAAGACCGGATGATGAAACACAACTCTGACAATCCTTCTATGAAATTTGCTGCACAAATTTCTAATTTAAAAGTATTTTAAATCACATAAGTTTTCTAAGGCAAATATCCATTTTTAATGGTAGAGGAAAGTTCTTTAATAACTCTCATCCAACAAAGAAACTTATACAGTTGAAATAAAACATCAAGAAATAATTACAAATAAAAAATGGGTAAAATCTAGAAATAACCTTCTATATGTTATTGATGTATAATTCTTCCATTTATCTATTTACGTTACCTACTTTATTAATTAATTTGATACGCTATTTTAATGTTCTTTTTCTTTTCACAGAAGTACCTGGGTTCAAGCCCAAGGTCCCCACCTACAGCAGGGAAGCTTCACAAACAATGACAGTGTTACAGGTGTCTCTCTTTCTCTCTTCCTCTCTGTATCCCCCATCCTTTTCAATTTATTTGTCCTATAAAATGAAGAAAGGAAAACATAAATAAATAAAAGCCACTATACTCATTGATATACATTGCAACAGATAATCATCCATTGTTACTTAAAATGTGATAATAGAATAAGGTCTCCCCTTCATAATGTTATAAACAATTGCATTGACAATAAAACATACTTTCATGTGAAATTAGTATGCTTCAGTTGGTAAACACTTTATAAATTGATATTGTGAGTCATTGTGATTGCCATATTTGCAAGTTAATTTAGGCTCTGAAAATGTAAGACAGTTTAAGTTCATGCATATACTAGCAATTGTTAGTGAAATCATCGTACATACGGAAAAACTGTGATGCTATAAAACTAGATTAAGATTGTTCTACCAATATTTTTTGACTGGTGATTCTAGCATTTTAGGCTTCCTTTGGGATTTCAAAGATAAACATTACCATACACTAGCACCTTAAAGGGAATAAAGCATATAATATATTTAAAATGTAGTGTATACTGAAATATATTAATGTTCTTAATAAGTATGCTATACATATATCCAAGTAACATTATGAGATGGCTTCTGTTTCTATTAGTTTATGTCATTAGGGGTTAATGTCCCTACTCCCCACTGCAGGGGGAAGTTTCACTAGCATTAAAGCAGTGCTACAGGTGGCTCTCCCCCCTTTCTTCCTATATTCTCATCTATAAGAAAAAGGATGAAAAAATATGACCACAAGGAGTGGTGCTGTCATCATGCAAACACTAAACTCCACCAATAAGCCCTGGTGGTCATACAATGGGAAGTATTTTTAGTAAGAAGACTGTTGAATTAAGGGCTAAAATCAATATGAATGAATGGAATTTCATGCATATTAAGGTATAACAGTAACCATAAGGGCAGGTAGAATGTACATTTTAAAGGAGTTTAGGAAGGCAGGCAGTGATGCGCCCCATTAAAAGCACATATCACCATGAGGAAGGATCCAAGTTTGAGTCCCTGCAACCTGCTTGCAGGGAGGTCACTTTTCTCTTTCCTTATCTCCTCTCCTCTCTCAATTTCTCTCTGTCCTGTCAAGTAAAAATAAAATAGAAAAAAAAAAGAAAAAGGAAAAATGTATGCTGGGAGCAGTTGATGCATAGTCCCAGCAAATAACCTGGTTGCAAAATAAATAAATAAATAAAAACTTAGTAGGATAGGTAAGAAATTTTCCAAGAAGTTTGTTTACATGCTTAGTTCCATTTTTTATTTTATATTCCATGAAGAATTAACATTTTTGCTATTTTTACCTTTTGTAATAAGTGATTACCACCATTACCTTAAAGTTAAGTTTCATTGATTTGATCTATTTGCTCAAATTTAGTATATTTTTCTTATATACTTGCATTCACTAAACTCCAGAACAGAATTCAATATTTAAATGGTTATATATTTTAAGATGTGAGATTTTTAAAATTTATTTATTAATGATTGACAAGACCGTAGGATAAGAGGGATACAATTCCACAAAATTCCCACCACCAGAATTCCTCATCCCATCCACTCCAATGGAAACTTATCTGTTCTTTATCCACCTGGGAGTATTGATTCAGGATCATTATGGGGTGCAGAGCATGGAATTTTGCTTCTGTAATTGTTTCTTCGTTGGCTATGGGCATTGGCAGGCTGATCCATATGCCCATCCTGTTTCTGTTTATCCATAGTGGGGCAGAGCTCTGGAGAAGTAGGGTTCCAGGACACATTGGTGAAAGATATGAGATTTTAAATGTGCCAACATGTAGATAGCTTGTATCCTTACAGGTCAATCTAAATTTTAGGCCCAGATGGACTAATAAGTGACCAAAATCTAGGTATATAAAATATTTATAGGTATATAAAACCTGGGTTTAAATAAGAATTTTAACTTCTGTTAATTTTTATAAAGTACAAGTGAGTTGATTTTAACTATTTATAAGGTCACTAGTAAATTTATTTGGGATGTTGATATACAGTTTTTCCATTTAACTGTTTAGTTACAGTGAACATAAATGAATGATAAATTAATTTATGTAACCCAAATGCTGTTGTTATGAAGGCTAAGATTTTTCTATTTCCTTCATTATTATGTAAGTATTTGCCCTCTTCCTTAATAAATTAACTGATTAAACATACATCTTAAGGAATCATATGCTAGCTTCTGAAATTACCCCCTTACTGGTCAATTTCTTGTGCTTTCAACTATTCTACTCAGTCAGAGTTGATCTTATCCTTCTATCTGTCATTCATTCACCTGAAATCTTAGTGTATTGGACTATAATACCTCTCTTTCACAAAGATTAGGATGCCACTTGAATAATGCACTTGCTTTATAAATGTGTATGACTTGGGTTCAAGCACAGCCCTTGCCTCTCTGAAATTATCCACATGCTAGTGAGTTAAAGCCGGAGACATCAACATGAATCAAATACATCTTAACAGTAGGAAAACCATTATCTGACCAAAGATTAAAGGTTCATTATTGAAAACTGACATATTCATCTATTTTTTAACCTCCCAACCAACAATAATCTGATTTTTAAGAAGCCATTCTTATAAATGTTATTATCCATCAATTATTATTAACTAAGAATCTTGTGACTTTTCTTCAGTCTTAAATCTACTTGAGCTCTCTGTACTATTTGGAACCACTGAACAGCGTGTATGTGTACATGTGTGCGTTTGTGTGTGTGTGTGTGTGTGTGTGTGTGTGTGTGTGTGTGTAAAACCCTATTTTATCATTTTTAACATATTTATTCTTTTCTTTAAATAAGTATGGTTTATATTCTTTTTTCTTTTTAGAGATTTATGTATTAATTTTAAAGAGACACAGAGAGACATTAAGAGGAAAGGAGGGGTTAGAGAAGAGAGAGAGAGACCTGCAGCACTGCTTCACTACTTACAAAGGATAGAGATGTTTTCAAACATATTTTCAGCAAGAAAATCATAGAAGTTAGATCATTTATCTCTTATCATTCCCAATATAAATAGGAAAAGTTCCTCTGGTGGGAGTGATTTTTAATATTTCCGAGTTAAAATAATGCTTTTGACTTTATCAGAAGATTATTAAAATAAATTAGTAAAACGCGTTATAAAGAAAGTCATGAAATTTCAGCTTAGAGTAGTAATTTTATTTTATTTTTTTTAATATTTATTTTATTTATTTATTCCCTTTTGTTTCCCTTGTTGTTTTATTGTTGTAGTTATTATTGTTGTTGTCGTTGTTGGATAGGACAGAGAGAAATGGAGAGAGGGAGGGGAAGACAGAGAGGAGGAGAGAAAGATAGACACCTGCAGACCTGCTTCACCGCCTGTGAAGCGACTCCCCTGCAGGTGGGGAGCCGGGGTTCGAACCGGGATCCTTATGCCAGTCCTTGTGCTTTGCGCCACCTGTGCTTAGCCCGCTGCACTACAGCCCGACTCCCCAGAGTAGTAATTTTAAAATAAGCAAAGTGAGTTAGGAGCAGGACCATGATGGCTAAGTAGGGAGGACCTGTTTTTACAAACCCATAATATCAACAAATTTATACCAAATGCATGGAAAAAATATATAGAAACAGGCCTCAAAACTAGACAAATAAACTTCTAAAATGAAGGACAAAAGATCAGTATCAATGCACTGAATACACAGAAATAAAAGCCCTCTTCAAAGAAAGAAGCTGCTCCTCATAACAATGACTGCAATTAAGAAGAAATCTCTCTCAAAGAAACTGGTGTATATCTAGGTTTTGGGACTTTGTTAGAAAGTGAACCACCTGAGATGGAATTAGAGTATACTATGAAAGGAAAGGTCTCATCCGAGTAATGAAGCTGAAGGGTTGTCAAGAGAGCATATGTTCACACGTATCCGTAAACTACTGCAAAATATATACCTGAAAGCAGAAGTACACTAGAGTTTGCAGTGAGTATCCCCCTAACACTTCCTCTCCACTATTCCAACTTTTGGGTCCATGATTGCTCAACAACTTGTTTGGCTTCGTATGTTAACTCTCTTTTCAGTCACCAGGTTCCAGATGTCATCAGGATGCCGGCCAGGCTTCCCTGGACTGAAGACCCCACCAATATGTCCTGGAGCTCTGCTTCCCCAGAGACCCACCCTACTAGGGAAAGAGAGAGGCAGACTGGGAGTATGGACTGACCAGTCAACGCCCATGTTCAGCGGGGAAGCAATTACAGAAGCCAGACCTACCTTCTGCAACCCACAATGACCCTGGGTCCATGCTCCCAGAGGGATAGAGAATGGGAAAGCTATCAGGGGAGGGGGTGGGATATGGAGAATGGGTGGTGGGAATTGTGTGGAATTGTACCCCTCCTACCCTATGGTTTTGTTAATTAATACTTTCTTAAATAAAAAAATAAAAATAAAATAAAATAAGAAATCTCTAAGTTTCTTTACTTTAATCTAGGGACAAATGTAGTGAGTAATATCAAACTCCTAGTATATCAACCCTATTATGATGTTATACTTAAAACAATGACATGGGAGTCAAGAAAGTATAGGCTGTAAAGTAGATTGGTTTCCTGTATGCAACCTTCCTGGAAGCCTCTGCAACCTTGCAGAGAGTAGGATTTGTAAATGTCAAATTGGAATCTAACCTTTGTATTAATAGGCCCTAAAGGCAGATTCCAGAAGAATAGCTTAACCCCTAAATTGTGACAAGATTTATCTGGAGTATTAGAACAAGTACCAAGAAATCATGGCAGAAAAACAGACCTGAACTCATCAGTTCAAACCTGATTGCCATCAAAGGGTGCCATAATAGCTAGCAATCACTTGGGGACCTCCCACAATGCAGCCAGCTAGCAAAGGATCCTGACATTTGCTCGTTATCTTGCTTGCACACAGTCTTCCATATTCTATTATTGGTCAGGTTCTGGAATATAACTGTTATCTCCTTTTAGATCTGAACCTCACTCATGGCAATCTAAAGGCTGCGAAGTGCTTTCAACCTCCAATCCTGATTGTTATACAGTCTACCTTAACATTAGTACCATAACTTCCACCAGACACTTATGATTGTGAATATCCAGTTGCTAACTAAGCTAGGTTCAAAAACAGACCACTGGTATTGGTTCTCACAGAGCCATAAATATTATCTACCCACATAAGTGGAGCAGGATAATAAGTTGAAGAAAATCCTAAATTCTACATTTACGTAAATGTTCTAAAAAAGTAATTCAAAGCTATGATCCTAAGGATGCTCAGTGGAATGAGAAGTTCCATGGAGGAAAACTTTAATAATTCAGAGAAAGTATGAGTGAAAACATTTGAGAAAGTCTAATAGAAATGAAAGAACTAAAGAATATAGTAACCGAGACAAAAATAAACAAGAGAGGATCATCATCAGAAAAAAAAAAAAAAAAACCAATGGCAAAAGCAATAAGATGAAAGGTAGGGTAGCGGAAATAATCAAAAAGATAAAGACCAAGATAGTGGTCCATGAGGTGGCGCAGTAGTTAAGACACTAGACTCAAGCATGAGGTCCTGAATTCGATCCCTGGCAGCAAATGTACCAGACTGATGGCTGGTTCTTTCTCTCCTCCTATCTTTCTCATAAATAAATAAATAAATCCAAGACAAAAAAGAAATACGAAGATAATATGAAAGTAACAGGTCAACTCTAAGAGGAAAGTGATAGGAGAAAAGATAGAGAAAGAGTCAAAGGGATAGATTTTTTTTTTGTTGTTCTGTCATTTTTTAGTATTGGCAGGGCCTCATACATGCACTGCATGCTCCAGGCTGAATTTTCATATGTGGAAAGACAGATGAAAGAACAGAGAGGTAAAAGCACTACAAAGCTGGAGTTTTCCCCAGTATCACTGTAGCACATCCCTTATAGTATGCTGGGGGTGCAAATCTGGGTCATATTCATGGCAAGGTGAGCACCACACTTAATAAACTATTCCTCTAGCTCAGGTAGAGAATTCCTTTTTAAAAATTTTAATTTAATAGTTTATCAGGTTACAAGATTACAAGGGTGGACTTCCACACCACACCCACTACTCCTATTCTATGACATGCCCCCAACAATAACCACCATGCTCCTCACAAATTCATGGAAACAGTTTGGTGTGTGTGTGTGTGTGTGTGTGTGTGTGTGTGTGTGCATGTGCCTGTGTGTGTTCATATGATTCAATCCCTATATTACACATATGAGTAAAACCAATTGGTTGGTCACTTTCACTGACTTTACTCAGCATTATCACTTCCAGCTCCATATTTCAGGGATAGAATGCTTATATGAGCTAGGAGTATGGATCAACCAGTCAACGTCCATGTTCAGCGGGGAAGCAATTACAGAAGCCAGACTTTCCATTTTCTGCATCCCACAAGGACCTTGGATCCATACTCCCAGAGGGATAAAGAATAGGAAAGCTATCTTGATTCAAGAGGTTTTATGAATATATGTAGTCATCATACATAATGTTATAACAAATTAATGTGAAATACACACATCTATATACTGCACCATTTCTCTCTCTCTCTCCCTCTCTCTCCCTTCCTCCCTCTCTCTCTCTCTCTCTCTCTCTCTCTCTCTCTCCATATATAGCTTTTAATTGGGGGATTCATGTCTGTGGGACTCCACTGCTCCGAGAGGATTTCTTTTTGTTGTTAGTATTGTGTTTTGTTTTGTTTTTCCTTTTCTTCTGGCAGAGGTAGAGATAGACAGGAATAGAAAGACAAAGACAGACACTATAGGACTACTCTGATACTTGTAAATTTTTCCCTTTGTACAGTATTGCCATGTGGTGGTAAAGGCTCAAACTCAGGCCTTCATATCAGTGCCTGATAACATAGGCACTCTAACAGGTGTGCTATTTCCTGATAGTTATTTTGTGTCACTAATAGTTACTTTGTGTTACTAATACTTCAACTACCCAACAACTAAAATTGAAAACGTAATCACAATAAAATTTTGAACACGTATAGACAGTCATGATGAATATAAATAATAGGGAAAATTCAGGGGCAGGTGTAGATAACATAATTATTATGCAAAGAGACTCTCACGCCTAAGGTTTGAAAGTCCCAGGTTCAATCCCCTGCACCACCACAAAGCAGAGCTACGCAGTTCTATGGTAAAAAAAAAAAAAAATTAAAATAAAAAATAATTAATTCTAGAAGAGTTAACCAAATCTATGAGAAATAATTTATCTTGAAGTGAACTGTCTGGGTGTGTAAGACATATTTAGATACAGATCACTGGTAATTAAAATACTTCTTCACACTGTTATAATTACAATGCAGATCAAGTGAATGAACTTACTGTATTGTAGATGTCAATAGATTTGGATATGGGAACTTTTCAATAATTAATTTAACACAGGGAGGTAGATAAACATTTAAAAGTATATTGTTTAACTAATATGGCTCTGCAAGTCTCATTTCAATATTTTATTTATATGTCTATTTTATTTTTATTTATATTTAAAAGATTTTTTTATTTTTTTATTTATTTCTTTACTGGGGAATTAATGTTTTACATTCAACAGTAAATACAGTAGTTTGTTCATGCATAACATTCCCCAGTTTCCCACTTAACAATACAACCCCCACTATGTCATTTATCATCCTTCATGGACCTGTATTCTCCCCATCCACCCACCCCAGAGTCTTTTACTTGGGTGCAATATGCCAATTCCATTTCAGGTTCTACTTGTGTTTTCGTTTCTGATCTTGTTTTTCAACTTCTGCCTGAGAATGAGATCATCCTTCTTTTTCTGACTTATTTCACATAACATGAATTTTTCAAGGTCCATCCAAGATCGGCTGAAAACGGTGAAGTCACCATTTTTTATAGTTGAGTAGTATTCCATTGTGTATATATACCACAACTTGCTCAGCCACTCATCTGTTGTTGGACACCTGGGTTGCTTCCAGATTTTGGCTATTACAAATTGTGCTACCAAGAACATATGTGTACACAGATCTTTTTGGATGGACACGTTGGGTTCCTTAGGATCTATCCCCAGGAGAGGAATTGCAGGGTCATAGGGTAGGTCCATTTCCAGCCTTCGGAGAGTTCTCCAGACTGTTCTCCACAGAGGTTGGACCAACTGACATTCCCACCAGCAGTGTAGGAGGGTTCCTTTGACCCCACACCCTCTCCAGCATTTGCTGCTGTTACCTTTTCTGATGTATGACATTCTCACAGGAGTGAAGTGATATCTCATTGTTGACTTTATTTGCATTTCTCTGACAATCAGAGACTTGGAGCATTTTTTCATGTGTTTCTTGGCCTTTCGGATCTCTTCTGTGGTGAATATTCTGTCCAAGTCCTCCCCCCATTTTTGGATGGGGTTATTTGTTGTCTTGTTGTTGAGTCTGGAAAGCTCTTTATATATGTTTGTTATTAAACTCTTATCTGATGTATGGCATGTAAAGATCTTTTCCCATTCTGTGAGGGGTCTCTTGGCTTGGGTAGTGATTTCTTTTGCTGTGAAGAAGCTTTTTAATTTGATGTAGTCCCATAGGTTTATACTTGCCTTAGTCTTCTTTGTAATTGGACTTGTTTCATTGAAAATGTCTTTAAAATTTATACTGAAAAGAGTTCTGCCAATATTTTCCTCTAAGTATCTGATAGTTTGTGGTCTAACATCCAAGTCCTTGATCCACTTGGAATTTACTTTTGTATTTGGTGAACTACAGTGATTCAGTTTCATTCTTCTGCATGTTTCAACCCATTGTTTCCAATACCATTTGTTGAAGAGCAGCAAAGAAGTGGCTCACTACATTCCTGTCCCACATCTTGGAATCTGAATCTATGCCCAAAATTTGGTGTTGTGCGAAGATAATAGCAGTTTTGAAACCAAAGAAAGACCAAACACTGGCCGCCAGCTATAGACCAATTTCTCTCCTCTCCGTGTGTTACAAACTCCTTGAGAGGCTGCTACTGTCACTTACTTCTCCTCTTACAGAGAAATTCCTATCACCCGCCCAAGCTGGTTTCCGCCCAGGAAGATCTACCTGCGAACAAGTCCTGGCCCTCTCAACTTACATTGAAAATGGATTCCAGAAGAATTTAAAGATGGGTGCTGTCTTTGTTGATCTCACAGCAGCCTATGACACTGTCTGGCACCGTGGTCTCCTAGTCAAGATCTCAAGATGCCTGCCTCCATGGGTGGCCAACACTATGTCATTTCTCCTCCAAAACAGAAGATTCCGGATGCATCAGGGTGACAAGTCTAGCAGATGGAGACTTGTCTCAAGTGGCCTCCCCCAGGGCTCTGTTCTGGCTCATACGCTATTTAATATTTACATCAATGACCTTCCAGAAACTTCTTCAAGGAAGTTCATCTATGCCGATGACATCTGCTGTGCAACTCAGGCATCCAAGTTTGACATCCTCGAGGAAACACTCACGAAAGACATGTCTCTGATATCTGATTACTGTAAAAAATGGCGACTAGTCCCTAGCACTGCAAAAACGGTATCATCTGTTTTCCATCTAGACCATGCCTCAGCCTCGCATGAGCTAAATGTGCAGCTTGACGATATGAGAATCCGGCATGAAGCCCAGCCAGTCTATCTTGGTGTTACTCTCGATCGCACCCTGTCATTTCATGAACATCTCATAAAAACTGCAGCAAAGGTGGGCGCGGGGAATAACATCATTGCAAGACTGGCCAGCTCCTCATGGGGCGCCAGCACTTCCTCACTACGATCATCATCTCTGGCATTATGCTATTCCATTGCAGAATACTGTGCCCCAGTATGGTTCCGTAGCCCCCATGTCCACTTGGTCGATTCCAAACTATATTCCTCCATGAGGATAATTTCTGGAACCATCCGTTCCACCCCGGTTCCATGGCTGCCAGTTCTTAGCAACATTGCCCCGCCAGATACTCGTTGGGATGCGGCATCATCTAAGTTCATTTCCCACATCTACGCTCGACCGGACCTGCCAATATAAGCGGATATCTTTGCCCACCCTATCCAACACTTGACGTCTCGTCATCCAATCTGGTCCCCTACGCCTACACTGAACTTCTCTGTTCCAGACTCTTGGAAACAGAGTTGGCAGTCAGCTGAGGTAAAGAACAAACACCTCATCACAGACCCCTGCAAGCGTCAACTCGGCTTTGACCTAGCATGTTATGATTGGGCCCTCCTCAATCGCTATCGAACAGGTCATGGCCGGTGCGCTGCTATGTTCCATCGCTGGAGAGCCAGAGACGACCCAAACTGCCCCTGCAGCTACAGACAGACTATGTCCCACATAGTCAACGACTGCCACCTCTCCAGATTCAAAGGAGGTCTCAAAACTTTACATCAGGCTCAACCTGACGCTGTTGACTGGGTACGGAAGAAGGGCAAATGCTAGAAGAAGAAGAAGAGACTCTGCTTTCCCCATTGAATAGTCTGGCCCCCTTTGTCAAAGATTAGATGTCCATAGGTGTGGGGCCTCATTTCTGGGCTCTCAATTCTATTCCACTGGTCAGTGTGTCTATTCATATTCCAGTACCAAGTAGTTTTGATGACAATGGCCCTATAATAAAGTTTGAAATCTGGGAGTGTGATGCCTCCAGTTCTGTTCTTTTCTCTCAAGATTGTTTTGGCAATTCTAGGTCTTTTCTGGTTCCAGATAAACATTTTTTGCATTTTTTCTATTCTCCTAAAAAGTGTGCTTGGGATCTTGATGGGGATAGCATTAAATTTGTAGATGGCACTGGGTAATATATTAATTTTGATGATGTTAATTCTTCCAACCCATGAACATGGAATATCTTTCCACTTCTTTGTGTCTTTTTCAATTTCTTTGTGTAGTGACTCATAATTTTCAGTATACAAGTCTTTCACTTCTTTGGTTAGATTTACTCCTAGATATTTTATTGTTTTTGTTGCTATAGTAAAAGGAATTGATTTCTGGATCTCAATTTATTCTAGCTTAGTGTTTGCATAGAGGAATGCCACTGACTTTTGAATGTTAATTTTATAGCCTGATACCTTACTGTATTGCCTGATGATTTCCAAAAGATTCTTGCTGGATTCCTTAGGTTTTTCCATGTATACTATCATGTCATCTGCAAATAAGGACAGTTTGACTTCTTCTCTTCCAATCTGTATCACTTTAATTCCTTGCTCCTTCCTGAATTCTATTGCAAGAACTTCCAACACTATGTTGAATAGTAATGGTGATAGTGGGCAGCCCTGTCTAGTACCTGATCTGTTTGAAATGCTTCCAGTTTTTCACCATTGAGTATGATGTTGGCTGTAGGTTTGCTATATGTAGACTCCAGTATCTTCATGAATTTTCCATCTATTCCCATTTTTTGTAGTGTTTTGATCATAAAGGGATGCTGTATTTTGTCAAAGGCTTTCTCTGCATCTATTGATATGACCATGTGGTTTTTGGTTTTGCTTTTGTTGATGTGGTGGATCACACTGATTGATTTATGTATATTAAACCAACCTTGCATGCCTGGGATAAATTCCACTGGGTCATGATGAACAATCTTTTTGATATACTGTTGTATCCGGTTGGCTAGAATTTTGTTCAATATCTTCGCATTTATGTTCATCATAGATATTGGTCTGTAGTTTTCATTTTTGGTTTTGTCCGTATCTGCTTTTGGTATGAGAGCGATGTTGGCTTCATAGATGCTGGCAGGGAGTATTCCAGTGTCTTCAATCTTCTGGAAGAATTTTAAAAGTAGAGGTATTAGTTCTTCTTTGAAGGTTTTGTAGAATTCATTTGTAAAACCATCTGGTCCAGGACTTTTATTTTTGGGGAGACTTTTGATAACTGATTCAATTTCATTAGCTGTGATGGGCCTGTTCATGTTATCCACTTCCTCTTTACTTAGTTTTGGAAGTTAGTAGATATCTAGGAAATCATCCATTTCTTCCAGGTTCTCTAGCTTGGTAGCATATAGTTGCTCATAGAAGCCTCGCATGATATGTTGAATTTCTGCGGTGTCTGTTGTGATATCTCCTCTTTCATTTACTATCCGATTTATTTGGGTCTTCTCCCTTTTTTGTTTTGTGAGTCTGGCTAAAGGTTTGTAGATTTTGTTTACTTTTTCGAAGAACCAACATTTACTGTCGTTGATCTTTTGTATGGTTTTCTTATTCTCAATGTTATTGATTTCTGCCCTAACTTTAGTGATTTCTGTCCTTCTGGTTGCTTTTGGGTTCCTTTGTTCTTTTTCTTCTAGGTCTTTAAGATGTGCAATCAGACTGTTTATTTGTGCTTTTCTTGTTTCCTCATGTGTGATTGTATCGCTATGAACTTCCCTCTTAGTACTGCTTTATCTGTCTCCCAAATATTTTGATAGTTTGTGTCTTCATTTTCATTGAAGTCTCAAAATATTTTAATTTCTTCCTTTATTTCCTCTTTGACCCAGAAGTTGTTAAGAAATGTACTGTTGAGCTTCCACATTTTGGGACTGTTACTAATCTTTTGTTGATTGTTAAGTGTTAGTTTAATTCCACTGTGGTCTGAGAAGATGCTTGGGATAATTTCAATGCTCTTGAATTGGCTGATGCTGTCTTTGTGGCCTAATATATGGTGTATCCTTGAGAATGACCCATGTGGATTTGAGTAAAATGTGTATTCCAGTTTCTTGGGATGAATGACTCTGAAAATATCCAATAGTTCTAGTTTATCTATCTCATCATTTAGCTCCCTTATGTCTTTATTGACTTTCTGCCTGGATGATCTGTCAAGTTGAGAAAGTGGGGTATTGAAATCCCCTACTATGACTGTGTTGCTGTTAATATATTGCTGTAGCTCTTTCAGTAGAAGTTTGATGTATTTAGATGGCTTCTCATTGGGTGCATAGATGTTAATAATTGTTAAGTCCTCTTGATTGACTAATCTTCTGAGCATTAAGTAGTATCCATTTCTATCTTTTTTAATCTTACCTATTTTAACGTCTATCGTGTCAGATATGAGAATAGCTGTTCCTGCCCTTTTTTGTGGGCCATTGGCTTGTATGATAGTTTTCCATCCTTTCACTTTGAGTCTTTGTTTGTCTTGTTGAGTTAGGTGGGTTTCTTGTAGACATCAAATTGTTGGGTTGTGTTTTCTGATCCATCTTCCTACTCTGTGTCTTTTAAGAGGTGAATTCAGGCCATTGACATTTATTGATATCAAAGATTGAAGATATTTTAATGCCATTCTTGTAGAGTTTTAGAATGTTTTGATATATGTCCTATTTGTGGTGGTCTGGTTGTTTATTGGAGACCTTTCAGAACTTCTTTCAGGGCCGGCTTGGTGATAGTTGATTCCTTCAACTGTTGCTTGTCTGAGAAGGTTTTGATGCCTCCATCTAGTCTGAATGACAGTCTAGCAGGGTATAGTATTCTTGGTTGAACCCCTTTCTCATTGAGCACTCAATAGATATCTTGCCATTCTCTTCTGGCCTGTAGTGTTTTTATGGAGAAGTCTGCTGCTAATCTTATGGGTTTTCCTTTGTAGGTGACTCTTTGTTTTTCTCTTGCAGCCTTCAGGATCCTTTCTTTATCCTTATTCCTTTCCATTCTAAGTATGATATGTCTTGGTGTCTTTAGGTCTGGGTTAATTCTGTTTGGGACCCTATGGGCTTCTTGAATCTTTATGTCTTTGATGTTGTCTAGACTAGAGAAATTTTCAGCTATTATGGCCTGGAAAATGCTTTTTTCCTCTCCTTCTCTTTCTTCCTCTGGTATGCCAATAATGCATATATTGTTTCTTTTAAAGTCATCCCATAGGACTCTGTTGTTGTTTTCAGCATCTCTTAATCTGTTTTTGAGATCTCTTATTTTTTAGTTGTCTCTAATTCACCCTCAATCTTGCTAATTCTGTCTTCAGCCTCATTGATTCTATTCTCTCTGACCTCTATTGTTTTCTGGAGTTCATCTATTTTGTTGCCCTGCTCTGATACTGTTTTAGCTTGTTCAGCTAGTTCTGTTCTTAGCTCAGCGATTTCAGCTTTCAGCTCTCAATAACCATGAGATAATTAGTATTTTCTTCCATATTCTCATTTGTTGTTCCTGCATTTCTGATTACAATTTTTTCAAATTCTTTACTCACTCCTGTTATTATTTCCTTAGCTAATGTTTGAATGTTGAAGTCATTATTTTGTGCTTCACCCTCTGGAGGACTTTTAGCTGGACTCTTGTCCTGGTTCAATTCTCCAATATTTCTTCTTGTTGTTTTAACCATTTTATATATTATGTTATGAGTTCCCTTTATCAGTACTTTTCAAATTACTGATCACGACTGTCTGGATTGAGTTGTGTCTAAGTAAGTTAATTAAAGGGTTCACAGTGTCAGAAGTTAACAGTTGTTTCAGTAATATTTAAATCTCAGAGTTGGAGTTCAGTGGTTTAAAAGCCTCTTTTTTTGTTGTTCCCTGTAGGCTATGGGAGCCTGATGGCTTTTAAACTATCAATAGGCTTCAGCTTAATCACTGACTCCTGACCAAGAGATAAAGCAGGGTGTGGCAGAGATAATCCAGTGGTTATGCAAAGAGACTTTCACAGCCCCTCTGCTATGCCACCAAGGTATAGGTCTTCTCCTGAGTTTCCTGGTTAGATCTCTGTCCCCTGGTGTCCCTCCGTGTCACTGCTCCAGATTCTGTGGGCAGTAGCAATGGAGACTCAGAGTTATACTTGGTGAGTCCCTGGGGAGTCCTCTCCTCCCTTCAGCTGTCCCCTTGATGGTGGAGCAGACTGGAGGTGGTGTCTCAACTGATAAACTGCTGGACTGTTAGCAGTCACTTAATCTCTCTTTACTCTCCTCTCTCCTCTCTGTCACCAGCCACACGTGTTTATACTCACCGGTGATTTAGTGGGTTCCTGTGGTCATTCAAGTTCTGTCTTGTTTCAGCCCCGGGTGGTCTCCTTTGGTATTCCTAGTCGATCTGGGAGAGGAGAGGAAAGAAAGCCATCTGCTGCTGCTGCTAGCTCCGCCTCCGGAAGTCTCCACCAGGTTTGTTTATTTTTATTTTCATTTATTTATTTATTTTACCAGAGCACTGCTCATCTCTGGCTTACAGTGGTGCAGGGGATTGAACCTGCTAATTTGGAACCTCAGGCATGAGAGTCTTTTTGCATAACCATTGAGCTATCTACCTCTGCATTATATGTCTATTTATTTGTTCGTTTATTTATTAGATAGAGGCAGAAAGGAATCAAGAGGGAAGTGAAAGATAGAGAAGGAAAAAGATAGACAGACACCTGTAACACTGCTTCACTTTTCATGAAGCTTTTATCCTGTAAGTGGGACTGGGACTTGAACCCAAGTCCTTGTACACTGAAACAACTATGCTCTACCAGGTGTGGCACTGTCCAGCTCCTTGGCACTGTTAAATTTCAGAAGCACGGTTTTCTGTCTGTAAATTTCTATGTATCTAGCCAGTCAGAAAACAGAGCTTCATATCTGGAGGCTCTAATGTGATTGACAGTGACATTAGCCAAATGAGCTTCAGTGACCCAGGGACCCTGTAAGAGTACACAAGAATATGTCTGATTTGTAGACTACCTGGGTTACCCTTTGGGAGTTCCTAGAAATAATTAAAGAGGAGAAATATGCAAACATTTTGGACATTTTCATAATAAATTCTGGTGCACATTTTCCCTCTGTATCTCTGCTTGACCTGAGGCAACGTTAGCAACTGATATTCTTTTAAAAATATTTTATTTGTTTTCTTAATGAGAATGGTGCAGAAAGATGCAAGAGAGAGATTAGAACACTGTTTACCTCTGGTTTATGGTAGGTCCGGGGATAGAGTCTTGGATATCAGAGGCTCAGACCTGAAAGTCTTTTATATAACCATTATGCTGTCTCCCCAGTCTAGCATAACTAATATAGTCTAGTCTAACTAATATTCTAAAAATGTTCTGAAGATGCAAATCACAGTGTTAAAACAACAACAAATAAAAAAATACTTACTTGTGATACTTATAAATACCCTTGAATACGAAAAATAATTTAGTAACTAATGAACTGAAATATGAAGCAATAGATGTATGATAATTCACTCAGTGGAATATTGGTTACAAAACCATGAAGACAGAAAACAATCTTATGTTAAAAAAGTACCAGTGAAATTATTTATAAAGCATAACTTTCATTGTGTGGAAAATCAAAGGAAATAGACTCAAGGAAAGCAGACTAAACATCTTTGAATGATAGAACAGAGTTTAATTTATTTTTCCTTTCCATTTTAAAATTGCCTAAAAATTGTAATCAAGCAGTTGTTGAGAGGGGGAAAGAAAAGAATTACTAAACTGAAGAAGTTGAATAGCATTTTATAAGCTCATTTTTATCATGTGCTATGATTTTTTTAAATTTTTGTATTGTCTTTATTGGATAGAGACAGCTAGAAATTGAGAGAAAAGGGAGTGACAGAGAGGGAGAGAGACACCTGCAGCACTGCTTCACTACTTGCAAAGTTTTCCCTCTGCAGGTAGGGACTGGGGGCTCAAACCTGGCTCCTTGCACACTGTAACATGTGTGCTCAACCAGGTAGGCTACCACCAGGCCTAAGTGCTTTGATTCTTACAGCATCAAATCCAGTATGAGGGCCAGTGAAATAGCTCACTAAGGAAGGTGACTGTTTTGCCAGGCTGGGGCCTAAGTTTATGTCTCTATTATGTGTCGGGCTGCGCCGCGGAGAAGAGAGAGAGGAGGTCGGAGCGAAGAGGGAACACAAATATTTATTTGCGCTGGCACCTCAGAGTTGGGTGCGAGAGAAGCAGGTTGGGCCACGTGGAGGTAGCAAAAATGGCTGCCTCAAGCAGTAACCTTTCCTGTGTCTAAACACCGAAGTGAAGCTCTGGCAAGAGAGAGAGGTGCGGAAGAAGAAGGGCTTCTATAGGAGCAGCTTTTGCAAGAATGGGAAGGGGGAGGAGTAACCATAGCACTCCAGGATAGGATAATAACTCTCATGAGAATGGGAGGGGGAAGAAGTAACCAAAGCACTCCAAATATCGTGGGGAAATAGACAATGCCCTGAGGGCACAACATGACAGAACAGGCACACCGAGAATGTCCCAACTCTTGCGGGAACTAGCAGTAGCCTGAGGGGACAACATGGCAGATGTGACTGCATCTGAACAATTTCCCAGCAATTATGTGGAAGTCCTTCCATTTTACCTGTGAGATACAACCATACTATTACTTTAATTACTTTATTTCATGATGTTCTCCATGCTTATATTTAGAAATTAACATTCCCTTGACTCTTCGAAGTGTTTTAACTCTCTGATGGTCTCCTACTGAATTGTCTATTAAAAATTCTGATTTCTGTTGTTGGGCACCTGGGTTGCTTCCAGATTTTAGCTATTATGAATTGTGCTGCTATGAACATAGGAGTACACACCTCTTTTTGGTTGGGTGTTATGAAGCTGTGGTATATATACACAATGGAATAGTATGCAGCTATCAAGAATAATGAACCCACCTTCTCTGACCCATCTTGGACAGAGCTAGAAGGAATTATGTTAAGTGAACTAAGTCAGAAAGATAAAGATGAGTATGGGATGATCCCACTCATCAACAGAAGCTGACTTAGAAGATCTGAAAGGGAAACTAAAAGCAGGACCTGATCAAATTGTAAGTAGGGCACCAAAGTAAAAACCCAGTGGTGAGGGGTAGACATGTAGCTTCCTGGGCCAGTGGGGGGTGGGAGTGGGTGGGAGGGATGGGTCACAGTCCTTTGGTGGTGGGAATGGTGTTTATGTACACTCCTAGCAAAATGTAGACATATAAATCAGTAGTTAATTAATATGAGAGGGGGAAATCAATTGTATGTCTCAAAGTTTCTCAAAAGACAAACTGAATCTTTTTAATATATAGGCTATGTATTTGATATGCGGACTCTCTCAAAAGTCTAGACCAAGTAGATTAGAAACATCCAATAGCACAGCTATATACAAGATACTGGGTACTTTACAGCAAACCATAACAAAGGGACTTTTCAAAGTTAACCCAATTAACAAATAATGTGATGATAATATTAACTATCGATTGTCTTTTTGAACCCTAAGACAGCAGGAACCTCACATCTTCACTATAGAGCCCCTACTTCCCCCAGTCCTGGAACCCTTGGATAGGGCCCACTTTCCCGTATGCATCTCCCAATCCAAACCAAATAATATTGCATCCGCCGATCACAACCTAACCAAACCAATGATTACCACCTCAACATGCTTCACCTCAGACTGTATCCAGAGACTTCACGTGTGGAATGACAACCCTTCAGCTTCATTACTCGGGTGAGACCTTTCCTTTTATAGTACACTCTAATTTCATCTCAGGTAGTTCACTTTCAAACAAAGTCCCATAACCTAGATATACACCAGTTTCTGTGAGAGAGAGCTTATGTGCACACGTATCCATAAACTACTGCAAAATATATACCTGAAAGCAGAAGTACACTAGAGTTTGCAGTGAGTACCTCCCTAACACTTCCTCTCCACTATTCCAAGCTTGGGATCCCTGATTGCTCAACAAATTGTTTGACTTCATATGTTAACTCTCTTTTCAATCACCAGGTTCCAGATGCCACCAGGATGCTGGCTAGGCTTCCCTGGATTGAAGACCCCACCAATGTGTCCTGGAGCTCAGCTTCCCCAGAGACACACCTTACTAGGGAAAGAGAGAGGCAGACTGGGGGTATGGACCGACCAGTCAACGCCCATGTTCAGCGGGGAAGCAATTACAGAAGCCAGACCTTCTACCTTCTGCAACCCTCAACGACCCTGGGTCCATGCTCCCAGAGGGCTAGAGAATGGGAAAGCTACCATGGGAGGGGGTGGGTTATGGGGATTGGGCGGTGGGAATTGTGTGGAGTTGTATCCCTCCTACCTTATGTTTTTGTTCACTAATCCTTTCTTAAATAAAAAATTTAAAAAAAAAAATCTGATTTCTACTACTTCCTCCTTTTTACCACCCACATCTTAGTCTAATGCAGAAATCCTCAAGTTTGATGCAGAAAGAGCTAACAGGAAATTTGGTTTAAAAAGTTGCTGTCAGTATAGTCACAGGCCCTTTGGAATATAACTAAAATATACCTACTAGCTATTTCACAAAACAGAGACACCTCCCCCCGTCCCCCACTCTTCAACTGCACTACTCCAGCCACTAGGTTCATGATTAGTCAACAACTTGTTTGGCTTTATATGTTAACTCTCTTTTCAGCCACCAGGTTCATGATGACAATCAGACTTCCCTGGACAGACAACCCCTCCAATTTGTTCTAGACCCTGCTTCCCCAGAGCCCCTCCCCACTAGGGAAAAAGAGAGACAGGCTGGGAGTATGGGTCGACCTGTCAATATCCATGTTTAGCGACGGGAAGCAATTACAGAAGTCAGACCTTCCACCTTCTGCATCCCACAATGATCTTGGATCCATACTCCCAGAGGGATAAAGAACAGGGAAGCTATCAGGGGAGTGGAGGGGATACGGAGTTCTGGTGGTTGGAACTGCATGGAATTGTACCCCTCTTATCCTAGGGTTTTTGTCAATGTTTCCTTTTTATAAATAAAAAAAAAATTAAAGTTGCTGTTTAGGCCTCATTCCCGACAGACTTAATATAGGATGTAACTCAAGCTAGGCTAAAATCACAAGTTCTCCTATACTGATGTGGGGTGATAAGAAGCAATTTGCATAGACAATTATGATAGAGACATACTTGAAAGGCATGACCATGGAGTAACAGGGAACAGAAAGGACCCACACACACAGAAATATATATACAGTAGACCTCATCAAAGCCAGCAACTACAACTGAGACATCTGTACCCACAGATAGGTGCTCTCGTGTACATGGTTGGAGTGAGAAGGGGCATGGGATTAATTGTAGTAGGCAAACAACTAAATTTTCCACTCCTGGTGATACAGCTCAGCACCATTTTGCCTCTACCTGCAAAAGCTAGTAGGTGGGAAGAGAAAATAGCTTGCTACATTGTAACCCTTGTTGCCCAAATTTAAAAGGTAATTTCTGGCTGCTGGCTGCTGGCTGCTGGCTGCTGGCTGCTGGCTGCTGGCTGCTGGCTGCTGGCGGCAACAAAGAGCCAGACTGCCAAACCACAGTTTGTCCTACTTACATGAACATGACTAAAGCCCACCAGCAACCCCCTGAGGTGTGATTACAGATCAAAATCATACACAGTAACATGCAATAACAACAACAATAGCAAAACAAATAAAAAATAGAAGGTTAAAAAAGAGAGAGAGAGAGAGAGCCCTCAAGCCCAGCCCTAGCCCCAAGGCACTCAACATATAAACAAGCAGAAGGGTAGAGAGCACAA
This sequence comes from Erinaceus europaeus, assembly GCF_950295315.1. Classification (NCBI taxonomy): domain Eukaryota; kingdom Metazoa; phylum Chordata; class Mammalia; order Eulipotyphla; family Erinaceidae; genus Erinaceus; species Erinaceus europaeus. The sequence continues at coordinate 58,606,741 of NC_080173.1, read as the reverse complement.
CAATGATAACCATATGCTGGCCACCAACAACCAGCACAATAAATGCCTTAAGAAGGCATCATAAATTTTCTAATCAATTAGACCAAATTAGCTTGGCAACCTAGCAGTGAGGCCCAAAGAAGTCAGATACCAAAAAATACTAATTCTGATTAGGTTCAACAAATGATATTCAATGATTAAACAACAGAGAGATAGTCTAAGGTCATCAGATAAAGGAAGTTTGATAAGGGCAAGAGACAGGCTCACTTAATAAGGACCTTTTGGTCAATATCATACAACCTCAAAATCCAGGGCCCTAGTCAGGAAACCCTGGGATTCCCACACAAACATGATGGGCCTAGACCTCTAATGGACCCATCTCTGCCTCACTACTGGTCACTTCCATAAGGAATGTCATCATAAGCCCTCTTGTGGGAACTTCCCAGGGCCTTGCCCTCATCATAAAGCAGCAGTTATAGGGGTTACCCCAGTCTACAAAGGGAGACTGAGCTATCCTGCCCTACAACTCGAGGAAAACTGGTTCTGAAATGAGTGCAGCCTACAATGTTCTTAGTTGTAACCATGAACTGTGAGCTCAGACAATAGGGACTCAGAGGTTACAAAGGATCTGGTGCCAAATATATATATATATATGCCACAGGTCGGGTGGATGGAGTTAAATAGTTAATTTTATCTATAGAATTTTTTCAAGAATGGGAGCAACTCACTGCCCTAACCCAACTTCCTAGCCCTTTTCTCTACTAAGACATCATTTTGTCAGACAATATTTTTATCCAACTTTATGGTAGCTATCAAACTCAAGCAAAACTACCACAGTTGTGGGCCCCTAGTAACATGCCTAAAATGGACTTTCTATCTGTCTTTCACCCTAAGATCCCTAATCTCATTTGCTCTGTTCTTATTTTTTTTTATTCTTGCTCATTAACCATTTTGTCTCACTTTATGTCCTGCCACCTTCCAGACACCAAGTTGCAAATGCTACCACGATTTCAATCTGACTTCTCTGGGCAGACAACCTCATCAGTGTGCCTTGGAACTCCGTCTCTGCAAAGCTCTGGCCCACTAGGGGAATATAGAAACAGGCTGAGGTAAGAATCCACCTGCCAACTCCCATGTTCAATGGAGAAGCAAGTACAGAAGCCAGAACTCCTACCTTCCGCATCCCCAAAACAACGTTGATCCATACTCCCAGTGGGGAAGAAGTGATAGGAGGAAGAGGATAAGAGGGCTTTGAACTATGGCTCCATCAGCACCTGGAGAGAGAGAAGAAAAAGGAGAGGTACATTTGTATGTAGTCATCATGAGTGGCTTGGAGGGGAAAAAGGGACTGAACCTAGAAGGAAAGGGGGGCAAATAATTATGTACAAATGTAGACATATAGTTATAGAAATGATGGTTGGCCCATGTCTACAACCTGAGAACTGCAGTGGCTTGCAGTGGTGAGATTGGGCATTTAGAACTCTGGTGGTGGGAACAGTGTGGAATTATACCCCTATTGACATGTAACTTTGTAAATCAATATTAAATCACTAATATAATTTTTAAAAAGAGAAAACTAATTTAATATTGATTCTAGTTTAACCTGGTTTGTCCATATACTAATCATTCAAGGTGCAAGAAAAATTCCAGCCAAAAAAAAAGTTAAATGTGATATATGCAAAATATGACACATGAAAGATATAAGAATTGTTTGTAAATGATGAGATTATCAAGAGGTGAGCTCACCAAAATGGCTGTATAGGCTGCCAGTCTTTCTATAGAACTAATAATTAAATAGTTATCCACAATCTAAAGCAATTCCATAAGAATCTCAGGTCTGTACTTAAGAAACTTCAGCAACACAATAAGACAAAATACCTGGAGAAAAATTTCAGAAATGGAAGAATAACCAGTGTATTTTTTTATCTATATTATTCCATCACTGAATTTGGATGGCTCAGCATGAAAACCAACTCCAAAAATGTAAAATTTCCCTCATCAAGGAGTGTGGTGAATGATCAGTACCCACAACCTTTCAGGATACTGTAAAAGGACCAGCTTGAGTTTCACTCCACTCAGAGACCCACAAAACTGAAATTTATATGGATGTATGAGATTAAGCAAAAAGTGCAAAGGCTACTAATATCAAACAGCCTTATAGTAGGAGCATCTCCAGTCCCCTAGTTATCTACTCTAGAGAACTCCAGCCTTCATCTCTGAAGCTGTGAGAATGCAAGCCTCCAAATATGACTCCTATTTTGGCCTGCCCCCACTACTGATTCTCACTGCTATACCCTCTGCAGTGTAAAACTCTGTAGCCACATGACTGGATGTCCACAACCGAAGCCTAGGTTCTGCTTGTGGGCCCAGACCCAGCTCTGTCTCCTTTCACTACCTTGTACCCCTGGGCTTACCAGCAGGTAATTTCTCCAGCTCAGCACTAATTGGCTCCTGGATGATTTCAACCACTGACTGGTACTACTGTGTGACCATCGTAAGACCCTGTAGTGAAAGGAGTACATTAGAATTTAACATAGAAAAAATATACATAAGAAGCTTATGCAACTGAATAGCACAAGATAAATGTTAAAAATTATCAAGACCAGGGGCCAGGTGGTGGTGTACCTGGTTAAGTGCTCACATCACAATGTTCAAGGACCTGGGTTCAAGCCCCTGGTCCCCACCTGCAGAGAGAATGCTTCACGAGTGATGAGGCAGGGCTGCAGGTGTCTCTCTTTGTCTCTCTATCACCCCCTTCCCTCTCGGTTTCTCTCTGCTGCTACCCAATAAATAAATAAATAAAAAGAGAATTTTAAAAAATGATCAAGACTTTGATATACATTTTTCCAATGACATACAGATGGCCAGAAGGCCACTAATAATAGTGGAGTCATGCATATAGGCACGGAGTTCACGTGATAACCAAGGTAACAAAATAATAATAATAATAATAATTTAATTTAATTAATTGAGATTGAAATATACTCTGGTTAATATATCTAAAGGAAGTATATTAATATGTACTTGGAAAACACTATGAAAACACATATTAAATGTTCTATCAAATCAATGGCAATAAAATTATAATCATGGAGGCTGGACATTGGACCACATTAAAGTGCACACATTTTCATGCTCAAGGACTTTAGTTCATGCCCCCAGTCTCCCTATATGCAAGGAGGTATTACAAGCAGCATAGCAATGCTGCAGTTGTCTCTTTTCCTCTCTGTCTCCCCTTTCCCTTTCAACTACTCTGTTTCTATTTAAAAATTTTTAAAAAGGCTGCCAAGAACATTGGTGAATTCGTTGTACAGGCTCCATGTTTGAACTCAGGTCCTCAGGCATGGTCATGTTTGCATTCTTCCAGGTATTACACCTCTCATCCCCATAAAATAATCTATAAAGTTATATTAAAGTGAACTAAAATATTTTGTATGCTTACAAACTAGAATAGAATGAGTCTGGAAGAGATGCCACAGAGTAGCTGGAAATCAATGAAAGGTCAGTACACCTATTTAATCCTTATCTTCTCAACTTGAAAGGAGTCTTCAATCTACTTTGTCAAAGAAAGCATTTCCTGGGTAATCATTCCTTTTATTGTCTTTCAGGGAAGTTCTTTTCCTGCATCTGCATTTTATTAAAAGTGACTGATTGGGCAAAAGTGAAAGGGAGTGCATATTAAGGATGCTGAATATAATAAGATAGAAGAATTACTTTTCCTTAATAATAATTCAGTTCTCCAGAAGGAAATCTGAGTTAACTGAAAATGATCTGTTTCAAAACTTGAATTAGAGTGTCAAAAGTCATATCATCAATAAAGAGAAATACATGAACACCTTCATTAATTACTCATTTTAAGTGAACCTAATCAAGCTAACTACATAAGACTGTACCAAAGGTTCTAAACACTGAGTATGCATTTCAATAATTCTCATGTCAATAAATCTAGGTAATAGAATAATAATTTTTTAAAAGCCTCAAGATAACGTTAATATGCAACAAGAGCTGAGAAAGTAAGATCTAAGTAGCAAAACACTAGAAACCTTGGGTCCATACTCCTAGAGGGTTAAAGAGTAGGAAAGCTGTGAGGGGAGGGGTTGGTATATGGAGGTTTGGTGGTGGGAATTGTGCGAAGCTGTACCCCTCTTACCCTATGGTTTTATCAATGTTTCCTTTTTATAAATAAAAAATTTTTAAAAAAGAAACGCTGTTTACATCTTCAGCCTACATTATACAGTGGCTGACTAGGGTGTGTCTTAGATGTATCCTTTAATTCTATCATACCTGTACTTTCTTTTATTTATTAATAGCTAATTGATCTTACACTGTGTCTTTCATGGTTTAAAAAAGAATCAACAGATAAAATATATGTATCAAGAGCAGAGTGACACTTTATACTTAATATAACCTAATTAGTAGGTGCAAAAATGATCATTTTTAATAGGTAATTTTTGCAAGACCATCTGATTACAAAGAACAACAAACAAACCTGTTTGTGCCTGGATTGAGGGTATATCAACTTGCAACCAATTTTTGTAATAAGAGACTGTCTGTGGCTTATATGAGAAATCAAGCATTTATATTTTATTATTCTTAAGTTCTCCAAACTCAACATATTCATATCTGAATTCTATTTCCACAACCTTGTATTTCTCCTAAAATCATTCTCTACTACATAGACACTATGTATCTACTCCCATCAATACATCTAAACTATAAATCTTATTGTCACCTACATCTCCCTCATCGTACTCATTACATCTCTTTCAAAATCAAAGAGAACATAAGAACATGTCAACTATAGCTAATATATATATTTTTTTATTTAAGAAAGTATTAATGAACAAAACCATGGGGTAGGAGGGGTACAATTCCACACAATTCCCACCACCCAATCTCCATATCCCACCTCCTCCCCTGATAGCTTTCCCATTCTCTATCCCTCTGGGAGCATGGACGCAGGGTCATTATGGGTTGCAGAAGGTAGAAGGTCTGGCTTCTGTAATTGCTTCCCCGCTGAACATGGGCGTTGACTGGTCAGTCCATACTCCCAGTCTGCCTCTCTCTTTCCCTAGTAGGGTGGGTCTCTGGGGAAGCGGAGCTAATATTTTTTAATCATCACTCCCTCATAGCTATAAATATCCTTTACCTTCACTGCAATCTTCAAACTGTAATATTTTTTTCCTGCTACATGATCTAATAACCGAAGCGTTAATGACATCATAAGTTTAGAGTAGGTAGAAAGTAAGAACTTAGTAAATATTAGCTACTATTATTCTCTGCTAAAGAAGTTCATGTACAAGTAGGTAAAGGATGCATGAAGATAGAAACTGTTTCTTTATTGTCTAAGAGCACTTATCTACCAGGAAGCCATAATAAAGCACATCTGATATTTTCCTCTGGTTATCATTACTGGAAGAATTAGTTCTTCTTCTTCTAGCGTTTGCCCTTCTTCTGTAGCCAGTCAACAGCGTCAGCTTGAGCCTGATGTAAAGTTTTGAGACCTCCTTTGAATCTGGAGAGGTGGCAGTCATTGACTATGTGGGTCATTGTCTGTAGCCGCAGGGGCAGTTCGGGTCGTCTCTAGCTCCCCAGCGGTGGAACATAGTGGTGCACTGGCCATGGCCTGTTGGATAGCGATTGAGGAGGGCCCAATCATAATGTGCTAGGTCAAAGCCGGGTTGACGCTTGCAGGGGTCTGTGATGAGGTGTTTGTTCTTTACCTCAGCTGACTGCCAACTCTGTTTCCAAGAGTCTGGAACAGAGAAGTTCAGTGTAGGCGTAGGGGACCAGATTGGGTGACGAGACGTCAAGCGTTGGACAGGGTGGGCGAAGATATCCGCGTCTATTGGCAGGTCCGGTGCAGCGTAGATGTGGGAAATGAATTTAGATGATGCCGCATCTCGACGAATATCTGGCGGGGCGATGTTGCTAAGAACTGGCAGCCATGGAACCAGGGTGGAACGGATGGTTCCAGAAATTATCCTCATGGAGGAATATAATTTGGAATCGACCAAGTGGACATGGGGGCTACAGAACCATACTGGGGCACAGTATTCTGCAGTGGAATAGCATAATGCCAGAGATGATGATCGTAGTGTGGAAGCGCTCGTGCCCCATGAGGAGCTGGCCAGTCTTGCAATGATGAATTAGTTTAAGAAGTACAAGACTTTAAGAGACTGTGTGCTGTCATCTCTGACTTATCAATTAGCTCTGTAACACAGAATACATGATCTTATACTATAGGTAATAAGTCTCACTCTTTTCCTTGAAGTTATTTCTGGCAATTCATTTTTATTCTCTGTGTATAAAAAGTTGAATATATTATTTCCCCCCTCTTCTCTTATCTCTAAATTTGCCTTCTCTATCCAGGGTTATCAACTTACTTAACTTTTCATAGGTTACTTCAGTCGGGCTTATTTTCCTATTCACGCCATAATGGAAATTACTTTTATATGACCTACATGGAAATAGTTGGACAGTGCCATACTAACTAGTTATTACTATTCCTATAGAGGAAATAGATCACTACCATCATCATCATAGTTGAATAAATACTCATTGAACAGTTAAGTGTCTAGGAAAATTCCTTAGCATTTAAAGAGAAACTTCTTATTTAATCCTCCAAAAAGATTAAACTGCAAACAGGCTTAATAATGTATAGTACAATTCAAAGAACTGAAGTTCATGGGTGCACCTGCAGCAGAAACTTTATGATTGGTGGAGCATCCTCTGTTTTCTCTCCTTCTCTAACTATCTCACCCTTTACTAGAGGAAACAAGAAGAAAGATAAAAAAAAAAAAAAAAAAAGCCACTGGGAGATGTGTAGTTGTTTAGCAGAGTCCGTTCTTAACCCTGGTAATAACAAAATAAGGTAAACTGAACTTCAGCGTGCCACTTTGCCTAATACCACAGATCTAAGATATTAGGATGGAGAGGGGATGCATTGGATCGACCTTCTCGTGGTGCATCCCGTGAGTACCCATTTATTGGGGAAACTGACGATCCTTCCTAGCCGACTGAATCCACATGGATCCCAGTCACTTTCAAAGCCAGCAACAAGCAGACATCAGGCTCAGCCTGACGCTGTTGACTGGCTACGGAAGAAGGGCAAATGCTAGAAGAAGAAGAAAGGATGGAGAGAATGGATATGTGCTGGCAAATCAGAGGAAAATAATGCTATGGCCCACTGAATGCTGAAGAGGATTATCTATAAAAAAGAATCTGTCACAAACTGAAATAACAGATCTGGTGCATAAAAACAAGTTATTTTACTTTTTTTTTTTAACAAGATAGGAAAGTTAAGAGCATAGAGGTGAGCTTTGATTATAGTGATGTAATGATAAAGTGTACAATGGAAACAGATGAAATAGAGACATGATAGGTATGACAGTAGCAAGTAGAGTTTACCCATGAACATCAAAATTTAGGGGACTGGATGGTGACACACTCATTAGAGCATACATAATACCATTAGTATGGACCTGGTTCAAAACCCCTATCCCCTCTACCTGCATGTGGATACACATGGTGAATGTATCTTTTTCTTTCTCTGTCACTCTATTTCTCTTTTTCATCTTCATTAAAATATGAAAAAGAAATGAGGACTAGGAATGACAGTTATTGTACAGTCACTGAAATTTATCAATTTTCCATATGACCTACATGGAATAGATGGATAGACCCATGCTAACTGATTATTCCATGCACTTATAGAGGAAATGAGATCACTACCATCACCATCACCAGCACCACCCATTGTTTTCTTTCTTCTAATTAGAGACTGAAGGGTAAAGAAGTAGAGGGGGAGGGGGAAAAAAGAACAGAAAAAAAGGATAAAAACCATGGCACTAACCCACTAACTGACCCACAACTCATGAAGCTTCCTACACACAGATGGTCTTATGAATTTCAGTTTCTTAAACTATAATATGGATCAATAATGTGATAAGTTTTAGGTGGAAAATTAGCATGTGGACATCTATTTTTTCAAAAGGCAAACAGAAATTTATTTACTATTTTTAAAATTCTTTATTGGGGGATTACTGGTTTATAGTTGACAGTAAAATACAATAGTTTGTACATACATAACATTTCTCAGTTTTCCAAATAACAGTATTAATCCCCACTAGGTCCTCCTCTGTCATCATGTTGTAGGACCACAAACCCCCCCCACCCCACCCCCCAACACACACACACAGAGTTTTTTAGTTTGGTGCAATAGGCAAAAAGAAATTTAGATGTTCATAGGAATCTATAACATTTAAGATACAGGAAGCTTGATACAATAGATGACACCCAATGATGTAACAACTAGGAGAAAGTCTAACCTCGTCAGATTAGGAAAAGACTGTAAAAGCTGGATAAGGCAAGAGAGTGGCTCACTTTAATAATGGCTTTTTTGGTAAATACCAGGTTGCCCCATCATCTGGGGCTCTAGTCAAGGAATCCTTGGATTCCCACATAAATATGATGGGCCTAGATATCTAATATACATCTCTCTCCACCATCACTGGTCATCTCCATCAGAAGCATGATCATAGCACTTCTGTGGGTCTCTCTAGGACCTTGCCCTCAATGTAGAACAGCAATTGATAGGGATTGCCCCACTCTCAGAGGGAGGCTGGGTCAGCCTACACTTTCATTCAAGGAAGACTCATCTTGAAATAAGTGCAGCCTAGAATGTTCCTAGTTGTGACCATGGACTATGAGGTCAGTTTGACAGGAACTCAGAAGCTACACAGGTTCCTGGGCTAAATATGCATATATATTGGCCCTGGGTCATATGAATGGGGTTTACAGTTTATAGTATTTATATACTTTCCACATGCTTGGGAGCTACTCTCTGCCCTAATTCAGCTTTCCAAACCTATTCTCAACACTGACACAATCTTCCCAGACAATATTCTTAAGTCTTCCTACATGTTAGCTGTCAGGCACAAGCAAAAACTACTAGTCATGGGCCCCTTGGAACACACCTAAAATAGACTTCCTAGCTTCTTCACACTCAAAGACCTCTAATTTCATCTGTTCTATTCCTACCTTTGGGTTCCTGTTTATTAAACATTATGTTCTCCTTTATATCTTACCACCGTCCAGGCACCAAGTTTAGAGGCTACTATGATTCCATCCTGACTTCCTTGGGCAGACAACCTCACCAATGTTGTCTCGCCAAAGTCTCACCTCCCCAGAGCCCTATGCCACTAGGGAAGAATGTATTACAAAGAGACTGGGGAGGGGGTTATGGATTGACATGCTAACATCTATGTCCAGCAGAGAAGCAGTTATAGAAGCCAGACCTTCCACCTTCTGCACCCCATAAAACATTTGGCCATTCTCCCAAAGGGAAAAATAATAGGGAAGTTTTGAATGGAGGCAATAGAACACAGAACTCTGGTGGTAGGAACTGTATAAAATTACACTCCTGTTATCTTGCAATCTTGTTAATAATTATTAAAGCACTAATAATTATAAGAAAAAGATACAGGATAGGAAAGGATTGTGGTGATTCACTAGTTGAACATACACATTACCTTAAGAGAGGACCTGGTGCAAGCCCAGGGTGCCCACCTGCAGAGGCAGATTCAGGAGTGGTAGAGGAGTGTTCAAGTGTCTCTCCAACTTATCTCTCATTATCTCTCCCCAAGTTTACCTATCACTGTATCTCATGCTTTCTAAAAATAAAACCACCAGGTGGCTGGGTGGTGGTGCACATGGTTGAGTGTACACATTACAGTTCACAAGGACCCAGGTTTGAGCCCCCGGTCCCCCCCTGCAGGGGGAAAGCTTCATAAGTGTTGAAGCAGTGCTGCAGGCATCTTTCTGTCTCTCTTCCTCTCTATCACACCCTTCCCTCTCAATTTCTGGCTATCTTTACCCAATAAATATATAAAGACAAACATTTTTAATAAAAAGTTAAAAAAATAAATAAAAATTAAAATATAACCACTTGGAACAGTAAAATTATGTAGACACTATGCTCCAGAGATAACCCTGGTAGTAAGTAAGTAAATAAATAAATAAATAAATAAATAAATAACAGCCTGGTGACTAATAATGTATATGCATGGGCTAGAATATATCATCTAAAATAGAGAAGGCAAAATAAACCCAGTTTTGACTGATCTGAATTCTTGAATTCATGGTATTTAGTTATAAAAGTCACATGATTTTTTTTCTTATTTTATATATTTTTTTTCTTATTTTGTATGAACCTAATAGAAAAGGTACATTCAATAGAGATTTATAAAACTGTGTTCTCAGTATAAGAGTGCTTATTGTATGTGAAAATTAAACAATAATAAAGAGTGACACTGAAGTTCAGTCTTCATTCATACATCAACCAAAAAACTACCTCTATAAAGCACCAGCTAACATTCTGTGAAAAAAATAGAAACATGATTTAACTTCATCTCTGACTTCAAGAAGTTTAAAGTTTAGTAATTGAACTATTTTAGATGAATGTTCATAATGTGTTACAGGAATTCTCTATTAATTCCATAAGCAAGACCATTCATTTAAGTTTAAGTTCATTTAAGTCACAAAATAATGATTCTATCTGTTATCTGTATTTACCATCCTGTTGAATAACATTTACCACCATGTTGAATAACATTATAGGCACATCTGGTGAATTATTGTTTAATATTTGGCATATATATTGAAACCAGGATATCTGCATCTACAATATAAAGATACTCAAATTATAAAATAATTGTGATATCACATATAAAACTTTATTTTGGGAGTTTATTTAGCTTGAGATTTTCTTTTCTTTTTTTTTTTTTTAAATATTTTATTTATTAATGAGAAAGATAGGAGGAGAGAGAGAAAGAACCAGACATCATTCTGGTACATGTGCTGCTGGTGATTGAACTCAGGACCTCCTGCTTGAGAGTCCAATGCTTTATCTACTGTGCCAACTCCCGGACCACTTAGCTTAAGATTTTCAATAAAGTCACTTAAACACACTGAAATTAAGCACACATAGTACTCTATGTGCAAGGATCTGCTCAAGGACCCAGGTTCAAGCCCCCGCTCTCCACCTATAATGGGATGCTTCATAGTGAAGTAAATGTCTTTCTCTTTTCCTTTCTATCTCCCGTTCCCCTCTCAATTTCACTCTGCACTATGGAATGAAAAAGAAAAAAGGAAAAAAAATGGTCCCCAGAGCAGTGGATTTGTAGTGCTGGTACTAAGCCACAGCATTAACCCTAGAAACCAAAACAAGCAAACAAATAATAATAATAATAATAAACAAATGTTTGATAAGCTAAAGAAAAGGTAACTTTTTTCATAAGTATCACCATTATCAACATGCTCATGTCTTTATCACTTATCAGACATGCAGAAAGCACAAACACATTTATAATTAAATTAGAAGCACACAAAAATGCACTTACTTTAAAATATCCATTAGTCATATAGATAGCATAGTGTTTATGCAAAAAGAAAGGTGATTTTCTCTTTCTTTTTTTTTTAACCGGAAGATTAGTTGTTCATAGTACTGATGTTGGCACATAGGTATAATTTTTCATCACACCAACATAGGTGTCTGCAAATCACTCTCATCCCCAAATAGGTCTATCATTTTGTACCAGGAACTGAAAGTCCCCCTATGGTTTTGTTAATGTCTCCTTTCTTAAATAAATAAAAAAAAAACCCTAGTAACTAACAAACAAAAAAAATAAATGTGATTTTATTATTACTAAAGAAAGGTGGGAGTCGGGCTGTAGCGCAGCGGGTTAAGCGCAGGTGGCGCAAAGCACAAGGACCGGCATAAGGATCCCGGTTCGAACCCCGGCTCCCCACCTGCAGGGGAGTCGCTTCACAGGTGGTGAAGCAGGTCTGCAGGTGTCTGTCTTTCTCTTCTCCTCTCTGTCTTCCCCTCCTCTCTCCATTTCTCTCTGTCCTATCCAACAACAACAATAATAACTACAACAATAAAAAACAACAAGGGCAACAAAAGGGAATAAATAAATAAAATAAATATAAAAAAAAGAAAGGTAAGTATACATTTATAGAGAAAAGGAAAAGTGAATGATATATATAATTGTGCCTAATAGATTTTTTTTTAAATCATTGAAGTATAGGAAATTTAAGTATTAATAGCAAAGGAATACACCAGTGTGGTAGGACATTTGTCTGCTTACTAGTAAGAAAGGTTTACAGAATAAAAATCTGTTTTTATTTTAAATATTTAACGATTCCATTTAAATTTTTTATCTGCCAAGCAGCTGCAAAAGGTGTTTACTGAATTCAGCTATCATATATATACATATAATGTATAAATATATAATAATTTTATAAATTTAAAGTTTATAATATATAGATACTAAATAAAATCGGTAAGGGAGACAGTAATTTTCAGAATTGTTAATCCATTTTTGACATTAGAAAGTGTTTTAGTATATATTTACCTAACAAAATGTACAATTGCAAGTCACAACAATGAAAAGAAACAAGGCTCTATAAAAAGCATTAAAGGAGATCAATTCACTGTCAGAACATCTTGGATGCTGGATAGTTTACTATGTCAATAAAAACATAACCACATCTCAAAGGATTTTCTTTTGTTATAGTGGTCTACAAATCTATGTGAAAGGCTTATCTAGAGATAGAAAATATGCCTTCTGTGTCTCTATATTACCAATCTCTGAACTCTGTAAACCATTTTACTCTAATTACTATAAAACAATAGGCAGTGTTGGGTTTAAATTTGATTTCTTTAAGTGTGCTTGTCTCTTGTTATTTTGACCCTGAAATGTCCATCATACCATGTGGACACAGATTTGGAAGACTTTACAGCCCCAGGGTACCTAATCTTTAAATCTTCACTTTATTTCACTCTTCACCCTTTTTATTACTGTTACAAATACAGGTTCTATGGCACTAACTGATTTCATGGCATTTGAAGAAAGGGAAATGTTCATATCAGAAGATGTCAGTTTGATTCTTTCCCACTCTGAATTCTAAAGAATGTACTTCTTTAAATATATGTTGGGCTGGTCAACTATATAAAAGCGAAAACAATAAGGAGTAGTCAATTTAAGTTTGTACCAATACCTAAATTGTGTTCTTTTTCAAGAGTAACACAATCATTGAATTTACTGAATGTACTTACATACAAGTGGTGGGAAGCCCCGTTATAGGATCAGATAGTCAACAGGCTCAAGTTTAAAAGTAGCAACATGCAAATTATCTCTTGGGTAAATTATAACACAGCACTTCATTTTAAATTACAAATATAAAAGTAAATAAAGGAAGTAAAAAAAAAACAATTGCTGGATAGCTTCATGCATATGCTGACTACATGAAATTGAAACAGATGGATTAAAAAAAAAAAAGCAAAGAAAGAAAAAGAGGCCAAAACTGTCTTAAAAACTGTGAGAACTGTGGAGGTAGTAGTTAACACTGTGAGGTGGAGAGGGTGGTGGTGGAGGGATGGGGTTAGCACAGAACTTTGATGTTGGGTGTTTTGTGTAACTATATCCCTGTAATCATATAATCTTAAAAGTTAACCACTACTAAATCAATAATAAGAACAAATAAATAAATAGGATTCTAAAAATGGGTACAATGACTGTTTATTCCAAAATGATCAAAAAAAAAAAAAAACTAAAACTCAAAAAGGGTATGGAATTCACTGAAACTTGTATAGTCAATGCACAATGGATAAAAAACCAAAATTAATATACATATTAGAACACAGATCTGGTAATGCTGGTTATTGGACCTGGGAGCCCATAACTTCAGGCATAAATGTCATTTTTATATTGGAGGAAAGTGAATTCATCATTCATAATAACTAAATTGTGGTAAATATTATTAAAACTACAGTCTTTGATCACTAAAATATATGTGTATTAATGTCATTCAGGGCATTTAGAAAGGATTTCTTCCTGGATAGTTCTGTGAACTTGATGACTAAATTCATTTACTCAAAGTAATTCTAGTGCTATGATGTCTTTTCTTCTCTCTATCACTCTGTCTCAGTCTCCCTTTTTAATTTTTTTATTGAGGGAATTGATGGTTTATAAAATGTAATTGTCGATATGTAACATTTGTCAGTTTTCTGGAAAACACTCTCACCCCATGACTATGTCTTCCTTCACCATCATGCACCAGGACCTGAAAACCTTCTTCCATAGAGTCCTTTACTTTGATGCAATACACTAAACGTAGCCCAAGCTCTACTTTGTGTTTCCTCTTTCCATGTTTATTTCTCAATTTCTATCCATGAGTGAGAAAAGGCTATATTCATCTTTCACTTTCTGATTTAATTCACTGAACATGATTCCTTCAAGCTCCTTGCAAGATGAGTTGAGGAAAGTGAATTCATCATTCATAATAGCTGAGTAGTATTCCATTGTGTATATATATATATATTTATATATCACAACTTACTCAGCTACTTATCTGTTATTGCTTTCAGGTTTTGGCTATTACAAATGGTGCTTCTATGAACATAGGTATACATAAATCTTTTTGGATGGATTTGTTTTGTTCCTTAGGATATATCCCTAGGAGAGGAATTGCAGTGTTGGGCCATTCTCACCAGCACTGCAGGAGGCTTCCTTTGCCCCCATAACCTCTCCAGAATTTGATGTTGCTATCCTTTCTAATGTATGGAATTATCACAGGAATGAAGTGGTATCTCATTATTGTCTTTATTTACATTTCCCTGACAATGAATGACTTGGAGCCTTTTTTTTTTTTTTCATGTTTGTTGGCCTTTTGTATCTTTTCTGTAGTGAATATTCTGCTCACATTATCTCCCTATTTTTTGATGGGATCATTTGGTTTTTGTTGCTGAGTTTGGTGAGAATAAATTGAATTTTTGTCAAATCAAAAAGAAACATTGCAAAAGTGAACCAGGACATCAGCCCAGAAGAAAGTTTTAACAAACAAGAAGGAATAAGAATGAATAAAATCAACAAGGGCAACAAAAGGGAATAAATAAATAAAATAAAATTTAAAAAAAAAGAGTGAATAAAATATCCAAACATTAATACATGTGATAATCACAAGAGTGAGGAAATCTTTTTTTCTTTTTTGCCTCCAAGGTTATCACTGGGACTTGGTGACAGCACTACAAATCCATTGCTCCTGGAGGTCATTTTTTTCACATTTTATTGGACAGGATAGAGAGAAACTGAGAGAAAAGGGGGAGATGGAGAGGGAGAAAGACTGACCGCTGAAGATTTGCTTCATTGCTTTTGACCCAACACTGGCTGTCAACTATAGACCAATTTCTCTCCTCTCTGTGTGTTACAAACTCCTTGAGAGGCTGCTTCTG
Source organism: Erinaceus europaeus (assembly GCF_950295315.1). Classification (NCBI taxonomy): domain Eukaryota; kingdom Metazoa; phylum Chordata; class Mammalia; order Eulipotyphla; family Erinaceidae; genus Erinaceus; species Erinaceus europaeus. The sequence continues at coordinate 58,591,464 of NC_080173.1, read as the reverse complement.
TCATGTATTTCTCATCTTACAGAGAAATTCCTATCACCCGCCCAAGCTGGTTTCCGCCCAGGAAGATCTACCTGCGAACAAGCCCTGGCCCTCTCAACTTACATTGAAAATGGATTCCAGAAGAATTTAAAGATGGGTGCTGTCTTTGTTGATCTCACAGCAGCCTATGACACGGTCTGGCACCGTGGTCTTCTAGTCAAGATCTCAAGATGCCTGCCTCCATGGGTGGCCAACACTATATCATTTCTCCTCCAAAACAGAAGATTCCAGGTGCATCTGGGTGACAAGTCTAGCAGATGGAGACTTGTCTCAAGTGACCTCCCCCAGGGCTCTGTTCTGGCTCCTATGCTATTTAATATCTACATCAATGACCTCCCAGAAACTTCTTCAAGGAAGTTCATCTACGCCGATGACATCTGCTGTGCAACTCAGGCATCCTCAAGGAAACACTCACGAAAGACATGTCTCTGATATCTGATTACTGTAAAAAATGGCGACTAATCCCTAGCACTGCAAAAATGGTATCATCTGTTTTCCATCTACACCATGCCTCAGCCTCCTGTGAGCTTAATGTGCAGCTTGACGATACGAGAATCCGGCATGACGCCCAGCCAGTCTATCTTGGCGTTACTCTCGATCACACTCTGTCATTTCACAAACATCTCATAAAAACTGCAGCAAAGGTGGGCGCGAGAAATAACATCATTGCAAGACTGGCCAGCTCCTCATGGGGCACGAGCGCTTCCACACTACGATCATCATCTCTGGCATTATGCTATTCCACTGCAGAATACTGTGCCCCAGTATGGTTCCTCAGCCCCCATGTCCACTTGGTTGATTCCAAATTATATTCCTCCATGAGGATAATTTCTGGAACCATCCGTTCCACCCCGGTTCCATGGCTGCCAGTTCTTAGCAACATCGCCCCGCCAGATATTCGTCGGGACGCGGCATCATCTAAGTTCATTTCCCACGTCTATGCTCGACCGGACCTGCCAATATATGCGGATATCTTCGCCCACCCTGTCCAACGCTTGACGTCTCGTCACCCAATCTGGTCCCCTATGCCTACACTGAACTTCTCTGTTCCAGTCTCTTGGAAACAGAGTTGGCAGTCAGCTGAGGTAAAGAACAAACACCTCATCACAGACCCCTGCAAGCATCAACCCGGCTTTGACCTAGCACGTTATGATTGGGCCCTCCTCAATCGCTATCGAACAGGCCATGGCCGGTGCGCCTCTATGTTCCACCGCTGGGGAGCGAGAGAAGACCCGAACTGCCCCTGCGGCTACAGACAGACTATGTCCCACATAGTCAACGACTGCCACCTCTCCAGATTCAAAGGAGGTCTCGAAACTTTACATCAGGCTCAACCTGACGCTGTTGACTGGCTATCTAAGAAGGGCAAACGCTAGAAGAAGAATTGCTTTTGAAGCTTCCCCCCTGCAGGTGGGGAGCCAGGGCTTGAACCCAGATACTTCCATGGGTCCTTGTACTTAATACCATGTGTGCTTATCTGGGTACACTACAGCCTGGCCCACTTCTTAACACTTTTAAAATTTTATTTTATTCATTTATTTTGGACCGAGGTTGAAAAAGAACTGAGAGATACAGAAGAAGGGAGAGACAGGTAACTGCAGCACTGCTTCACTACTCATGAGTCTTTCCCATTAAGAGTTTGTACCTGGATTATTATGCATTATAGAAAGTCTTCTCTACCATGTACACCAACATGTAGCTCCTAGAAATTTGATTTATTTTCAATGTTAGTTATTTGTTGGGTAAAGACAATGAGATATCAATAAAGAAAGAGAAGAGAAGAGAAGAGAAGAGAAGAGAAGAGAAGAGAACAGAGAGAGAGAGAGAGACCTGCTGCACTGCTTCAGTTCATGTGAAGCTTTCCTCTGCAGGTGGAAATCAGGGGCCTGAACCTGTGTCCACTCACATTGTAACATTGGCACTCAGCCAGGTGTGCTACCACCTAGATCTCCCCCAGCTATATAATTTTTTTAAACCATGTTTATATATACAAAACTTTCCATTATATTTTAAAATAAGACTTGTAGTGAAAATTATTTTCAAAGTGTTGGTTATAAGAAGATAGTGCCTATAAGTTAAATTTACATTCAAATACTGTAATTTTAAGACTGGGTAGTGGCACACCTGGTTGTGTATTCCTGTCAAATGCTGTAATTTTGAAGAAATGTCTCATTTTGTTTTTATAAGGTTAATTTTGGAGTATTTTTTCATGAAATTCTAAAATATAAAATTTAATTTATAAATTTTTCTTTAATTATTTAATAGTGAGTACAGAAATTACATGTAATTATTGATTTTATTTCTTTTCATGAACAGTGCTTTTATGGTGCTCTTGGTGTGTACATCAAGTGATGTATATTTCAAGAAAGGAGTGAGGACAATGTGAAATATAAATAATATGTATAGCAACCTAGCCAAGTTCTATGTATTTAGGAATCAGACATGATTTTCAAAAGAAATCATATTTAGTTTTATAGGATCTAGAGCAATTCACCTCATCCTAGTAACTTTTAGATTCACTACATTAGAATTTCCTCAGTTTTCATGTTGATTGATCTGCTAACACACACACACACACACACACACACACACTTCATTAAGTCCTATGGCTTAAGACACTAGAATTTTGTGATGGATAATGTCTGTTTCAAAGACTTGAAAGACTCACTAGAATAGAAAATGATGTAGCTATAAAATCCAAATAGCTGTTATTCCCCCATTTATAAATTCCAAGCAAATTCTAATAAAATGATCTCACGTTGCCATTTCTGACTGACATGATTTCTCTAAGATTCTAATATTCTGTCCAAATTATTGTGAACTACATACACCATTGTGTCTTTCTTATTGACCATGACAGAAGAGAGAAAGAATAGGAAAAACACTAGAAAGGACATTTGGTATATCTTGAGACAGACACATTCTTAGGTGAACTCTCAGTGGCATTTTCTCTTTTCACTGACTCTCCTGAGTAAGCAGGTTAATTCCAGCCTTGAAATCATTTTTTTTTGTGTGAAAAGTTTACACATTGACAGCTACTGAGTCATAACATCAAAATAGTTTTCCCACGCTGATTGTAAGATAAATCAAGTAGACTCATCATCGGTTCTAGTATTGATTCTACATTAATCACTCAATTCCCTGGGCAACTTTTCTAAAGTGTGTAAGCCTTGTTATTTTTTCCAATAGAGAATGTGCTTATGTAGAAGCAATGTAACAATAGTAACAATAGTAAACATGATTAATCTAAGTTTTTATGAATTGAAAATTATATATATAGCTTTTTGCTATTGTTGGTTTGGTTTACTTTGCTTTGATCATTGGTCATTAATATAGTCAACTCTTATTATTAAATTACAATATGCCATGTTTTAGTAAGTGCTTGAAGCTTTCCATTCATTGTCCAATTTAATTGTGTAAATGTTATTGTGAGGTTTTCTTTCTACTGGGGACCAGGTGGTAGAGCACCCAGTATATCCAAGGACCTTGGTTTGAGTCAGTCAAAGACAATAAAAATGTTCAATTTCTAGGGCGAGGGGTAGATAGCACAATGGTTATGCAAACAGACTCTCATGCCTGAGACTCTGAAGTCCCAGGTTCAATCTCCCACACCGTCATAAACCAGAGCTGAGTGGTTCCCTAGTTAAAAAAAAAGTTCAATTTCTACAATATATGTTATATATATATATATATATATATACACACACACATATACACACATACACACACACACACATACACACATATATACACATATACACACATATACATACACATACACATACATATACATATATTGCCTCCAGGGTTATAGGTGGAGCTTGGTTTCTGCACTACGAATGCACAGCTCCCAGAGGCCACTTTTTCTACCCTGTTACCCTTGTTATTGCTGTTGTCATTGCCGGATAGAACTGAGAGAAATGTGAGATCAACAAAGACAGCACCCGTCTTTAAATTCTTCTGGAATCCATTTTCAATGTAAGTTGAGAGGGCCAGGGCTTGTTCGCAGGTAGATCTTCCTGGGCGGAAACCAGCTTGGGCGGGTGATAGGAATTTCTCTGTAAGATGAGAAATACGTGACAGAAGCAGCCTCTTAAGGAGTTTGTGACACACAGAAAGGAGAGAAATTGGTCTATAGCTGACGGCCAGTGTTGGATCTTTCTTTGGTTTCAAAACTGCTATTATCTTCGCACGACGCCAAACTTTGGGCATAGACTCAGATTCCAAGATGTGGGACAGGAATGAAGCGAGCCACTTCTTTGCCGTTAAGAATGAGTTCTGGGGTGATGTTATCATAGCCAGCAGCTGTTCCCGGTTTAACCCTCTTCCAGTTCAGACAGTGTAAAGGGAGAGAGTTTTGGAGATGGACAAGATAACCGGAAGTGGGATGACCACTCGTGGGAAATTTCTCTTTTCCAGACTGGGTCGATCTTAGCACGTCCAACTTGAGTTAGGTGACTGGCCACTGAGTTTGGAGATACGGGAGGATGGGAGACGGGAGTGGGTTGGCTACCAGCACCCAGTCTGTGAAGAAGCTTCCAGGCCTTCCTACTTGAGTGGGTGAAGTTCAGACTTTCCGTGAGTTGTTGCCAGCGGGCTTGGCGTGCTGCATCCAGGGAGGCAATGAGATGGTCAGCCACATCTGGGTCGCCCGACTCATCATACTGCTTTAGTAGTTGCTCGCATTCAGCATCAAGACAAGGCATATAGTTAGCACGTCTCCCACAAGGAATGGCTTGGGAAGCTGCTTTGAAGATGGCTTGGCGGAAGCGCCTGTAGGAATCTTCAGAGGGGATAGAGTTAATTGGAATTGCAGGAATAGATTTGTTGGTAAGATCACTGAACAGACGCCAGTTTGCTTTCTGAAAGTTCCATCTTAGTTTCTCCGAGCACAGAATCAGTGGGAGCTGGAGACCAATGTGGATGATAGCTGGGTGGTGATGACTGTGCGGGAAGATCTTGAGAACTTGTCTCGTAGCGGGAAAGGCTTGGCCGTTGACTGTACTAATCCAGCACAGGTCGGGTGACGAGTCTTTATTCCATCTAGCACTGTGAAAACAGCCTGGCTGTTTGGTATCATATAATAGGGAGAGGTCATTCGCTGAAGCCCAGTCGGCTAAGATAGAGCCGTCAGCACGAGTGGAGGAATATCCCCAGTCTTGGTGATGACTATTAAAGTCTCCAACGTAAACGGCTGGGTGATTCGGGCTAGGCAGGACCTCATTATCCCATGAGGAACTGGGAGGCTTATATACGTTGACAAGCTGAATAGTTCCAATAGTAATGGACTCGTAGAAGGTCGAAGAGGCCGTATGGTAAACGTCCGCAAGACACTATTTGGCGTAGATGGCTCAGCCGTGTTTAGGATGGAGATTATAGCATATTAAATCAAATCCACTGATGGTGAATCGAGCAGCTTCATCGACTGCTATATGTGTTTCTTGTAGGCAGATAACATCTGCCTGATGCTGTATCGCCAATTGACCAATAAGAACGTGTTTGGCAAAGGACAGCCCCTCAACATTAAGTTGGAGGACTCTAAGAGCAGGACCAACAGCTTGAAAGCTGTCAGGAGCTGCTTGTTGCTGGCTTTGAAAGTGACTGGGATCCATGTGGATTCAGTCGGCTAGGAAGGATCATCAGTTTCCCCAATGAATGGGTACTCACGAGATGCACCACGGGAAGGTCAATCCAATGCACTCACAGCAGCCTATGACACGGTCTGGCACCGTGGTCTCCTAGTCAAGATCTCAAGATGCCTGCCTCCATGGGTGGCCAACACTATATCATTTCTCCTCCAAAACAGAAGATTCCGGGTGCATCTGGGTGACAAGTCTAGCAGATGGAGACTTGTCTCAAGTGGCCTCCCCCAGGGCTCTGTTCTGGCTCCTACGCTATTTAATATTTACATCAATGACCTCCCAGAAACTTCTTCAAGGAAGTTCATCTACACCGATGACATCTGCTGTGCAACTCAGGCATCCAAGTTTGACATCCTCGAGGAAACACTCATGAAAGACATGTCTCTGATATCTGATTACTGTAAAAAATGGCGACTAATCCATAGCACTGCAAAAATGGTATCATCTGTTTTCCATCTACACCATGCCTCGGCCTCGCATGAGCTGAATGTGCAGCTTGGCGATACGAGAATCCAGCATGACGCCCAGCCAGTCTATCTTGGCGTTACTCTCGATCGCAGTCTGTCATTTCACAAACATCTCATAAAAACCGCAGCAAAGGTGGGCACGAGGAATAACATCATTGCAAGACTGGCCAGCTCCTCATGGGGTGCGAGCGCTTCCACACTATGATCATCATCTCTGGCATTATGCTATTCCACTGCAGAATACTGTGCCCCAGTATGGCTCCGTAGCCCCCATGTCCACTTGGTCGATTCCAAATTATATTCCTCCATGAGGATAATTTCTGGAACCATCTGTTCCACCCCGGTTCCATGGCTGCCAGTTCGTAGCAACATCGCCCCGCCAGATATTCGTCAGGACGCGGCATCATCTAAGTTCATTTCCCACGTCTATGCTCGACCGGACCTGCCAATATATGCATATATCTTCGCCCACCCTGTCCAACGCTTGACGTCTCATCACCCAATCTGGTCCCCTATGCCTACACTGAACTTCTCTGTTCCAGACTCTTGGAAACAGAGTTGGCAGTCAGCTGAGGTAAAGAACAAACACCTCATCACAGACCCCTGCAAGCGTCAACCTGGCTTTGACCTAGCACGTTATGATTGGGCCCTCCTCAATCGCTATCCAACAGGCCATGGCCAGTGCGCTGCTATGTTCCATCGCTGGGGAGCCAGAGAAGACCCGAACTGCCACAGACTATGTCCCACATAGTCAACGACTGCCACCTCTCCAGATTCAAAGGAGGTCTCGAAACTTTACATCAGGCTCAACCTGATGCTGTTGACTGGCTATGGAAGAAGGGCAAATGCTAGAAGAAGAACTGAGAGAAATTGAGAGAGGAGAGGAAGACAGAGGGGGTTGAAAGATAGAGACCTTCAGACCTGATTCACTGCTTGAGTCATTTGTCTGGAGTCATTTGTCAGTTCTCCCATGAATCTTCCATACCACTTACCATAAGGCACTATAGTAAAGGTAGATGTGCATAACATAAGAGTTGAAAAAAGAGATTTCCAGTAAACATTGTGTGTGCTCTTTCATCAATGCAAAGGGACCCCTTTTTTAAAAATATTTTTTTATCATCTTCATTTATTGGATAGAAACAGTCAGAAATCGAGAGAGAAGGGAGAGAGACAGAGAGACACCTACAGCCCTGCTTCACCACTTGCAAAGCTTTCCCCCTGCAGGTGGGGGCCAAGGGCTTGAGGCTGGGTCCTTGCATATTCTAACATGTACGCTCAACCAAGTGTGCCACCACCTGCCCTTGGGACTCCTTTTTTAAAAAGATGTAGACAAACTAGAATACCTAAGGTATATCTAGCCACAAAGAAAACTATCTGAGAATGGATGATAACAAAGCAGGAATAGAAAGTCAAGTTAAAAATAAATAAATAAATAAATAAAAGCTTTTCTACATGTACAAAACTTAGAACAAGTTTAGGGCCATAGGAAATTCTCCACAAACTGGGAAGTGAAAGAAAGGAAAGAAAGAAAGAAGGAGGAGGAGGAGGAGGAGGAGGAGGAGGAGAAGGAGAGAAAGAGAAAAAGAAAAGCTGATTTTTAAAAAAATTTCTTTATTGGGGAATTAATGTTTTACATTCAACAGTAAATACAATAGTTTGTACATGCATAACATTCCCCAGTTTCCCATTTAACAATACAACCCCCACTGTGTCATTTATCATCCTTCAAGGACCTGTATTCTCCCCACCCACCCACCCCATAGTCTTTTACTTTGGTGCGAAATGGAATTGGCATATCGCACCAAAGAAAATCTTAATAGAAAGTAAAGTAGGCCAAAATTTGAAAACTGTTAACTGAGCTATAATGTAGAATGACATCTCCAAGGGCAGGGGTAGATAGCATAATGGTTATGCAAAGACACTCTCATGCCTGAGGCTCCAAGGACCCAGGTTAATCCCCCTCACCACCATAAGCCAGAGCTGAACAGTGCTCTGGTTAAAAAAAAAAAAAAAAAAAAATCTCTAGAATTTTACAAATTCTCAGATCCCAAGCTTCATAAAATAGAAAGACTTGATCTCAATTTCCAAACACATGAAAGCAGTGATGAACAACAAAATAGAAAGTCACTCAGCTAAATAAAATCGGGTCCTAACTCAAGATTGCTAACAGAAGAAGTTGTGCTTGTTTTTCTATGTTAATATATTTTTTTTCTGTCTGTTTATACAAGTTAAGAGGATAAGATAACAAACTTGTAAAGTCCACAAAGAAAAAAACTAAATGGGAATCTGGGAATGTTATGCATGTACAAACTATTGTATTTACTGTTGAATGTAAAACATTAATTCCCCAATAAATAAATTATTTAAAAAAAAAGAAAAAAAACTATAATTAAAGGAAGAAATTGGCAATCCAAGTGGATGCAACAATGATACAAATACTCAAATTATTCAAATATCACTAGGAAATTTTAAATAACTAATAAAATTTCTGTGGAGCACAGTTGAAAGTGTGAAACATGTTCAACTATATGAAGGGATTTTAAGAGCTACATGGGGACTTCAAATTAATAAATAAATAAGATGGAAATGCCACAGAAACTATCTGATTTAAAAAAAAATCTCATTATGTACTCTAATAATATATTGGATCAACCAAAGGGGAAAAAATTGAATATGAAACAAGAATAAATATCAAGTGGAAAAAATTAGATTTTCACCAAGGTAAAAATCTCTGGGTGGAGAGTGAGGGTGGATGTTCAGCTTCACTTGGGGGAGGGGGAGCGAGGATGGAATGGGACACAGTCTTTTGGAAGTGGGAATGGTGTTTATGTACACTCCTATTAACTTGTAGTCATATAAATCACTATTTAGTTAATAAGAGATTTTAACAAAAAAAATTGATTGCTTAGGATCTGTAAGAATCAAATATTCTAACATGTATGTAAAGGTATCACCAAGAGGAAAGGACATTAAAATTGGAGAAGACAATGTATTTCATGTGATAATGAATAGCAATATGGATACAACTCTAAATTAATATACTGATCAAGATAAATCACCCCTACACAGAAAGGTTCAGCTCCATTTCAGATTTATATATATTCAAGAGTAGAAGATGATTTATGATGAACAAAGACAGGAAATTACTACATTAAAGTAGTGGTGAAAACATAAAGGGGCATAGATCAATTCTCTTAGGTGACAAAAACATACTGCTTTATTTTTATATGGAATTTCATAGGATTGAGTACATACATATTCAAATTTTTTAACTAAACTGAATACTGGGCTGTGGAGATATCACAGTGGTTGTGCATCAATCTTTTATGTCTGACATCTTTGAAGGGGTTCTAGAGTTCAATCCCTGACACTCCCATATTCCAAAGTTCAGCAGTCCATTGGTGAAAGAAAAAATAATACATATATTTCAACTGAGTAAAAGAGGTCAGTACCAAAAGGTCACATACTGCATAATTTGACAAATCAGTGATTGGCAGAAGTTAAGGGTTGGGGAGAAGATATGACTATTAAAGAGCAGCCAGGGGAAGTTTTATGAGTGATATATATGTTCTGAATCTTGATTCTAATAGTAACTATGCAAATCTATACCTATGTTCAAACTTCTGCAGGTGTACTATGAAAAATATCAACTGCAATATATGTAGGCATTAAAAATTAAGTAACTGTGTGGGTATGATTACACCCATGAGATCTTATAATTTTGTGAAGTACTGTTAAGTCACTAATACGAAAAGAAAAATAAATAAATTGGAGCTTTGATACTACAAAGAAAGCAACCATTTGAGAAGATGATAGACAGGCAGACACATAGATTGCATATAAGCAGAACAAAGAAGCAAATAATTCATAATTTAACCACTCAGGAACAACCATAGTTAAGGTTTTTTTTTTCTCACTTCATTCTGTACCTATACATAAGTATATGCAATAATTATACAAATATATTCTTGCACACTTACTTATCATTACTTCATACTGGCATATTTTCTTTTCTATGCCCACAGAATTCAACTAAAATATGAAAACATACCATACTTAGAATTAAAATAGAAGGCTACATGTATATACTATTATACAGCAAAGACTTTAAGCACATGTTATTTAGGTTAAGAAGTTACTAACACTGGCTTAAATGAAAGAAATAAGAATGAGAAAAATAATAAAGGTTTTCTTTTGGAACACAGTGAAAAGACATGTAATGAAAACTCATAAATTGCATAACCCAGAAACTAAATTTCCAAAATATGTGTTCTTTATTATATTTGGGTCATACTTCACTGGGAATTATTTCAGCAGCTGGTAGTAATTATTTATTAATCATGATGACTAGTAATTTCACATAGTTAATGCATCTTTTATGCTTAATATTGTACCAGCTTAAAAAAAAAAGACAATGATAGTTAAGTCTTTATTCATAAATTTTGCCCAGTTTTTGACCCATCTAGCTTCCTAAATTGGTAAACTATTATGTATTACCAGAAATAAATGATCCAGAAAAAAAAAAAAAGAATTGAAAGTGGTTGCAAAGCACTGTTTAAAAATAATGTATAAAGCCTCTCAAGAGCATTGCCCATTGTCAGAACTATAGAACTTTAATATATTTTCCCAGATAACTTTCTGATTAGCTAAGAATGAGCAGTTCCCACTTGACTGCTACTCATGCTTCCTATAAACAGTTACTTTTAATTTTGACTTCCTATCTTCCTGCTTTACTAGTGTGTCCTGGAAGATATGGAAGTGGTCATTTTTTTTTCAAAATACAAAATTTTTCATATCAATAAAGTTTACTAGTCAAGTTAATAAAACCATGCTTTTCAAACTGTTTTGACCAATAAAACATGGTAGAGCAGAGGCAAGTTCTGAATCTAGGCCACAAAAGCTTTACATGTTCTACATTATTTACTTTTCTTTTGAGGTTTACTTATCTCAGCCTTTCCATGAGAACACACTAGGATAAGCTATTGGAAGAACACAAGAAGTAGACAGGAAAGAGATAAGAGGGAAGAGAACTAACGTGGTCCAGTTGATAGTCAATCATTTCCCCCATAATAGATCTTCCTACCTGGTTCTCTGTTGATTGAAAATTCACCAATCAAGAGAAGAATCTTTTGATTTGCTGACCCTAAAAAGTAATAAACATAAGAGTCATATATAAGCATGAATATTATTTGATTACATTGTTTGTGTAGTTACTCAGCAATTCCCAAAATATATAGCTTTAGATTTAGTTACCTTAATAGAGTATATTAATAGTTACCTTAATAGAGCATAACTTTCATTCCCATAAACTATACTGGCAAAGTACTTGATGTCCCAATTTAAATTACAAGGGATGAAATCCCTCTCTTGCTAAATTAACTATTCTCAGATTATTTATCCATATTATGAAATACAAGACACTATATAAGAAGGCAATTGGGTAACAAATAATATACTGCAGTGGGGAAGCAGGGCTGCAGGTATCTCTCTGTCTCTCCCTCTCTATGTCCTCTTCCTCTCTCAATTTCTGTCTCTATCTAATAACAAATAAAAATAAACAAAATTCAAATGATATATTGCTGACTCTAAACTGTAGGAATATTATTTTAAAGGAAGAGTTAGCTAATCAATGAGGGAAAATATGATCTTTTAGGGTATTACTGTATTAGAACAACGCTTCTTGTATTCCATTATCAAAAAGAAAAGTTAATTAATTAAAAATATTTCATAGTTCATATGTACTGGATACAATACAAAAGCTATGAAATACATAAACTACATTATGTTACTTAATTTAAAATTATATAGTTTCTTATATTGGGCAAATTCGGCAATGTCATCATTTTGGTAAACATGATTTTTGAACCATAATAAAAGGCTTTGGAAAGGGGATAATAATAATACTGCACATGTAATTTAACAAGATGTTGATCCTTTCTTCTGGGTAATTAAAATTTCAACATTTTTTCCCAAAAATTTAGATAAGAAGTAATTAATTTAATATATAGAAAAATGATAAAAATAAATCAATCCAACAATGATTTAGTATTAAAGAAAATAATAAAAGTAACAGAAAACAATAAAATACAACGTGTGTGGTCAGAGAACAGTGGACATCAGTCTAGGAAAGGCACACTACAAAAACAAACAAACACTTATTTTGCTTGTGTAATTTTGAAAAAGGGAAAATTAGAAATATATGAAAATAGAACAAATAAAATAGATACAGATAAAATCTGTAAATTAATTATGTCTCAAGTATAAATTAACAGAGCATATCTTACCAAATTCTAGAGAACTAAGAAGAAAGGAAGTGATCCAGAAGGCTTGCAGTTATAGAGCTCAAGCCTTTTAAGCCTGAGTCCCCAATTTCAGTCCCTGATATCAAATATGCCAGAGTATTGCTCTGGCTTCCCTCTTCCCCCCCCCCCTTTTTTTTTTTGCCTCCAGGGTTATTGCTGGGACTCAGTGCCTGCACAATGAATCTACTGCTCCTAGAGGCTATCCCCCCCCATTTTGTTTCCCTTGTTGTTTATCATTGTTGTTGTTGGATAAGACAGGGAGAAATGGAGAGAGGAGAGGAAGACAGAGGGGGAGAGAATGAAAGACGGGAGAGAAAGAGACACTTGCAGACCAGACCTGTTTCACAGCCTGTGAAGTCACCCCCATACAGGTGGAGAATGAGGGTGGGGTGGGAGGGTGAGGGGTGTGGAACCTGGATCCTTAAGCTGGTCCTTGTCCTTGGCCATGTGCGCTTAACCCATTGCACTACCACCTAGCCCCCCAAACCCCTTTCCCCTTCTATGTGTTACAGCGCGAGAATTAACCACCATCCACTGCAAGGAAGCAAAAGATATTTATTCACGAATTGCAATCCAAGCTGAGATGGTGACTGGTGTTAGTCTACCAAGCTCGACCCCAAACAAGGCTCAAACCACACAATTTATAGGAATTCAGACTACACTCAGGGAGGGGGAACACATCACCTTATCAACCTACATCCAATAACAGGCTATAGCAAACACAAAATCCAGTCATTTCAAACTTTGCAAAAGCATGATCCATTCAAAGCAAAGCGCGGGCTAGTTTCAAATATTGCAAAGTCACACAACCAATAGAATCTAGCCAGGTAGGGTCACCACACCCCCCCGCCATCCGCTGTGACCACCCAGCCACATTCCGTGCAAAGGTCCTGATAAGGCTTACTCCCATGCGGGGTCTTAGCAAACAGCTTGTGGTTTACTGATTAGGTTCTGTTTTTCAAAGGGAAAGGGCAAGGAATTTTCCATCTCACACTACAAGCAACTTATACTAAAAGCACTTAACAAACAACTGCATAAAAAGGGAATTTCAAGGCTACTGCCTTTTACACTATGTACCTTTCACGAAAGGAATCTCTAAAAGTGAGAAACAAGGGTGAAATATCAATTGACATATTATTTCACTGATTATAGTAACTGGTTAAAAAATTAAGTGCTTAAAAAAATTTATACTAAGCACAGAGTATTGCAAAGAGTTGTAGAAAAGAAAGCTTTATTTATCACTTATCTGTCATTGGGCTTACAGACTGATTTCATGTTTGGGCTATTACAATAAATTTTTTAAATTTATTTTTAATACTTATTTATTCTCTTTTGTTGTCCTTGTTTTTATTGTTGTAGTTATTGTTGTTGTTATTTTTTTAAATATTTATTTATTCCCTTTTGTTGCCTTTGTTGTTTTTTATTGTTGTAGTCGTTATTGGATAGGACAGAGAGAAATGGAGAGAGGAGGGGAAGACAAAGAGGGGTAGTGCACACCTGCTTCACCGTTTGTGAAAGGACTCTCCTGCAGGTGGGGAGCCAGGGGCTCTAACCCGGATCCTTAAGCCAGTCGCTGTGCTTTGTGCCACAAGGTTTAACCCGCTGTGCTACTGCCCTACTCCCTTGTTGTTATTGAAGTCCTTGTTGTTAGATAGGACAGAGAGAAAAGGAGAGACGACAGGAAGACAGAGACGGGGAGAGAAAGACAGACACCTTCACCTGCTTCACAGCCTGTGAAGCGACTTCCCTGCAGGTGGAGGAGCCCGGGGCTGGAACCAGGATTCTTACTCTGGTCCTTGTGCTGTGTGCCATGTCCGCTTAATCCACTGCACTACTCCCTACAATGATGCATTTATAAACGTAGGTGTACAAAGTCAACAGTTGTAGTGGAATCCATTAATCCTCTTAATAAAGAAGCAAACAAAAAAGCAAGCAAGGAAGGAGATGAATGAAGAGAGCAGGTAGAGTAGTGAAATGTTATTTTTCAGGGTAAATGTTTTCACTAAGAAGGAACTTCTACAAGATAGTAGATAGACTCCATGTAGACAGAGTATAAAGAAGTAAATACATATGTGGACCCTGCTGTTTCATAAAATTATTTATAAACAAGACTTTTGGGAGTCTGGCGATAGCACAACGAGTTAAGGAGTTAAGCACAGGCAGCTCAATGCACAAGGATTGGAGTAAAGATCCCAGTTAGAGCCCCAGGCTCCACACCTGTAGGGGAATCGCTTCACAGGCAGTGAAGCCTGTCTTTAAGTGTCTATCTTTCTCTCGCCACTCTCTGTCTTCCCCTCCTCTCTCAATTTCTCTCTGTCCTATACAACAACAAGGACATCAATAATAACAACAATAAAACAACAGGGCAACAAAAGGGAATAAATAAATAAACAAACAAAGGCTTTTGACTGGCTGACAAGACAGCAACAGACCCCTAGGCTCAAGGCAATTTACAAGGCAAAAAAATTTAAAGGTTAGCTACCAGTCATTCTGCATAACAAAAGATAAGGCCTGCACATCTAGCCATTGAATTGAGGCAATTGAATAGAAATCTGCCAGGTGACTACTGACACATTCCTTCACCCAATTTCCCACAGACCCAGTTTTCACTAATATATATATACATATAAAACCATTGCATTGCAGCCAGAAGGCTGGCATTTAGCTCTCTGCTTGCTGACAGGCCTCCCTCTGGGAGGGAGATAGCACCTGTTTACTGTCCATCCTACCTGGCTCTTGGTGAGTATTTCTTAATTTGCTTATGCCAATAAACTTTATAAAACCATTACAGCTGCCTGAGTCTTTCTCTTGTATCCCCTATTCATCACGAATCATAAGAAGACAAAATGTGCCTTCAACCCACTGATTGTGAGATGCCCACCTGTCACAAATCTCTACCTTCTACTGTACCCATGATATGCTAAGAGATATATAGCCAATGTAGTCATACAATAAAGAGAAAGATTTGCAAATATGACACCTGGTTAGATAAGACATATAACAGAAAATAAAAACAAAAGCAGTGATTAGTAAAGTATGCCTAGGAGTAGTATTGTCAAAAAATAGGTCATGCCTAGCTAAATTTGAATTTTAAGTCTAATACAGTATGTAGAAATATATTCAAACATTATGTGAAGCATTCTTACACAATACGAGTTACCAACGAGTTGTCAACTACTGAAATTTAAACTGGGTATTCTCCCCCCGCCCCTTAAAATAGTCAATCTACAAATAACTGTTTGGTTGTCAGAAAAGTCATTAAGTATTTTTCTCTTTTTCTATACAAAAATGTTTCATGATTTTTGACAAACATTCACATCTTTATGAACTCAAAAAGTGTAAACTTCTAATTCAAACAGGAATTTATTTGTGAGCCAAGAATATCTCTTACTAGTAAGAATATGTCCAGCTTCCTCTTTAACACAAATTGCTGACAAATGATAACTTATTTGGAAAGAATTTACCTTATTTAAATATATATAGGGCAGGGGAGATAGCATTGTGGTTATGCAAAATGACTTTCTTGCCTAGAGTTCTAAAGAATCAGGTTCTATCACCTCACCGGTACCACAACAAGCCAAAACTGAGCAGTTCTCTGGCATTCATATAAAGAAATAAAAATATACTTTTAAAAAAGTAGTGAAGCTTGGGTACTACACCACACTATTTATTAGAAAATGTAAAGAGAAATAGTAGAAAAGGAGAAAAAAATTGACATGACAATAAGAATGTGTTAGAAAGTTGGCTTGGGAAATATACCCCAATTCATTCTAAGAGACAATTGTTTTTAAAGGGGGGGGGGAATTACACAGATATCTCTTATATATATCTCATATATAGATTCCATATGTCTAAATAATCTCAGTATATCAAAGCTAACACTGCAAATGTGATATTGCTTCATAACACAATGACATTTGACTAATGCAAGTTTAACTTTTTAAAAAATTCATAATGTGAAAGTGGATTTTGGGAAGAGGGTAGAGTATAAAGCACCAAAAATTCGTCTCTCCACCTAGACAACAATTACACTGGAGTAACGTGATAATATTTCCAGGCAACTTGTCTCCTCCTGACTCCCTGCTGATGAATTCTGCAGGTCCTTGTCATTTTACTTAGTGAAGGAGACTTGTCTACATGGAAAAATTTCTACTGGCATTGGCATTGTCGGCATTGTCAGGAGGCACCTTTCTCCTCAGACAATCCTGGGAGGTCCATCCCACCTTAGATAAAGGAAGCATTCCAGAGACCACCAAGAAGGCCAAGCAATAACAGAAAGGTCACCACTTCCCTTCTGCAATCCAGACCAGCTTGATTAGTATAGGAATTTCCCTCAAGGAATCTGCTCTTTCCTGTTCTTCCCCCCTACAACCCCAGAATTTGTATCCTTGATAAACTTGAATTGTCAGGACCCTGAGTCATAACTCTTTCTCTGACCATCTCTGTGCCAAACGTCTTCCCTCATGGACTTAGTCTAATAAAGTCTTCTTTGCCTGTCAACCCTCCTCTCTCTCTTTCTCTGCCTGATCTTTCTCACTCACCTTTCTAACACAAAGAATTCAATGAAACAGTATGTCGGGCATTAAGCCCCGCCCCCTCCATCCTAGATTGCTGATATTATGGCCTATTTACATAATAATTGTTTTGCCTGAAAGATCCCCACCCATCCTACTGATCTATCTTCTTTCTACCTGGAGAACCACCCTGCCTGCAGGGTAACATTAATCCCACCATTAAAACCCTCACAAGTTAAAACCTTTGCAACAGTTGCTAAGGAAGCTTCTACCTTCCCAGAGTGCTTTTGCCTTTCTCCACTCCCTTTCCTAGACATTTGCGTTTCTCACTTGTCACTTCCGGTTTTATCCTGTAAAAGCATTGGCTCTCTGATCAATAGATCCTTTTGCATTACCATGCTGCCACAAGTTCCTAAGTCATCTATCTCCCACATCGCTGAGTGAGTAGCAGCCCAGGCTGAGTCTGGTCGAGCTCTCTCCAACCCAGAGAGCATGCACCCAGGGAAGAGGCACCCCCATGCTAGCCCAGTAATAGTACAAAAAATATAAGGTAGAAATAAGCAGAAGTAAAATGAGGTATAAACATACTCCTGAAGGAGCAGGCAGTTCTTGCACGAACAACTGTAAAGAGTAAAGCAATAAATTCAGGGTTTAGGCCTTATTGTTCCACCCCTATAGTTCCAACTATTCATAGTTGGTCAGATTATGTCTGCCCAGCAGCTGAACACTACCTTGTAACTATTTTTTCAAGCATCAGTAAAGTTAGATGAGTATTTTTTTTTTTCCACTGCATGGCACCATTTATGATTGAAAGAGCACTTCCAACCCATGCCCACACAAACTGACTCTTCCACCAGATTTAGCTAAAGAATGAGAATTTATTTCTAAAGTAAAAGGTTGAGGCCACTAAACGGACTTACACAAAGACATAAAACAAGAGACAAACCCCAGCTGAGGGATGTCAGGCCAGAATGACAGTATGGCCCATATGCACTGAGATGTTGATGTCTGGAACTCATCTCCATTTAAAGGGTCTAGGAGAGGGAGTTTTCAAGGGGGTTACATGAGTGCACTTCATAGCTTAGTCTAAAATAAACATTTCAAAGCTACCATGTGGGTCAGAGAGCAAAGCGGGTTTACTGAAGCAAAAACATGTGGGTTAATGACAACTATCAAGGCACAAAAGTTACAAAGCAAATAGTCCAGCTTACCAGAAACTCAGAAAATAGTCTAGTTTACCAGAAACTATCTGCTGTCCTTGAATAGGGCAAAAGGGAAAATTCCTTTATTATCTAGTCTTCTAAAGGTTTGCTTTGAATCGCTTAGCATGCTCTAAAGGGGGATTTCTAAATGAATCAATTATTTGGGGAACCTGTGGAACTTACTTCTTCACAATGATAACTTATGATGCATACCCCTTTTACAGTTAACCTAATATAACTTTTGGAGAAATGTGGGTTCTCTTTAGACTAAAACTTGCTGGAGAATTGTAAATCACATTTAATTTCAATTAATTTCAACTTTTAGTATAGTGACAACTTAATTTTATTTATTTTAATGAAAAAAAGAGACAGAGACACCAAATTACTGCTCAGCTCTGCTTAAAGTGATCTTGGGGATTGAATCTGGGACCTTGGAGCTTCAGACATGATCAGCTCTGCTTAAAGTGATCTTGGGGATTGAATCTGGGACCTTGGAGCTTCAGACATGATCAGCTCTGCTTAAAGTGATCTTGGGGATTGAATCTGGGACCTTGGAGCTTCAGACATGAAAGTCTTTTGCATAATCATTATTCTGTCTCCACAATCCTAGTGGCAGCTTTCTACCCTCCACCCACCCTAGTTTCACCCCCAGCCAAGTAACAAACCTCTGTGCATACATTACTAGTGCAGCTTACACAAATTTGACTACCATTTCTGATCACACAGGCAGAGTCAAAGATTTGTACAGTTAGTTTTTGCAACTACCCAAATTATTACATGCCCTTCTTTATTTTGCTAAAGTGAATTTCAAAGAACTTAAAAGGTTAACACCCTTCCCTTTCTTCAGTGTTCTCATTTTGCCCTTTTAGAAACCAAATATTAAAGACTAGATGATACAAAAGTAATAGCACTGAGACAAAAAATTAAAGTTACCATCATGCCCTGGGAAAGGCTTTCGTAAAACCTGAAAACACCTTAAGTTTTTGGGTTGGGGGCGGGAGAGGAGGAGTATATTAGATAGTAGAGCAAAGGACTTGTTTGCCTAAGGTCTCCATCCTTATTGCCATGAATGCCAGAGTGATACTGCCATTAATGTTCAGTACAGTGTTAAAAGGTCATTATGTATAAAGCAAAAAAAAAAAATCAACATTAAAAAACATACAGCATAGGAAAGGATGAAACAAAACTTTTTTTGAGGGGGAGGGGGGCCACAGAATTCATAGTATATTATGTGTAAAAATATAAACAGGCTTAAGAAATAGTTCTGAAATGAAAAATCTATAGGCTTCTGGTGGATGCCCACTTCTACATTCTAGTATCCTGAGTTGCGGGCTCTAAGTGGCGGACTCTGATGGTAGCCAACCTGCTCTCACCTTTATTGTCAGCATCTTGATGGACATTGTTTCTAATCAATCAGCTTGCACCAAGCCCAGTTTAAAACTGATAAAAGCTGGGTGCCATAGGACAAGCGTGTGCAGGTCTGGTAGGAATCAGCTTGTGTGACCCATTAACCTGCCCTCAGGTCTCATTCTTTGGTTACTTTTAAGCTATACTATGGTATTTTTTTACTACAATTCTATGGATAGGGCACAAGTCTTTCCATGAATGTGTCTCAGGTTTGAGTCACAGAACCACATGAGCTTTCACTGTGGGAAAGCTCTGGTGCTGCAGTAGCTCTCCTTTCTGCATCTCTCTGCTCTCTGTCTTCCGTGTCTCTATCTGAACAACAGAAGAAAAAATGGCTTGGGAATCGTAAAATCACATAATCATGAAGTTCCACCTCCACAAAAAAAAAAAATATATATATATATATATATATACACACACAAACATACAAATTTGTAGCCATTTGTATTATTAGATGGTGAAAAATCTAATAGTTTAGTCACTGGATACTAAGATTTATTTATTCAATAAATATTTATTAAAATATGGTAGATACTAGGTACTAATCTTAGCACTGTGCCTATAGAAAAGTAATATAAAAATCTGTACCTTCAGAGGCTCGATGGTGGTGTACCCAGATAAGTGCACACATTACCTAATGAAAGGAACCTCATTTGAGCCCCCACTCCCTACCTGCAAGGGGGACAGTTCACAAGTGGGAAAGAAGGTCTGCAGATGTCTTTCTCTCTCCCATTCAATTTCCCCTCCCTTCTCAATTTCTTATTATTCTTTTCATTATAATATAAATGGGGGAAAAGAAAAAAAAAGATCACCAAGAAAGGTGGATTCTTAGTGCAGGTACAAAGCCCCCCAGTGATAGCTCCTAGTGGCAATTTAAGAAGAAAAAATAAGCACAAGGACCATCATAAGGATCCCAGTTCGAGCCACCAGCTTCCCACCTGTAGGGGGTCACTTTACAGACAGTGAAGTAAGTCTGAAGGTTTCTCTTTCTCTTCTCCCTCTCTGTCTTCCCCTCCTCTCTATTTCTCTCTATCCTATCCAACAATGATGACATCAATAACAATAATAACTACACAACAAGGGCAACAAAAGGGAAAATAAATATAAAACAAAATTTTTAAAGAAAAAAATATGTACCTTTTGGGCCTTTTGTTATACTTTCTGTTAAGTATGTAATAAAATGTATAATAGAATATGGTATAAATAAAGATATCTTCTGAGAACACTTGAAGAGACTGAGGGAAGGGGTCTATATCTACCTGGAAAGGTACAGAAACCTCCTTTTTACTGAGTTCCTTCACTTTAAAAATTGCTGGTCTGGGAGAGAACAGGGTAGTAACTGAAATAACATAGTTGTGGGGTGTGTTTCACTTTTGTCACTGGAATTATCCCATCTCCCCGCCCTGATAGCCTTCCTATTCTTTATCCCTCTGGGAGTATGGATCCAAGGTCATTGTGGGATGCAAAAGGTGGAAAGTCTGGCTTCTGTAATTGCTTCCCCGCTAAACATGGGCATTGACATGAGCTGAACATTGGTGGATCCATACTGCCAGCCTGCCTCTCTTTTTCCCTAGTAGGATGGGGTTCTGGGGAAGCAGAGCTCCAGGACACATTTGTGGGGCTGACTGTCCAGGGAAGTCTGGTAGGCATCATGCTAGCATCTGGAAACAGGTGGCTGAAAAGAAAGTTAACATACAGAGTCAAACAAATTGTTGAACAATCATGAACCTAAAGTCTGGAGTAGTGCAGATGAAGAGTTGGGGGGGAGGTCCTCCATTTTGTAGATAGCTAGTAGGCATATTTTAGTTATATTCCAAAGGGCCTGTGGCTATACTAGTTTTTTTTTTTCCCCCTTTTTCTTTTTCTTTTTTCCCCTGAGCCTGAAATCTGATATGCCAGTAGATCCAAGTTATTGTCTGGGGAGATGATGTCATTGCTGGAAAAGGAACAGAAAGCTGGAACAGGGAAAAGAGTAGCTCCCTAATATGGGAAAGGGGTATAAATATTTTTTACTGTAAACTCCATCGATTTGATTTAGTCTGGGGCCCATATTCATCTTAGGAGCCTATGTAGCCTCTGTATAGCCTCCTGTAGATCTGAGCTTACATTCTGTGGTCATGAGTAGGAACATTCAAAGCTGTCCCAATATCAACCCATCTTCTTCAGGTGGAGCATAGAGTATGTTGTCCATCCTCCCTTGGGAGGATCCTCCCTTACGACAATAACTTGGTATAAAAAACTAGGATAGCCATAGGCCCTTTGGAATATAACTAAAATATGCCTACTAGCTATCTACAAAATGGAGGAGGACCCCCCCCCCACCAACTCTTCATCTGCACTACTCCAGACTTTAGGTTCATGATTGTTCAACAATTTGTTTGACTTTGTATCTTAACTCTCTTTTCAGCCACCATCCCTTGAGAGGATGGAACATCCTCTACCGTTGTTGATCCAAGTTGAGTGCAAGGTCCTATGGGGGGGCCCACAAAGGGGTCTATTTTGTTGTTTCTGATAGTGATGACTGGTAACAATGGAGAGAGGGTTGATTCGAGGCCTAGGCCCATCATGTCTGTTTGGGAATCTCAGGACTCCCCGATTAGGGCCCCAGCTGATGGGTTGGCCTGATAGTGACTAAAGAGTCATCATTAAAGTATGCCAGTCTCTTGCCCTTATTCAGCTTTTGAATTACTTGCTTTGCTAAGGTTGGCTTTGGAGTGAATAAGAGAAATGTAATAGGAAGTAGGTGAGGAGGGTATCTAAGTCTAAGTAGACACTATTTCATTAGGAACTTCATACTAACTCACTACAGACTATTGTGTACTTTTGCTTCCAGGTATATATTTTGCCCTAATTTATGCATACATGTGAACATATGCTCTATCTTATGGAACCTGGTCTATATCTAGCTTTTGGGACTTTGTTAGGAATTGAACCTCCTTGAATGGAATTAGAGAATATTATGAAAGGAAAGGTCTCATCCCAGCAATGAGGGTGAAGGGTTGACATTCCACGCCTGATGTCTCTGGACACAGTCCGAAGTGAAGCATGATGAGGTGGCACTCATTGCGTTGATTAGGTTGGGATCCGCGGATGCAATATCATTTGGTATGAATTGA